>NW_022436952.1:31760731-31778305 GCF_009761245.1 Sapajus apella
AAAAAAAAAAAAAAAAAAAAGAAAAAAAAAGAAAGGGTGCTCTTCCTCTCCATGAAGAGGGTCCTGGGGAAGCTTCATCTCCAAGGTGCTGCCAGCCCTCCTGGCTCAGGTGCTCATGTTTGGAGAGGGGAGAGTGTGGAGAGTGAGTGTGGGGACTAAGGTCTTGTTCCCCCCAGCTCAGTCTTTGGGGTTGTCAGTGCTGACTGTGGATGTTGGGCTCTCCTCAGCAACATGGAGCTCCTTTTTTTACTTAGATGGAGTCTTCCTCTGTTGCCCAGGTTGGAGTGGAGTGGTGCGATCTTGGCTCACTGCAACCTCTACCTTCTTGGTCCAGGCAATTCTCCTGTCTCAGCCTCCCAAGTAGCTGGGATTACAGGCGCATCTGCCACCACACCCGGCTAATTTTTGTGTTTTTAGTAGAGATGGAGTTTCACCATGTTGGTCAGACTGGTCTCAAACTCCTGACATCAAGTGATCTGCCCACCTTGGCCTCCCAAAGTTCTGGGATTTCAGGTGTGAGCCACTGCACGCAGCCCATAGAGCTTTTATTATATTCTGCATGCAGTTACATTTCTGGCTTGGCTAGTGACCATACCCTGGCTGTGGTCACTGAGGTGGGAAAAGCGCCATGTGGCTCCAGACAGATGCCACCTGAGTGCTGGGCTCCAGCCTGCTGTCTGCCTGCGTGCATTACTCAGGAGCCCTATCAGGGAGCACGTGCCATCCTGGCAGCCTGAGATGGGGACACATGTCTTCAACCCCAGCATCCTGCATCCCAGGCACCTCTGTTTCCAGTCCCAGGGCCAGGACACATCTCACTGCCTCTTAGGGGAATGGCCTGGTATGTGAGATTAAAAAGAAAATGGGGCCAGGAATGGTGGCTTATGCCTGTAATCCCAGCACTTTGGGAGGCCGAGATGGGCAGACCTTGAGGTCAGGAAATTGAGACCATCCTAACATGGTGAAAACCCATCTCTACTAAAATTACAAAAAAATTACCCAGGGGTGGTGGCACACACCTGTAGTCCCAGCTACTTGGGAGGCTGAGGCAGGAGAATTGCTTGAACCCAGGAGGCGGAGGTTGCAGTGAGCCCAGATCACGCCACTGCACTTAAGGCTGAATGACAGTGAGACTCGTCTCAAAAAAAAAAAAAAGAAAAAGAAAATGGATTTCTGCTGCCTGCCAGTCTTCCCACTGCCCTTGTTGAGAGTTATAATGAGGGTAGTATGGGTTAGTGGGAAAGGTGTCTTCATGCATTCACTCCTTTCATCCTCACACGCACCTTCTGTGGAAGGTCCTATTTCCCCCTGTTGTAGGCAGGAAACTCAGACTCAGAGAAGCTATGTGAATTAGCCACAGTTATAACCTCACTGGTTAGAACCCAGATTCATAACTACACCCAGAGAAGCCAGTCCTTGGGCTTGGAATAAGGACTACGTTGCGGAGGAGCCCAGAGTGAAAATTAAGGCAGAGGGGCTGGGCAGTCTCACAACTGTAATCCTGGCACTTTGGGAGGCCAAGGCAGGAGGACTGCTTGAGACCAGGAGCTCCAGGCTGTAGAGAGCTGAGGCTGTAGTGAGCCAAGACTGTGCCACTGCACTAGCTTGGGTGACAGAGGGAGATCCTGTCTTTTAAAAAAACAAGCAGAAGAAAGGCAGCCACTGAGAATATTCAGTGTCCCATAACTGTTCCTCCAGAAATAGTGACAGGATCCCCCACTCCACAGAAAGATCCACAAAGCCCCCAAAGAAAACCTCCATCCGCAGCTGGGCCTAGGGATTCTACGCTGACCTGGTATCTTTCCTACCAGACAGTAAACCTCCAGAGGGCAGGACACACAGTTCCTACATCACTAGCATATTGCCAGGACTTGGTAAGCACTCAACACATCTTTGTGCTGTGGGAATGTAGGGAGTGGGAACCAGCAGGCCTGAGCTCCAGTCCTTGTTTTACCACCATTGCGCTGGGTCGCTTTGGCAAATCACTATCTCTTTCTAGGCCTCAGTTCTTCGAATTCCCTCCAAATTCTAATATTACATGATTTTTAGAAAGATCCAGACTTCAGGGGCACCCCAGAGAGTCTACTTCCTGTGGGACACGCCCTTCCTAGACTCCAATCAGAGGATGACACAGGCTGTGTTTTCTGCCCACCCTGCTGGGTTTCCAGTACCTGCTCCCCACCCCTCCAGCCCCAGCCCTCTGGGTCTCCCGTCAGCACACAGGATGCCTAAGCCAGCGACCCTGTGGTGACCTCGGCACAGCCCCAGCTTGTCAGAAGGCTGCTGGGCCTTTGTTTGGCTTCCAGGCTCCCTGACTTTGGTGTGGAGATCACAGGTCCCAGCACAATAGCCATTGTCTTCTCAATAATGCCCCTTGCCCCAACCACGCCTCCTGCAGCTCCCAGCTTCAGCTCCACAGATCACTGTGGTGGGCAAGTGACCTGGTCCTGCTCAGTGCCAGCCACGTGCCTTTTGCCACAACCCTCAGAACCCTGCTTTGACTTTCCGCAAACGGGCGAAGTTACTCTGCAATCAAACCAATCTTTGCCTAGGGGCTTCTCTGCCTCTTAGGTAACCCAGACTTTCTCCCTGAGTGCTTGAGCCCTTCTCCTCTGTGGGAGTGGGACCTAGAAAAACCGTCACCGCTGGCCCCAGCTCCCAGAGGCCTGGAAGAGGCCATACCATGGGAGGGTACAGCAGGCATGGAACAAATGCTTGTATACCACCCAGCTGGTGGCTCCAAGCCTGTCTTGGTGGCTTTGGTTTCTTCAACACTTGGGTCAGCTCCCAGCCCTCAGGCCTTTCCCATCAGAAGGGCAAGCAGCAGGCGAGGGGGTAACAAGTTTCAGAATCACCCCAGAGTTAGAAACAGCATTTGGCTTTCCTTTCACAAGCCGCTTTCTTGGAGGTGGCAGGATACTGTGTTACACTTTGTCCTCATGGGTACCACACAGACCCCAGTGAGCACCCCAATTTAGGAAGCCAGCTCTGCCAGAAGAATGAAGGACCAAAAGAAATGCTCAATTCCAGCCTGTGCCTAACACAGTGCACAGCATATAGGGGTGCTTTCCCTCAAGGAGGCTGTAGGATTCCATTCTGACAAACCCAAACCCCACAGCAGAGGCATTCTAATCCAGCCAGGGCCCGGCACGCAGAAGCACTCAATCAAGCATGATGGAACAGGTACTCAGTAAGTTTTGCCCAACTCATCACTGCAAAGATTTCAAGTGACTGACACCCCTAACCCTGAAGACACACGGAAGCCAACAAGCAGAGGCCACCAACAGAATGGCCATTCCCAAAGGCCACTGGGCTTCTCCTGAGGCAGCCGGACTGAGCGAGGGGCGGGATACAGCCAGGGATGGAGCAGGTGGCCAGAGTGCCATCCTCCAACACAGTGAGCCATCACCAGCCCTCTGCCAGTGGTTTGGACCTGGCACACCCATAAGACAGCCTCCTTCATGTAGAATGACTGCTGAGTCAGCAGCCACACAGGGAGAAGAAGAGGGAAGAAGACAAATAGGGGAAAGGGCTCCCTGGAGGCTGAGTGAGCCCTCACAGAGCAATGGCTGAACCAGGAGTTGGTGGAAACTGACCAGAGCCACACATTATTTCCAGGAGAATATTCTGGTAGTGAGAGGAGAGCAGCCCTAGGATCATCCCAAAGCATTTACTCCTCTGAAAACCCTTAAACAGGATGAGATCTGTGGGGAGAGGCGGGATGGTCGGGTTGCTGAGGCAGTGAGGCCCAGCCTCTGCTTACCTGACAGCTTGTTCGGAGGAGAGGTGCTAGGCTGGTGGTGGGGGGAGCCGTGGGAGAGCAGAGGGTTCAGGCTGTGCGTCTGGTTGGAGCTATAGGCGTCCATGGCCAGCTTCTGCCGGAACGCCTCCTCCTTCCTGCGGTTTGCAAACCAGTTGTAGACACGGACCTCTGTGACCAAGTTGGAGCCCAGGCCGTGGGCTTTGGAGGGGGACACCCCTCGCTGCAAACATTCTGCCCTGGGGATGGATGGAGGAGAGATGGTGAGTGAAGGTGACGGGGGGACTTGGTGGTGCCTGGTCGCAAACACACTATCATAGCAGTCTTGGTTGGGAGTGTGAAGAGGCTGTGGGCTGGTAGAAGGCTGGGGAGGAGAAGTCTACACAGAGAAAAGGCCAGTCCATGGAGCAATGTGACGAAGACAGCAGGAGGGAGCCTGAACGCAGGGACAGAGCAGGCTATGCTGCCTTGGGAGTCAGGGCCTTAGGCTCTGGTGTGACTCCCGATGAGAGAGAAGAGAGCAAGCCAGGGACAGGCAGTCCAGAGGAAGGTCAGATGGGGCTTCCCGATACCTCCTTATCTAGCCATTCTTCCCACCATGTAAAAGGCAAAGCCCTTCGCTGACTCTGTCTGAGTGCCTTCAAAGCACTTTGAGAGGATTTCTGGCCTTTTGGAGTTTGAACTCCCGGAAAGAGTGCTAGGAAGCAGGATGCCTCATCCCCTCCAAAAGGCAGGCTGGGTGGGGTACAAAGCAGGGCACATTGATATGGCCGGTCTCTAGCTTTGTCAGGGCTGGTCAAACCTCAAACCCAGATGTGAGAGATTCTTAGACACTACTGGGTGCTGCAAGGCATCTCATGAGTCGGGGAATGGAGCACAGCCTGAGGACTCAGTGGCAACACAGGCTCCCTGCTGCCCAGCCTGACCTCCCTGGCTGTATCTACCGCCAAGGCCAGCCCAGCCTAGAGACAGAAAAGGAGCACACAGGCCTTGGCTAGGCCAAAGAGCTGCATTTTTAGAAAGTCAATACTGGAGTCAGGAAGAACAGGGCAGGAATGAAGTAAAAATATTTCCCGGCTTTCTAATAGATTTTTTTTTTTTTTTTTTTTTTAATAGCTGGGCACTAGAGCCTATAATCCCAACTACTTGGGAGGCCAAGGCAGGAGGATCACTTAAGCCCCATTGAAGATCTGCCTGGGCAACATAGCAAGACCACATCTTAAAAATAAATAAATAACACACAGTTTTTTGTTTTTGTTTTTTTTAAAAAATAGAGATAGGGTCTCGTCATGTTGCCCAAGCTGGTCTCAAACTCCTGGGCTCAGGCAATCCTCCTGCCTCGGCCTCCCAAAGTGCTGGGATTGTAAGTGTGAGCCCCCATGCCTGGCTGGTAGTTAACATATTTAAAAAACTCTGTTGAGTCAGTGGGGACAGAATGGACTGAACAGACCTGACCAATTCTTTTTTATTTTATTTTATTTTTTTGACCAATTCTTACTCTCCTGCCAAGTTTCCTTTTGAACCACACTGCATGTCTGATAATTGCTAGAGGCCAGATCTAGAGTCTATGGCTAAGGGACTATATGGAGGTCAAACACAATTTTCACTTCACAGATATCATATTTTATATCAGCATTCTCCAGAGTATCTTCCCTAGAATAATAATTCATGGAGTTGTTTGTATTCTACCAAAGATTCCATAGTTAACAACCAATTCAACAAAGTGAAGTGGGTTTCTTAACTACAGGGCTTCTCAGAGCCTTTAATAAATTAATGTATGGGCTGGGCACAGTGGCTCATGCCTGTAATCCCAGCACTTTGGGAGGCAGAGGAAGGCAGATCATGAGGTCAAGAGATTGAGACCATCCTGACCAATATGTTGAAGCCTCGTCTCTATTAAAAATACAAAACTTAGCTGGGCGTGATGGCATGTGCTTGTAGTCCCAGCTACTTGGGAGGCTGAGGCAGGAGAATTGCTTGAACCCGGGGGGTGGAGGTTGCAGTGAGCTGAGATCGTGCCATTGCACTCCAGCCTGGGTGACAGAGCAAGACTTCATCTCAAAAAAAAAATATCAATATCTATATCTATCTATCTATATAAATGTATGTCATGACTCTCTAAGTGGAAGTATCCATATAATGGTTCTCAGATTTATTGATTAAGGAATTGATATTGGGGGTTCTGCGGGACATACTTTGGGAAGCTCTGATTTAGCCACACTTATCTCGATAACCCGTGTCTCAATATCCCAGGACCGAGGAGATGGATCCTGGGTCCATGTGCTTGCCCACCTGCCCGAATGAGCTTCTGGCGGTATTACCTGTTGCATTCCTCCACTAAGGCCTCTCTCTCTTCCTTGCTGGGGTTCTTTTGCCGATCGTAGGCCTGGTACAAGATTTGCTGGGACGCGGGCCCCCATTTGAACCGGTTGCGGCGCATCTTCTTGCTGGTGGGCTCAGAGCAGGCATCATCGGACTGCCCAGGCCCCTGGCTCTGTTGACTGAACTCTGGAAAGAGAAACAGCAGCTGATCCTGACTGCTTTTGTCTGTCATATTTCCAGAACTCTGGACTGTCTGGTTGAATTCTGAAAAGAGAAAGGAGTAGATTTGATAGGGTCTGTAGTCTTCACTCAGCAGACAGACAGACAGACAACAGACGAAGACACCATTATTCCCCTCAACTAACTAAGTTTTGCAGTCTGCTGTCACTGCAGGTGGAATTGCAGAGACAGAGGCCTCAGCACGGGCCCTTACTGCCCGCCTCAGTTGCTCCAGCAAAGCCACTCTTTTCCTTTCTTTGAAAGAGCTCAAACATAGCCAGCCATTGTTTTAAGAAAATTATTTTTTTTACCGTTTGGCTCACTGGCCCTCAGACATGAAGCAATGCTCTACATCCTGAACTCTTGTATTCTGATGTCAAGTAGGGGAGCTCAATCAAGTCTCATGTCAAGGGGAAAATCGTCCAAAGGTACAATTCACACTTGTACAAAATATTCAGAGGCTGTAGCTAGCACTTCTCACTTCTCCTCCCTCTTCCTGTATCCTAGGTGTCTACATTATAAAGTCAGGTTTTTAGAAAAAAATCACTTTCACGATTTTCACTTCTAAAGTGAAAATTTCAGAATTTCACTTTAGAAGTGAAAAATTGTGTGTCTGGCCTCTATACAGGCCAGGGTAAAACTTTTCCCGAGCCACAGACTCTAGATCCGGCCTCTACCAATTGTCAGACATGCAGTGGTCCAAAAGGAAACTTGGCAGGAGAGTAAGCATTGGTCAGATCTGTTCAGTCCATTCTACCCCCATGGACTCAACAGAGTTCCTCCTATATGTTAACTACCACACAGGCACGGGGGCTCACATTTATAATCCCAGCACTTTGGGATCACGCTTTGAAATAAGTATAACTGGAGCTTTGTATTGGAAAGAAAAGATGTGCTTTAGATTGCAAATAATTTCAAAGACTACAAACACAGGACCGTCTGGGAGTGGTATTTAATTAGCTGGAAACGATGCTCTCTGCCTGTCCAATTCCCTGGGTCCAGGCCTACTGTGACCCTCAGGAGATTTCTGTGGAATGAATGAGAGCCAGCAGCTTGGCCCAGTGGTGGTGCCTTAGCCTACATGGTTTAAATGAGATTTGATATTTACATTACTGAAGAAGAAAGCTTTGCTGTCTTTGTCTTCACATCTGCATGAAGCAGGGCTCATCAGGGGTGATTATTTCCATTTTACAGATGAATAAACATAGAGGCTAAGCACTCTGCTAAGCAAAGACACATAACACATTCATTTCCTAGCTCTAGCTCTGGGTCCCTATGTTCTGGATGTTAATGTCTTTTTTTTTTTTTTTTTGAGATGGAGTCTCGCTGTGTCGCCAGGCTGGAGTGCAGTGGCAAGATCCTCTGCCTCCTGGATTCAAGTGATTCTCCTCCCACGTACAGGGTCTACAGGTGAGTGTCAGCACGCCCAGCTAATTTTTGTATTTTTAGTACAGACAGGGTTTCACCATGTTGGCCAGGATGATCTCTATCTCTTGACCTCGTGATCCACCCTCCTTGGCCTTCCCAAGTGCTGGGATTACAGGTGTGAGTCACTGTCCATGGCTATTTTTTGGTATTTTTAGTAGAGATGGTGTTTCATCATGTTGGCCAGGCTGGATTTGAACTCCTGACCTCAGGTTATCCACCTGCCTTGGCCTCCCAAAGTGCAGGGATTATGGGCGCGAGCCACTGTGCCTGGCCTTGATGTCTTTCTCAGTTCCTGGAATTACTCCCGCAGGTCACAGAGAGTGGAAGGCTACCACATCCCTTTGTGATAAGCTCTGGATGTACCATCATTTACATCCTATCCTCGTTCCTTTGGACAACTGAATCCAAAATCCTCAAGGTTCAAGTCAGACAGTTACTTAACATTTGAATCCCCTCTATAATCCTCCACCAAGTGGTTCTCCAGACTGTATGCCTCCAGCAGCCGGGGACTTATCACCTATCTGAGGCTCATTTCTATTTAGGTCTACCAGGAGGAATGGTTAGGACCCTAGCCAGCCAGGACTTGGGATCCCAGCTGCAGGTGGTGTTGGGCTTTGTTTAACTGGACTGACCTTGTCACTAGGGGGCCTTTGATTTGGGACCATTCACTTTGGAGGATTCTTAGGCCACCTTAGGGCTCTGTTTTCAGTGGCCCAACAATGCCGTTAGAGACCTGAGAGAGTCCCTGCCAAACTTACTAGCAGGAAGTCACTGCTGGTGGGATCACGCGGGACCCCAGCCAAGTTGCTTAATTCCTTCATCACTTAGACTCCCCAGCTGTGGAATGAAACTGAAAGGTTAGGGGCACTAACTTGTCTTTTAGAATATCTACCCCTAGTCAGGATGACGGCAATGTTGGCCCAAATTCCTGATATTCTTTCTTTTTTTCAGACAAGGTCTTGCTCTGTCACCCAGGCTGGAATGTAGTAGTA
This sequence comes from Sapajus apella, assembly GCF_009761245.1. Lineage (NCBI taxonomy): Eukaryota > Metazoa > Chordata > Mammalia > Primates > Cebidae > Sapajus > Sapajus apella. Next base: position 31,769,453 of record NW_022436952.1, read on the forward strand.
TGATCGTAGCTCACTGCAGCCTTGACCTCCTGGGCTCAAGCCATCCTCTCACCTTAGCCTCCTAAGTAGCTGGGCCTACAGGTGCACTAGCCACCACACCTAATTAAAAAATATATTTTTTGTAGAGATGGGGTCTCACTATGTTGCCCAGGCTGGTCTCAGACTCCCGGCTTTAAGCAGTCTTCCCACCACCTCAGCCTCCCAAAGCACTGGGATTACAGGCGTGAGCCACCACGCACCACCTGATTGTACTTTTCAAAGTGCTTTCGCCCCACTATAGTTTTTGGTCTCACAGCAGTTCTCTAAATGCAGTTACTTGTGGGGAAATTGAAGGGGGAGAAGGGGATGTTCCCTGCTCAGTGAGGCCTGTCACAGTGTCTCCTCTCCTCTCTGTGGGCCTGTATGACACCGGTGGAGTCACCAACGGCAAAGCCAGGGTGGATCGTCCCAAGGGCCATGAGTTTTTTTTCATTTAATGTGAACAGACACAATAACAGTGACATTTATTTAACCATGGCTATGGTGAGGTATTGTGCAAAATCCTCTAAATATATCCCTTCATCTAATTCTTACAACCTCTCCATGTGAGAAGTATGGCCATCTCCATTTTACAGATGAAGAAACTGAGGTTCAGACTGGTTAAGTGACTTGCCCAAAGTCATAAAGACTTGCAGCAGGAGCCTGGACCTGAGCCCAGACTGCAGGCCTTAAGGCTCCTAACCACCAGCCTGTGTGTCACCTCTCACTAAAAACAAAACCCAAACCATGCACCCACACACCCTTCAGATCCGACTTGCGTGGAGGTGACAAAACTGACTCCTGAAGCTTTGTGTCTGGTGGATGTGAGACACTCACAGCTGCTCCATAGCGTGGGGACTGCCTCAGTCTCTCACCTGCCCTTTAAGGAAGCAGCAGCCTGAACAGTGTTCAGAACCCAGTATGTCCCCCAGTCAGCCAGGTGGGCTTGCCTGTGAGTGCTCAGAACTATTCGGGTTCCGCTGACCTCAGGGGCTTTGCTCTAGCCCCTCCCAGTTTTTGAAGAACTAGGCTCCCACATATACTCCCTCTAGCCACCACCGACCATTCTCTACCACCCTTCAGATTAACTGGGGTTGGGGAGGGAGATGTTCATTGCCCATGAAAATTATCTTGGAGAAGTTGGCTTCAGTAGCCACTTTGTAGGCTTGGGGGCCAGCCTGGACAAAGAGATTCTGTGTGTGTAGAGGACCCCATGAATATTACCATTTGTTATTTTCAGTTTTTCAAGGAAATTTGTAATCATCTCTCATTTTCTTTTTTTCCTCAGGAAAAACTGTGGCCCAGGCTGGAATGCAGTGGCGGGATCTAGGCTCACTACAACCTTCGCCTCCTGGATTCAAGCGGTTCTCCTGCCTCAGCCTTCTGAGCAGCTAGGATTACAGGCAGGCACCGCCACGCCCAGCTAATTTTTGTATTTTTAGTAGAGATGGGATTTCACTGTGTTGGCCAGGATGGTCTTGATCTCTTGACCTCGTGATCCACCCTCCTCTACCTCCCAAAGTGCTGGGATTACAGGTGTGGGCCACCGTGCCGGGCCATCATGTATCATTTTGTATTCTCTCCCCTCTCTTCCTCCTTCTCCCCTCTCCATTCACTTGTGTCCCTCTGTTATTTCTCTTACTTCCTAATTCTTATATCATACTTGTATGTCTTATAGTCATCCTTCAAGACATGATTTGAATGTCACCTCTTCTAGGAAGCCTTCCATGATGTCTCCAGGCAATTTAGCAATTCCCCTGCTGTCCCTTGTGTATATCTTTATAATAGCTCTTAGAAAGTGAATGTCATTATTTACTCAAACATCTCCACTTCCTCACTGGATGGCAGGTAAGTCCCTGGAGAAAATAATTTACGTATTCCACAGCTTGGCGTAGTGTTTGGCACATAATAGGTGCTTGTATAATAGTTACAGAATGAAGGAACGTTTTTTGAGCTTTACATCTCATGTAATTTTAAAACAAAATAACAATAACAACAATCTCTTGGAGAGACTGTTGTATTTGTAAAATGTCCCTTCCTAAGCATCTTGAGAAACTTTCTGGACCTCTGTCTTTTTAGAAGTTTCCAGTCTGCCTTTCCTGCCTCCTTCTCCTTTCTGAAGAAATTCTCATTGAACATAGAGAGGCAGCTCAGACTAGAGATGCAGCATAAAGCTTCAATTAGGCAGGGTGCAAGGGTTGTTGGGTCTTCGGAGACAGTGGCTTCTGAGAATTTTTTGAGGCTTTCCAGGAACTACAGAGAGTTGCTTCATGTCAGGAACACAAATTCTTAAAGAGCTAGTCACCAAGGATGGGGGGTGGGGGCAACCCATACTTGGAAAGGTCTCCCGTGGTAAGCAGCAAACAGCCCTCACATTGCTTCTTCTAATCTATTCATGTAATGCTCCCAACAAAACCACAAACACTGCAATATGAAATGAACACTTAAAACCCTTCCTTTCACTGTCCCAGAGACGTTGAGATGATAAATACTGAAACAATCGCTTCAGAGCAATGTGTAACAGAAAACAAGAGTAATTTCAAGTAACAAGAGGGAAAAAGCCCAACCCAGAAAGTGGTGGAAACTGACATCCTGATGAAGACAGAGAAGCCTAGATAAAGCCAGAGGATAGTGTGTGGGGAGAGTCAAAACTGATACAAAATTTTCTTAGGAAAAGGACTGAATCAAAGTAATGAAAGTGTAATGTCAAAGAATACTTTCCTCAAATACAGACAGTATGTCATTCCTACTCTTGTGATTCAAATGCAGTTCACACTTTTCTAGACTTACTTCAAAACCAAAAGCTTTCAGAATTATTGGGTGGAAGAAATCTTGGCACACACGCACAAAAAACTTTGGGATGGGGATGGGAATGTCAAGAATTGATGCGCCAGAGTTCCAAATGCAGACACTTTTCCTGTGCCCTGCCTTAGCCAGAAGTAGCTTCTTCATGAGAAGGGCCACCAGCTGAGGTTCCCACACTATACCAATTTTGGTAAATGTGAGTAAGTACCTTAAATTGCCTCAGGACTCAGTCCCTCTCACTATCCCCTAAGAACAGGGTAAAGTTCTGAATATATCTATCTATATACATGCCTTCTATTGTTTATACTTTTTCCAGAGAGGAGGAAATTAACAGTAATAGTAATCAATATTACTGACTGCAACAAAATGTCTTCTTTGGAAATTGACTGATGGTCACGTACCCAGGGGAGATGCTCAGCTTTCTCTGGGGGAAGATACTACCCTCTGTCAACTACTTGGTTTCAAAGAGAAGGATGTTGGAAGGAGGGTCCAAAAAGTTTAAAGTACATTGCAAACAGTGACGGGCTCCTGAGAGCAACTGGCTGGGTAGCAAGGGACTGTGACCGAAGAACATGACAGAAGGCAGTCCATTGTACAGCAACCACCAATCTACTTGCCAGCTTCCTTATATCTGCCAAGTGCTCACAAGGCCTTGTTGATAAAAGGGAAACTGAGGCAGCCCATGGGGTGAGAGGGCAAAGGTCACTTCAGGTTAAGGCAGAGGCAGAATGAAAACACTTACGTCGGAGAATCTCTCGTTGCTTCCTGACGTACCAAGTGTACAGGGCGGCACGCTTCTGGGTCTTCATAGGGGTGCCCTTGTTGAGATGCTGGGAGAGGTGTGACTGGTTCAGGCCGGTGACATCGACCACCTCCCTCTGGGGGATGTTGTGTTGCTGCATGTAGCCCTTGATCATTTTAGCAGCCCTCCAAGGGTCCTCACTAGACAGATAAGCAGATGGTTAGGGTACTAGTGGGAGACATCAGGGTAGAAATATTCTCTTCCTAGGGGGTGTTACCTATACTCTATGCAAAACTCTGAATTTTCCACCCATCTAAGCCACGACTTTGGCCTAGACATTAGGCCAAAATAGGGCCTAAACAGAAGAGAAGGTGATGAACCCTGTACAGTACACCTCATCCCTTGCTTCCGAGGTTAGCAGGGAAAAGACTTTTCATCTTCAGGAATAAAAAAGCACCATCACCACTCTCTCTTATTAAGCAAGAAGAAAGGCTCTTTCTCTGGTAGATGTCTTTTAAAGAATAAAAGGAAAAAGTAAAATTTTTAATAACAATAAAAAAAAGGCTGTTTTATTTATTTATTTATTTTGAGGCAGAGTTTTGCTCTTGTCACCCTGTCTGGAGTGCAACAGCATGATCTCAGCTCACTGCAACCTCCGCCTCCTGAGTTCAAATGACTTTTCCTGCCTCAGCCTCTCGAGTATCTCCCAGGCACCCATCAACACACCTGGCTAATTTTTGTATTTTTAGTAGAGATGGGGTTTCACCATGTTGGCCAGGCTGGTCTCAAACTCCTAAGGTGATCCACCTGTCTTGGCCTCCCAAAGTGCTGGGATTACAGCGTGAGCCACCGCGCCCGGCCGTTTTATTTTGCTTTCTTTCATTTTCCCGGAATGTGGGAGACTTAAAAGGCAGTAGGCCCTCCGGAAAGTGGGGATGCCATTAGCTTGGGGCTGGACTCACTGATTCTACAATGAAGTGGGATAGCATCAGTTTCTGAATTTGCCCAATTTTAGCTTCAACCTCTCCTACATTATTTTCCTTCCTATAAAACAGAGGTAACATGTGCATGTTCACCTTCTGAGAAGCAAGGAGGGTGTCTCAGCCAAATAGTAAGTAGTTTTCAGAGTTATAGAAAAGTTTTCCAAAGTAAGATGTCATACCTCCTTGGGACTAGAGGATCACACACTGAGGTGAGGCAGGTAAAGTTAAAAAAAAAAAAAATCCACAGCCCCACCTCCCAAATAAAATCTAATGGGCTAATGGGGACAAATAATTTCAATTTCTGATATTAACAATTTCAGATGTCTTGTTTTCCTGTATTATCGGGTTTCTCACAAATGTCAAGCACGGGATAAGAACATGGTTATACTTTTCATTTCTCATAAACACAGGTGTGCAAATTGCTGGTTTTAGCACCTTTGAATTTTATTTGTCTAGATGGTTTCAACTTTGCTAATATCTTTTCTTGCTTATTGAACAGGTACTTTGAAAAGATAATTTAAAAGTAGAAATTAAGAAAAGAGTGTGCTACACAGAAGTACTAAAGAACCAATATGCACACATTTACCATTTATTTAGTGCAGGTACATATTTAACTTACAAAAGCCAGCACCCCATTACTGTATGTTGATGTATGTATTAGCCTGATAGAACATTTTTTTTAAAAAATGAAGAGAAAACTAGTTTCAGGTGAAACAACAACAAAAAACCGGTGTAGAGGCTGAAATAGAGACAGCATTGCAATGTAATAACCAATTTTATTTCCAAATAGTGCCTTTAATATTTCAAATAAAATTAATTTTTTTAATGAATAAAAATCCAGTAATTGAACATACTTTGTAAGCATTTAGGTAGCTGTGATTATTTTAACCAGCCTTTGGTATTAAATTCGTGAGAACACAGGCTTTGATAGAGATGTTTTTGAGAAATGCAAACTTTTTATATTAATTATATATAAGAACGAATTTCTGAAATATTTATAAAGGTACTTTCCAAGTACACAATATAAGGAAGTAGCAACAAGAACAAAAAATGAGAAAATGAGTTACAGTTTAAAACGTGGAGATTCACATTAATTGGAAAACAATGTAATAAACGTTTTAGACATATCCATGTAAACATCACAGATCATTTAAAAGCTTATTTCTGGTGAACATTTCCACAGATATTTTTAGGGTGGAAAAACACTTTCAACCGTTAAGAGCAAGAAGCTTCGAACCTTAGGGGGAAAAATGCATTTTAAAAGTTAATATTGCTTTAGTAAATTCTTCGGCTATTTTTCTTTCGTTTAATACCTGTGTTCATTTTGTGTGCCTAAGAACCTAGAAAAATAGGGTACTGTCCTAAGTGGGAATGGTTCTGTGGAAATAGTAAATTAACTCAACAATCGTGAAGGGGGAAAAAAAAAGCCCAGGAAAACCTTATAAATGATGTTGAAACCTTTAAGCCCGACTTAAAAGAGAGTGGGGAGTAAGATGGCGCAGTTATACCTTTACAGCTCTCAGACCCCAGAATTCACCTGTGTTCACTGGGAAGAGTCGGGAGAGCTGGTTATTTTTTGCTTGAAAACACAGCTCAGGCTCAGGAGTTCCTAACAGGGAGAAAGGCACGGGTTCCGAGGAGCTCCAGCGGCCATTGTGTCCCGAGCGCAGGTGTCAAACGCCGGCCGCGGCGCCCGAAGGGTCCGTGCAGCTCGCTCCTTCTCAAACAATGACCTTGCTTCCCTGGAGCAGAGAAGGCTGGACCCCTGTGCAGTCCGCGGCGCGTTCGTTAAGGAGCCCCAACTTCGGCTTCTCAGAACGCAGCCCACTTTCCAGACGCCCCCGGTGCGCCCGCCTCGAGGCCGCGAGCAAAGCCAGATCCCGCCCGGAGCCCAGGACCGGGAAGCGCGCAGCCCCGACCGTCCTTCCCCGCCTTTCTCTTCCAGGAGGTTTACGAGAACTCCGGGAACTCCAAAACGCGACTTCGCTTTCTCTTTGCTGTTCGTCTTAAGGGAACACGGTGGGCAAAATAAGGGAGTGCGTGTACTCGGCGCTCGGGAGCCCACTGGGCCTTGACCTGAGAACCGCTAGCGATTTCTTAAAAAATTACTTTAAAGTCCGGCGGTCCCGGGAGCGGGGGAGGAAAGGCTGCACCCGCTCGGGACGGGAGAAAAAAGCCTCCGGGTCGGTCCCGCGTCTCCAACTCGGCGAGGGTCTCCGGCTCCCCAGCCCGCCTCCTTGCCCTGCTGGAGCCCGGAGCTTTGGGGAGGGAAGAGGGGGGCTAGAGTGTGAGGACCCTGGGCCCGGCCTGAGGATGTCGGTGACCCCGGGGCTCCGTGGACGGCTCAGGCTCTCAAAGAGCCCGGGTCAGGCGCCGCGGCGGCAGTAAAGCGGGGCTGCACGGGGCGCCGGGCTGGGTGCAAGCTGGGAGCGGCCAGCAGCCCCGCGCCCGGGTTTTGATTTCCTTCCCGCTCTAAGCCGCGTTTACAACTTCACCAATGAATAACCCGCCTCTCTTTTCAACTTAATCACGACTCTTTGTGTATCTTTCTGTTGATGATTTATAGAAATAAATTAATAACACCCCAACTCCACGTGCTGCAGTTTATGTTACGTCTCAGCTGCGTCCAGCCCTGCGCGGGGCCCGGTGCGGAGGTGCGCCCTAGGTACTTCCAGCGCCGCCCGAGAAAGCGGGCGCCGGCAGCAGGGCGGGAGGGCCTAGGCCCTGTGGCCCCCAGTGGCTGGCGGTGGGAGCCTATATCGTCCGCCAGGCCCGGAGCGACCTCCCGGCCGCCTTGGCGCCCCAGCCACTCCTAGGGGCCACTCACTCGACCCCTCTTAGCCTCCGCGACTCACACCTTCCCGCGTCGCGGAGCTCTCTGGCAGGAGTTCTCTCCCGGTCGGGGAGAAATCGCCTCCGGGCGGGAGAGCGGCAAGGGAGAAACCTCAAACCTATAAATTATAGCAAAGTATGTTTTGGGGGAAAAAATCTACAAGTTCCCCTGATTGTTTTGGCTAGAGGGCAAAACGCCAGACCCTTGGATCGCAAATTCAAATGCAAGGTCAGATCCCACCCCGAACTGCAGCTGCAGACGTGCGGCCGAGACTCAGGCTCGAAATCGCGGCGCTTCAGTGTCCGAGGCCACACGACGGGCTCTGTCCTAAAGCGGAGTGGCCCGGGAGCGACGTGCGTTCTCAGGGAACCGCTCGGCTCCTTAGATAATTAGTAACCAGCTGTCAAAGCCTAGGGCGGTCGGGGAGGACCCACAAACGATCCCGGCCCCAGGGATAGATCACCAGCCGGCCTGACCTCCCGGGGAGAGGCTGGGGGTGGGCAGCGAGGTCCGGAAACGCCCTCCTTTCTCAGACGGAGACCAAATCCTCTGCGAACTGAGGTCTGAGACGCGTTCGCCCCCGCACCACCCCGCTTGCTTTCTTCTGCCCCGCGCGGGTCCACCCCGACCCTACAGGCAACATTCCCTTTGCAAATCTAAACCCGCGTTGGGGATCCCGGGCAATTCTGGGCCTTGCATGGGCGCTGCTAACAAGTGTGCACACCAGAAACTCGCCTCCCAGATCCCGGCCCCGGATGCCGCCTGTCTCTCGGCAAAGAACTGCAAGTCACCATGCAGGTCAATGCGTCCGAGGCCGACTTGCGGCTTTCTAGACCCGGGGCAGCGCGCAGGGAAGTGCGCGGCCTGGGGCTGGTAGCGGCGCGAGCCTCCGCTCCCGGGAAGTCACAGAGTTTTCACTGCACCCACTCGCACCTTCAGCCACTCGGGCAAACCTCCCGCAGCTCCAGTTCTCCCTGGGCGAGCCCCAGCCCCGCGGGGAAAGCCCTTGGGTCCCCGACTCTGGCCTGGGCCTGGGGAGAAGAAGCCGGGTGGGCCGCAGGGTGGTCCGGCTCAGGGGTTGGGAAGGGTCCAGCTGTTGGGAGAGAAGCAGAGCGCCCCCCGGGGGACTTCTCTGGTGGGAAACGGGCTTGGCCAGTGTGGTCCGGCGCAGTGTCACTCAGGCCCGGGGCCGGGGCTCCAGGGAGTTTGGGAGGATCCTCGGCACCTAGCTCTGCGCCTACCTGAGCATCCGGTCCACCTCCGCCCGCTGCTCCGCCGCCTCCTCGGTGTTAAGCGCCTGCAGCTCCTTGAGGATGGGAGGGGTGTCATAGTCGTCGCCGTCCTCGGAGCCCTCGTCGCCGGACAAGCGGCCCTTGGCGTGGCCGTTGGTGAGCGTATGGAAGACCGGCTTGGTGTCGGGCTCGGCCCCGCTGCCAGGGGACAGGGGCAGCGTCTCCAGCTTCACCCCGAAG
>NW_022436952.1:31778315-31836762 GCF_009761245.1 Sapajus apella
GCTGGATGCAAATGATGGTGGGGAGGGGGAAACCTGGAGAGAGGGAGAGCCGGAGGGGCAGACTTGGAGAGCCAGAGACCCGGGCCGGGAGCTGGGCTTTACCAGGGTCCATTGTACTCACGCTGGGGGGCTGGAGACCTTCTTTTACTGGTTCTGCTTATCAGCCAAACTACAGCTAACCTTTGGACTTGTTAAGCCAGTGCCTTGCAGCCTAGGCGCGGGGCTTTTCCACCGGTTCTCAGTTCTGCTTTAGTCCAGAGTGAAGACACTACGCTTCTGGGTTCAGGTGAGAGACGGAGGAAGCTGGGGTGCTCGTGGAAGAAGACGCGGAGAAAGAGAAGAGTAGAGACCCTGGATGCATCCCAGCCGACGAAGATGGTGGGTCAGGACAGCCCGCAGGGCGGAAGAGAAACTGACCACTTGAGAAGGGGCGCCGAGGCCAGAGGGGAGGTGAGGTGGCCTTCGGCGGGGTGAGCGCGCCCTGGAGGGACTGCATTCATTTCCGCCTTAGTTCCTGGCTCTGCAGGCCCCAGACCCTCCCTGGCCTGGTCTGGCGGTTTGGGTTTGCAGAACTGCCCGCCAGAGAGCGTAGGCGAGGGTGAAGGAGGCCGGTAGGACCCTTGGAAGGAGACCCCGACTAATTGATGGGCAGAGAGAGTAGCCAAAGTGGGTCTCCCCCAGCGGCCGTGCTGCACCGGGGCCCAGCCTGGCCACACAGCTGGGGAGCTGGACGCCTGGGCCTCGCTCCCCGGTTTAAACCCGGATGTCAAGTCGCCTCCGCCTTGGGAGAGGATGGTGAGGCAGGATGGTGAGGCACTAGAATGATGAGGCAGTGAAAGCAAAGCTTGACCTGCAGCTGGGTGGACACTTGCAGCTGAGTGTCCCTCGGGCCCACTCATTTCTGGTTTATTTGCAGTTCCTGAACATCTGCGGCTCCCTGGGCTGGGGAACGCTCTGCAGACGCTGTCACTACAGCAGTGGCAGGAATCTCGCACTCCTAGTAGAGAAGGTGTCGACAGAGCTGCTGAGGGAAAGAAGTTTTTTTCCAGTTTGGCCTGGGCCGGGAAGGAAGCCATAGGCCTTGCAGCTCTATTGGAGCTTCACCTGCTTCCCTCCTGGGCACCCGCAAGAGAGGAGGGCGGCAAGAGGCGCACCCAAACCTGCAGACTAGGACCGGACCTATAGAAGAATAGGGGAAGGGGCTTCTTTGCTTCCAGCGCACACAGACCTAAAGCTTCTGGGGCAGAGCATAAGTCTTCCCCTCTGGGAGCCTCAGCTTCCTCATCTGCAAAAAGGAGATACCACTGATACCTTTTTTTGGGGGGGGGGGGGGGTTGTGTATACTGAGTGAAACCACTTGTGCAACCTCTTGGCCTAATAACGTGGTTCAACACTTCCTGGTCTGGGACGATACGAAGCCAGTTTCCAGTGATAAAATTGAGTTTCTCTGGAAACTTAGGGTTTTCAGAATCGGAGACACAGTGCTGGGGTTGGAGGGATTGGGGGACTAGGGTTTCAGAATCAGCAGAAACATTGCAAAGGAGTTTCTAAGCACATTTTCCTCCCTCTCCCACCCTTGAAAGATAACCAGGAGGAAGTAAGGTTAGATTAGGGATAAAGAGGAATTTCAGCAGGAGGAGGGAGAGTCTAGCAGCTTTCATCGGCTTATGGACAGGATCAAATCTCCTAGGTGTGCAGGGGCTGATGGTGTAATTTATCAAGTCAGGCTGTTAAGGAACTAGGATGCCTCTTAAATACAGGCTCTGCTACAGGTGCCTGGGCCACTTGTTTTGGGAGCCAGAAGAAGCGGGGTGGTTGTGTGCATGGAGTCTGGGGAAGGTTTATACTGATCTCAGCCCCTCTTTCCCTGAGACAAGCAAACCCCCAATTCAGGAACCCCTCCACCCTTCAGCCTCCAGATACCCATTACTACCTAGGCTCCCAGATGGAGTCATAACTTCATGAAAATGTTGGCTTTTCATTTCACCTTCTTTCCTTCTAGTTTGTTGTGATAGGTGACAGATCTTTGCCTCATAATTCTGCCCAATGGAAGAACATCCTCTGCCTACCCAGCTTGCCTCAGGAAGGATAATGAAGTGTTCAGAGTAAATGTCTCTGGAGAACAATCTCTTTTTCTGTCTCTCACTTGCTCTCAGGATAGAGCAAGTGTAATGAAGATCAGTTACTGTGTTAAGCTGGGAAAACCCACTTTAAAAACTGCAATCACTTCTGTTGTAACAACAAAACTTTGATTGGCAGTTCCAGCTGCTGTGTGCCCCATCTGACTCCCAAGCCTCAGTCTCTCTCAAAATTCAGGTGTCAGCAAACCCATTCTTCCCCAAACCCCAGCTAACTATGTGAACGTGCAGGAAATTTCACTCAGTGGAGAGGACAAACTTCCTTTGAGTGTCCAGGTACATTTTCCAGGTAATCTGGCTATTTATATTCAGGAATTTCCTGTAATCCTCCTTCCTAGACCTACCTTGTAATATGCCACTTGGTGCAATGTAAGTGCTCATCAAGTAATTGTTCTGAACTATAGATCTTCAAACAGATTCACCAATCCCTTCATATGGGAATTTAAAAAGAGATGTATAAAGTAGAACAGCAGATAGACTTTCAGAATGCAGGCCATAAATACTAAGTGAGCTATCTTAAAAAACTCTTCAGTTAAACTTCCCCCAAATAGAAGAAGATGGAGTAGGACTGAAATAACAACTGTTTATGCTTCACATAGAATAAAGTGGTAATGGACTGATATAGTCACTCCATTTTAAAGATGGAAAAATAATCTATAAGAGAGTGTCAGGCTGCTTGTAGCCACCTTAGCAAATTAATAGAGGAGACTGGGGCTCAGAACTTTTGAGCAGGGCTTTAGGATGAAAGAGGAAGGTCTCCAGCTGTCATTGCTTTGGGAGATGAGAAGTTGAAGGGGAGATTCTTTGAGGAGGAGGTGGAGGATACCCAGCAGAGAGCAGAGGGCAGGCTTTGGAGTAGTCAAACGGAGCTAAACTTGAACCCAAGATCTGATTTACCTGCTATGCGACTTTGGGCATGTCACATAATCTTTCTGATCCTTAGTTTCCTCTTGTGTAAAATGATAATAACACTCTCCTGTGCTTGTGTGAAGATTACACGAGTTAGCAACTACAAGTTCCTAGAACAGGGTGGGCTCTCATGTGTTTAGAAAGAAGAGGCACATCTGGAAAACACGCTGAGAACTAAGGCAACTGATGTCTTTAAGCTCTTACAGTCCCAGCATGTTTTTAAGAGCTACTGAATTTGAAGAGACCATATTAGTTTCATCTACTCAAACTAGATAAATTTGCCGTTCAAATCCCAAGGGTTTTTTTAATGGGAGGTGCAATCCCTGGTATAAAATAAGTTGAAGTCCAGTGAACTCATCACTCTCTGAGCACTGTGCTCATCACTCCACAGATTGGCAAATGCGGCTCCTGTGAACTCATTTCCCCTGGAACTTAGCAGCACAAGAGATATTTCTTTTCTGATTTGTGCATGCAGTCTCTCCCCTACTTTTGACGGTGGCACTTCTTTGTTTACAGAAGAGAGATTGTGGTCATTTCCACCCCCTGCCACTCCACTCTCCCAGGCTTTCTCATTGGTTCACAGAGTATCTACAAGGCCTCAAAATGAAATCTTCTCTAGAGAAAAACATAAATACCACCCTAACCTGGTCTGCAGGAGGTCAGGGGCCTTCTTGTTAGAGAGTGGTGTTGCAACCTGGAGAACATTCTAGACTTCAGGCTCTGGAAAGAGCCTGAGGTGGTTCTTCTGGCTACAATACCCCTTTCTGGGTGATTCACCTCCCTTAATGTTTTGGTGAACACCTTCTCTGGGTCTCTGATTCTACCTTTGAAAAATGGCCAGTTGGTTTGGATGACCGTTCAAGTTCTCCAACTTTTTTATAATTTGAAATTCCTAAAAGGTCTTACATTATTAGGGTGACTACTCAAAGGCCTTTGGGCAGATGGGCCAAGAGCTCAGGCCAGACCTCTATGTAGTAGTGGACATGAAGACTTTACTAGCCATGAAAAAAATATACCACAGAGAGCAAACCCCATGAGGGGCAAACATCTTCTCATGTCTTACTCCTCAGTGCCTGGAGAGGTGTGGAGGTATGGTAGATGCTCAAGAAAATACTTGCTGAGTAAATGAACATGTGATTGCCTCTGGACAATACTGTTAAAAATAAATACTTGCCAGATGTGTTGGCTCACACCTGTCATCCCAGTGCTTTGGGAGGCTGAGGTGGGAGGATAGCTTGAGCCCAGAAGTTCAAGATCAGCCTGGGCAGACCCTGTCTCTACAAAAATAAAAAATAAAAATATTATCCAGGCATGGTGGTGTGTGCCTACGGTCCTGGCTACTCAGGAGCGTTGCTTGAGCCCAGGAGTCTGAGGTTCCATTGAACTATGATTGTGTCACTGCACTTCAGCCTGAGTGACACAGTGAGACCCAATTCTCTAAATAAATAAATAACTACTTTTACCAGACAGAAAAGAGTATGTACTGTGTGATTCCATTTATATAAAGTTTAAAAGTGGGAAAACAAATCCATGGTGCTAGAGGTTTCTGGGGTGCTAGAAAAGGTTCTACATTTTGATTGGGATGGTGGATCCATCACCAGGGTATACGTGTGGGATTTGTGCATGTTGCCATGTGTAAGTTATAACTTAGTATAAAGTAAATTAAATAACTCCAAGTATAAAATGTAAACAGTGTAAATCATCTTACCTCCCTCAACGGTTTATAGTTGCTGTTCGGTTCTCCAGATTTTTTCCTATTCATCATTATAGTTAATCATCATTAAAGTCTTTAGCTTAGTATATTCCAGGAGTCAGCAAACTTTTTCTATAAAGGGCAAAATAGTAAATATTATATGCTTCCTGTGCCAGATGGTTTCTGTTACAACTACCCAACTCTGCTCTTATCGACAACACATAAATGAATATGTGTGGCTGTGTTCCAATAAAACTTTATTTATAAAAACATATCAACAATACATAAATGAATATGTGTGGCTGTGTTCCAATAAAACTTTATTTATAAAAACAATTAGCTGGCTGCATTTGGCCCATGTATCACAGTGTGTCAACCCCCGGATAAAGCACTTATGCCACTAGGAGTCCACAGATCCAAAAGGGACCTTAGAGTCTTCCCCCTTTATTTCTTCCTCTTTGGGATAAGGAAGCAGATTCAGAGAGAATAAATTACTTTTCCAAGAGATGCGGAGCAGGACCCTGGGAGAATCAGTTTTGGGGTCAGATGGGCCACCTGCTTTCTGGGAGTGTGTGGGCATAACTTTGGGCAAGTTAATAAATTTCTTTCAGCCTTATATTGTCACCAAAGGTAAACAGTGATAATAATGGAATTCATACCTTATAAGGTTGTTGGAAGAATTAAATACAGTTACACAGAAAAACAAGTTGTGTGGGGTTGGCACATGCTGGGAACACATCGAGTGCAGCACATAGCTCAAAGGACCCCCATGTCCTCCCTCCCTTCCTTCAAAATGCAACGCTTCTGGTCTGAGTTCACTAATACCACTGAGTGTCTGCTCTGCATGGAGCACTCTGGGGAGCACCATAAGGACATAACAAATGGATACAGGAAGATCCCAGATCCCACCAGTCACTGCCATCAGCTTCCTTTCTAGAAACCCATTTTGGCTCAGAGCTTTTTTTTCCCAGACATGCTTCTATTAGATGATCATTGCTAGGAAAACTCCTAAAGGTAAAGAAGATTTCCCTCTCATTTTGATTCAACAACCCACATCCTTCTGCTGGGTCGTTTTTTAGAAATAGGGTATTCCCAGTAGCTTGTAAAAGATTAAATTAAAAACCGGCAACCTAGTATGATATTAAACTAATAAATACTACACCTACCATAAAGAGCCTTTGCTCCAGAGCAACCATCTACTCCTCTTTCTCCTATCACAACATCCATGAAAAATGAAATTGGCTGTGGGCCCAGCACAGAGAAGGTGCCCTGTGAGTGTTTATTGGGTAAACGTTGGGCCTGGCACACGGTAGGTGTTCCATAAATGTTTCTTGAATAAATGATCGTGGGCTAAGCTATGGTGTTTAGAAAAAAAAGCAATTATCTGTACTAGACTTTTCTGGAACCTGTTTTCAGATTAATATTTAAATTAGTGTTGAGGTGCCCTAGCTACATTCCCCCCTTTTTCTTCCTCACAGACCTATGAAGTAGGCAATATCCCCCAGCCTCGCTTTAGTGATGAAGAAATGGAAGCTCCATTGGCCCAAGGACCCACAAAGGGTTAAGGAGCAGAACTCCGGACTTGCACGCAGGACCTCCGGATCCCATGTTAAGTGCCTCATTTCTGGCACTTTGACACCTTCCAAGCCCTGAAACAGATGGGGGGCACGCACAGAAGCACCCTAAAAAGTCTCAGCACACAGAGAAATCTTGTGATTGCTTTAGAGAGGGAGACAGAGAGGGAGAAAGGAGAGAGAGAGAGGGGAGAGGGTGAGAGAGAGCAAAGTCTTTCCTGTCAAAGGGGATACCTGGCACACACAGAACTATGCTATTGTACAGTATTTTATGGTGTGCAAAGAGCTTTCCTCTTTCATTTGATCTTCAAGAGAGTCCTGCAAAAAAAGCAAGGCAGGCATTACTATCCATATTTCACAAATGAGGAAACTGAGGCTCAGAGGAAAAATGACCCCCAACGGTGCCAGAATCACCATCTGAGACTTCTGCATCTAGAACCCAGTGTTTTCTCTGGGACATTGGGTTTATATAATGACAAGGTCACACGACACAGCCCAGGAACAGGGACCAGGACTAAGAGGAAGACACAAGATGCTCCAGTTTCCACTCCAATGCCATGCTCCGGTGAGGCAAAGGCTTTTTCCTTTCTCGAATGTAAGGGTTCCAGGAAAGAGCTCGGCCTGTGTGCCAAGAGCCTCTGTCCACTTGATGTTTTCCTGTTTCTCCCCACTGATGTCTCTTCTCCAATTCTAGAGGTCCTTGTTGCAGAGCAGGAGTGAGGTGAACTCTGCCTCTGCTCAGCCTACTGCGTCTGGTCGGGAGTGCTGTCCATGACTTCTGCCTTGGGCATGAGAGTTACTGCTCAGCCTCCCACTAAAGGATGACTGAGGTATCCTTTTGTGCTCTGATGACTACACCCTGTTCTCAGGCTTGGGGTGAAGAGTCATGCAGGGCTGCTGAGTCAATGCAGCAAACATTTATGGAGCATCTGCTCTGCGCTGGGCATGTGGTCGGTGTCCGGCACTGCTGGAACAACCAGATTCACTTCCTGCTCTGAGGGAGTTGGTTATCCAGGCTGAGAGACAGACGTGGACACACTTACCTCTACTGCTAGACAGAGTGCAACGGGCTTCATGATCGCGCTGTGCTGATTGCTTCACATAAAACACTCATTTGCTCCTCATAACTGCCCCTGAGACAGTATTATTATTACTATTGTTTTCTCAACTGATGCTTGAACTGTTGGAGTTGCACAGAGCTTGTTCTTGCTCAGATCAGGTTGAGATTCAAATGCAGCTCTGCCTGGCTTTCTGGACTAGCCAAGAGGCAGCAGCCATAGGGAACAGCATGGGGCTTGGAGTCAGCCTGATCTGGGTTGAAACCTGTCTCTGCTGCTTTTCAGATGTGACCTTGGGTAAGCTGACACTCTGAACTTCAGCTTCTTTATCCGTAAAAAGAAGGACAGTGTATAAATGGGCAGGCCAGATAGTATATGTTAGCCCCTTTCACAATCAATAAATAGAAGCAAATGTCAGCATAATAGGGGAACCAACAAAATTTTGTGGGGGCTCAGGGCTCTTGAAAAGTAGATAGAATTTTGACATCAAGGAGAAGCAGAGAACATTTCAGGAAGAAAGAAGAGCTGAGCCAAGCATGAAAGCAGGTAATAAGGCAGTGGGGGAGGAGGGCAAGCTGGGCTGCCTGGATCTTGGTAATGATGACACTGGGAAGTAAGGACAGGGCTGGTCGGAGAGATTCAACATGGCTGATTAGCAGCTCAGGATTGTAGCTCCCAGGGAAAGCGCACAGAAAGAGAGGACGCCACATTTTCAGACCAATTTTTGTTGCTCACAGACCAGGAGATTCCCAGCGAAGGAGCCCCATGGGCCGCCAGTGCCACTCTTTTGGCAGGCGCGGCGGTTTTACGGCTCTTCGGTGCAGTGGTTCTTGGTGCAGAGTAAACGGGACTGGGTCCCCTTTTGATTGACGTTTGGAAGTCCGGGAAGGCAGAGTCACCCATTTACCTGATTGAAAAAGGGATTCAAGAGGGAAGCCAGACCCGAGATTCCTGAGCAGAAAAGCACCACGAATCTTAATGCTGCTGTTTTGGCCAACGCAGTGGGTTGCTCAGATTCTGGGACTCGGAATCAACAAGTTGGACGTCCACTCAGAGACCTGCTTTGAAAGTTGGCAATCACAAAGGCGGCAGGCGGATAAACTCACAATGATGGGAAGAAACCAGCGTAAAAAGGCTGAGAATACCCAAAATCAGAATGTCTCTCCCTCTACAGGGTATCACAGTTCCTCATCATCAAGGGAACAAGGCCGGATGGAGAATGAGTACGTTCCATTAACAGATTTAGGCTTCAGAAGGTGGATAATAAGGAACTTTTGTGAGCTAAAAGAACATGTTCTAACCCAATGTAAAGAAACTAAGAACTTTGAAAAAAGGTTTGACAAAATGCTAATGAGAATAGACAATTTAGAAATGAAAATAAGTGAATTAATGGAACTGAAGAATACAATACGAGAACTTCACGAAGTATGCACAGGTTTTTTTTTTTTTCTTTTTTTTTGAGACGGAGTTTCACTCATGTTACCCAGGCTGGAGTGCAATGGCGCGATCTCGGCCACCGCAACCTCCGCCTCCTGGGTTCAGGCAATTCTCCTGCCTCAGCCTCCTGAGTCGCTGGGATTACAGGCATGCACCACCATGCCCAGCTAATTTTTTGTATTTTTAGTAGAGACGGGGTTTCACCATGTTGACCAGGACGGTCTCGATCTCTTGACCTCGTGATCCACCTGCCTCGGCCTCCCAAAGTGCTGGGATTACAGGCTTGAGCCACCGCGCCCGGCCATATGCACAGGTTTTAACAGTTGAATTGATCAAGCAGAAGAAGTAGGTCAAAGACCTACTTAATGAAATGAAACGTGAAGACAAGATTAGAGAAGAAAGAGTAAAAAGGAATGAGCAAAGTCTCCAAGAAATATGGGACTATGTGAAAAGACCTAATTTACGACTGATAGGTGTACCTGAATGTCATGAAGAGAATGAATCCAAGTTGGAAAATATTCTTCAGAATATTATTCAGGAAAACTTTCCTAACCTAGTAAGGCAGGACAATACTCAACTCCAGGTAATCCAGCGAACACCACAAAGATATTCCTCAAGTAGAATGACTTCAAGACACATAATCACTAGATTCACTAGGGATGAAATAAAGGAGAAAATTCTGAGGGCAGCTAGAGAGAAAGGTCAGGTTACCCATAAAGGGAAGCCTATCAGACTCTCAGCAGATCTCTCAGCTAAAACCCTAGAAACTAGAAGAGAGTGGGGGTCAATATTCAATATCCTCAAAGAAAAGAATTTTCAACCCAGAATCTCATATCCAGCCAAACTAAGCTTCATAAATGAAGGAAAAATAAAATTTTTCATGAACAAACAAGTACTCAGAGATTTCATCACCACCAGGCCTGCTTTACAAGAGCTTCTGAAAGAAGCACTACAAAGAGAAAGGAACAACCAGTATCAGTTATCCCAAAAATTTACCAAAACGTAAAGAGTATCTCCGTAATGAAGAATTTACATCAACTAATGGGCAAAATAGCCAGCTAGCATTAAATTACAATATCGAACTCACAAATATTAATATTAATCCTAAGTTTAAATGGATTCAATGCCGCGATTAAAGACACAGACAGGCAAATTGAATAAAAAGTTAAAATCGGCCGGGCGTGGTGGCTCAAGCCTGTAATCCCAGCACTGTGGGAGGCTGAGGTGGGTGGATCACGAGGTCAAGAGATCAAGACCATCCCGGTCAGCATGGTGAAACCCCGTCTCTACTAAAACTACAAAAAATTAGCTGGGCATGGTGGCGCGTGCCTGTAATCCCAGCGACTCAGGAGGCCCGGGGCAGGAGAATTGCCTGAACCTGGGAGGCGGAGGTTGCGGTGAGCCGAGATTGTGCCATTGCACTCCAGCCTGGGTAACAAGAGCGAAGCTCCATCTCAAAAAAAAAAAAAAAAAAAAAAAAAAAAGTTAAAATCTATTGGTACGTTGTATCCAGATCTAACTCACAACGACACACAAGGACTCAACATAAAGGGATGGAGGAAGATTTACCAATTAAATGGAGAGAAAACAAAAAACAAAACAAAACAAAACAAAACCCAGGAGTTGTAACTTTTGTCTCCGACAAAATAGACTTTAATAGTAACAAAGACCAAAAGAAACAAAGAAGGACATATAATGGTAAAAGGATCACGCAACAACAGGAGTTAATGATCATAAATATATACGTACCCAATATAGGAGTACCCAGATACATAAGACAAGTTCTTATTGACTTATAAAGAGATTTGGACTCCCACACAATAATAGCAGGAGATTTTGACATCGCATTGTTAATATTCGACGGATCAATCAAATAGAAAATTAATAGGGACATCTATAATTTGAATTTAGATCTGGAACAAGTAAACTCAGTGAATATTTACAGAATTCTCCACCCCAGGTCTACAGAACATACATTTTTCTCAGTATCATATTACACCTATTCTGAAAGTGACTACATAATTGGAAGTAAATTACTCTTCAGTATTTGCATAGCATCTTACAGACAAGCGAAATATTGGTTGGCTGTTTATTTGTTATTTTCTTCCCTTATTCCTTCCTGTCTCTGTTGTTAAGTACAATTATTGGCATAAAAGAGGTTTTTAATACCTTTTTAAGATTGCATTCCAGCCTGGGCAATAGAGCAAGAATCCTGTTCTCTCTCCTCCTTTTTCTTTCTCCTTCTTTCTAAAAAAAAAAAAGGACAGGGCTGGTCATGAGCAAACATTGAATTTGGGGCCTGGGGGTCTCATCCTCTCCCCTTAGGCAATGAGGCATCTCAAAGTTTTCAATGGGGTATGAGCCATTATTTAATTTAATTTTTTTAAAGAATGCTTGTAACAACAACAACAATAGTAGCGACTATTGTGTACCTACATCACTGTGCGAAGATTTACACTGTAATCTCATCTGATCCTTAAAATTATCTGAGGTTACTGTTTTTGTTTTTCTTTTGGGATGGACCTTACCCTGTCACCCAGGCTGGAGTGCAGTGACATGATCTCGTCGCACTGCAACCTCTGCCTCCTGGGTTCAAGCAATTCTTGTGCCTCAGGCTCCCAAGTAGCTGGGATTACAGGCATGCGCCACCACGCCCCGCTAATTTTTGTATTTTTTATAGAGACAGGGTTTCACCATGTTGGCCAGGCTGGTCTCGGACGTCTGACCTCAAGTGATCTGCCTGCCTCGGCTTCCCAAAGTTCTGGGATGACAGGCATGAGCCACTGTGCCCAGCTCCTTATCATCTCCATCTTACAAAGCTGAGTGAAATGGCTCAATATGAAGACTCTGGAACCAAATTGCCGGGATTCAGATTTTGGACTCACAATTCACTAACTGTATATGTGCAATTTACCAAACCTCTCTGGGGCTCACCATTCCCACCTTTAAAATGGGGATAGAGGTAGCATTTACCTAACAGGGAGGTTGTAAAGAGTAAATGGCCAATACATATATAAAGCGATTAGAAGAGAGGCTGTCAATATGCTCTCAAGAACTCTTATTTGATGATGATTGCCCAAGGTGACACACTTAGAGAGAAGGGGTCCCAGTGGGTTCATTGATGGAGACCCTCCAGGGAGCCTCTGCCCATAGGAGGTGAGTGACAGTGTCGTGGGGCAGTACAGAGGGAGGAAACCAGGGCGGAGATGAGGGTCTCCATGGAAGGAGCTTCTTCAAAGTTGCTGATGGGTGTCCCTCAGCTTTCACACAGCAGGGCCTTAGGAGGAGTGAGTCACAGCACACACCACATGCAGGGGAGCCCTAGAGGTCCATCAGAAGCCACCATGGGACAACAGGAAGGTTCAGATAGAATCTATATAAGGTTAAAAGACCCTTCTCTTATTCAGCCTCTCCCCACACTTCCCCTGCCACACCATCCTCCCTACTAGCCTCTATAGCACCTTGCTAATTTCCATTTCTCTACCTGTTCACCTGCCACTTCCTCCACCTGGAAGAGCTCCTTCCAGCCAAACCAGACTTTGCAACTTCCCTGAAAATGTGGTTTAAAATTCACAAGCTGCCAGAAGCTTTCCCGATTAGCTCTGTTCCTTCTAATCATTCCCCCCGCAGTGCACAGGGCAGCCTCCCACAACAAAGAATTATCTGGTCTAAAACATCCATGGGGCCAGGCGAGGTGGCTCATGCCTGTAATCCTAGCACTTTGGGAGGCTGAGGCGGGAGGATCTCTTGAGCCCAGGAGTTTGATACCAGTCTGGGCAACACAGTGAGGCCCTTTCTATATTTTTAAAAATAATTTTAAAAAAATGTCCATGGGGTTGAGGTTGAGAAATATGGGGTTTTGTATTCTTCCTTTCTGTTCCCAGTGACCCCTGTGCTGATTTCTATCCTAGCTCTTTGCCCGGGTTATGGAAATGAGCTCATTGCATGTTTAGACCAGAAATTCCTCAAGGACAAAGTTGAATTCTTATCAATCTCATATCCTTAGCACCAGGACCTAAGATGGTGATGGGGCAGAGTAATTCTAATACTGACTATACTGGCAGACAAGCTGATGAACTTACTCTATCATACTTTCACCTATTGTTTTGTGTGTGTTGGAAGTAAAAAACCAGTTATAGCTGTTCTTGAGGCATTACATGAATGTTTTATCTTTCCTAAGTGGATTATACATCCCTAAAGCATAGGAAATAAACTTTATATATTTTTTTGAGATGGGATCTCGTTCTTGCCCAGGCAGGAGTGCAGTGGCAGGATCTCGGCTCACAGCAACCTCTGCCTCCCGGGTTCAAGTGATTCTCCTGCCTCAGCCTCTGGAGTAGCTGGGATTACAGGCACCCACTAACGTGCCTGGCTAATTTTTGTGTTTTTGGTAGAGATGAGGTTTCACTATGTTGGCCAAGCTGGTCTCGCATTCCTGACCCCAAGTGATCCAATTGCCTTGGCCTCCCAAAGTGCTGGAATTATAGGTGTGAGCCACCGCACCTGGCCATGAAATAAACTTTCTAAGCCTTCTTTGTTGCTCAGTGCAGCAGGTGTTCTGTAAGCGCTCCTTACTAACATCTTTTTCTCTGTTCTGTGTCTACCTTTCTGCATGTCCAAGGCCCATTTATTAATTTATTAATTTATTCATTCAATAAACATCCATTCAGAATTTACTATATGCAAATACCAGAGATTTCAAGATGTCAAAGATACAATTTCTATTCTCAAGGAGTTCAGTCTGGCCAGGGAGTTAGAAAGTGTTTTAACTCCGCGTAATTAAGCATCACAGTTGCTGTGAAATTAGCCTTCAGAAAACTAATGATCAAGAAGAGAAGAGAGAAAATACAGTAGGATTCTAATTTCACCAGAATTAGAAAATTCTGTTTCTATCAGAGTTCTCAAGCCTCATTTGGGTTTCTAATTCGGGCCTTTGCAGCAGTTGGTTTGTTCGTTCAAGTACGTGTCTGTGTCAGGCCCTATTCTGGGTACTGGTGATGCAGCCGTGAATGAAACAGACAAGGCCCCTGTCCTCCCAGAGCTCATCTGCCGGCAAGAGCCAGGGATGGACAGCAAGTCAATCCGTGGTGTATCACAAGAGGATGTATGATTGAGAAAAATGAAAGGGCAGGGGACAGTGAAAAAGAAGTGTGCGGGGCACTGCTGTAAGGGAGGGATCTTCCTGAGGAAGGAGTTTCAAAAGTGACATGTAGCTGGACTTCTTGGGATGTTGGTTCACTCCACCCACCCTCCCGTACAGGCCCTATGCATGCCCAGAAATCCCCTCTGAATTGCAAAGACACTGACTGTAAGTAGGAGTGAGTTGAATGAAGTGTTGCTAAGTTTTTAAAGGGCATTTCTTTAAACCATTTGAGTGAAAATGTTTTCCCAAGCTACTCCTCTCAGTTAAAAGGAGAGTTTGAACATTTCATTTCCATTATTTGTATGAATGAATTAATTAACTTACTATGTGTGCTACCATGCTAATATTTCATGCTCATTATAAGACTAACACAAGAATACAAAGTATGGAGTTAATAATAAACACAAAAATAAAGCCGGGCATGGTGGCTCACGCTGTAATCCCAGTAGTTTGGGAAGCCGAGGCAGGCAGATGACCTGAGATCAGGAGTTTGAGATCAGCCTGGCCAAAATGGCGAAACCGAGTCTCTACTAAAAATACAAAAAACTTAGCTGGGTGTGGTGGCGGACACTTGTAATCCCAGCTTCTTGGGTGACTGAGGCAGGAGAATGGCTTGAACCCAGGAGGCAGAGGTTGCAGTGAGTCGAGACTACGCTGTGCCATTGCACTTCAACCTGGCAACAAGAATGGAACTCCGACTCAAAAATGAAATAAGAATCCCAGCACTTTGGGAGGCCGAGGCAGGCAGATCATCTGAGATCAGGAGTTCAAAGTCAGACTGATCAAAATGGTGAAACCTGTCTCTACTGAAAATATGAAATTAGCTGGGCATGGTGGTGCATGCCTGTAATCCCAGCTACTCGGGAGGCTGAAGCAGGAGAATCGCTTGAACTTGGGAGATGAGGTTACAGTGAGCCGAGATATCATCACTGCACTCCAGCCTGGGCAACAAGAACAAAACTCCATCTCAAAAAAATATAATAATAAAATAAAATAAGGCCCAAGATTTTCATCCGGTACCCTCAATACATCAGCTTGTGCATCCCCACTTGGGGACCCCTGTTCTAAGGTAGAAAAGTACTAAATTCTATTTTATTTTTGGATAAGAAGAAACTTGGCTAGAGGTGACCAGACAGACACCTCTCAGGAATTTTTTATGATTTGGAAAATAACAAGGGGAGATTGATTGGAGATATAGGAGGAGAGAGAAAGGAAAGAAGGAAGAAAAGAAAAGGGGGATAATGAAGAAAAGAAACAAGAGAAATAAACTTTTTTTTTTTTTTAAAGAAAGCAAGATAAAAGGGAAGGAGAGAAGGAAAGAAAAAAATGAGGAAAGAAAAGAAAAGAAGGAAGGTAAGAAGGGGAGAAGAGAGAGAAAGGGAGAGGGAGAGAGAAAAAGAGAGAGAGGGAGAGAGGGAGGAAGAGAGGAAGAGAGAAAGGCAGAAAATAAAGAAAAAATACCCCCAAGACACCACTGGATAGAGGCAGTGCCTGTGCTCAGACCTCTCGGTGTTGTAAGAATGTTCCGTCACAGTCCACAGGCTGGACCTTGGCCTCTTTCACATGTTCAGAACCAGCAGCTAATGCAATGGAGATTGCTTTCTGGTCCATCTCTCTTACCCGATAGCCAGTTCCCCTTGGTGGCCCTCACTTGGCAGTGGTGTCCGGAGGGATGTGGAGGCTGACCTTTTCCCATCACTGTCCTGCACACCTCATTAACTTCCCCTGCAGCTGGGGATGACCATTATGGAGTAGAAGAGCTGACAGGTTTTTCAGAGAGCAGAGCAATGCACAGTTTCCCAGAAGTTCCTGACCCGGGAGTTCTCTCCTGCAGGGCATGGGAGATAATCCGGTTTATGAAGCCATCAGAAGAAAGTCATGTTCCAAGCTCTTAATGAACCCTGAATACGTTTTTCTTTTTAGACGCTTCCATTAAAAACAAAGGAATGAGACAAGGTGCTTCCATGAAGAACAAATCAAGGAATACAAAATAAAATACTGCAAAAATGCCGTGCAAAATGATACAACCATAAAAATACAAGCTATGTTTTTTGAATGAAAGTTTTAAATTTCGGCCAGGTGCAGTGGCTCACACCTGTAATCCCAGCACTTTGGGGGGCTGAGATGGGCGGATCACAAGGTCAGGAGTTTGAGACCAGCCTGGCCAATATGATGAAACCCCATCTCTACTAAAAATATAAAAAAATTAGCCAGGCATGGTGGTGCACACTTGTAGTCCCAGCTCCTCCTTGGGAGGCTGAGGCAGAAAAATCACTTGAATCCAGGAGGCGGAGGTTGCAGTGAGCCGAGATCATACCACTGCACTTCAGCCTGGGTGACAGAGGGAGACTCTGTCTCAAAAAACAAAAAACAAACAAACAAAAAACAAAAAGAAGAAAGTTTTAAATTTCAAGTTTAATCTAGCCCTGCACCAGGAGGCATGCAATATTTGTTGAAGGAATAGTGAATTTTCACTATAGTTCTGTGACGATGTAAATGGACAGGATCTTCATGGAACCAAGGAGACTGAGGCCCCAGAATTTAAGGCCCATGGTCATACAGCAAGTGAGCAGGTGGTCAAAGCCTGTCCTCCATTGTCACAGGGCACTGCTTCCATGCAGACCTTTTGTTTCCTTTGGGAAGATCTGTCACTTGTCTAGCTACTCTGATGAAGTCATTGCTTTAGGGCAATGGGATTGAGTTTAAACATAATTGAGCACCTACAAGAAGGCAGGCATGTGTTGGGCATGGGGTGGCGGGGTGGGGTATAAAGCTGCAAAACTGGCCTCTGCCCCCAGGAAGCTCACAGCCCATGACAACTGCAGTGACCCTTAAGCCTGTCATTTTCGCTACTGTCTTCCTTGTCTTGCTATTGATTATTATTGTCATCTATGTGAACCTTCCCTTTTTAAAAAGGCTTTTAGTTTTTAAATTATAAAACTAATCAATATCACCATATTATCTAGCAATTCTATTTCTGGGTCTAAGCCCCAAAGAACTGAAAGCAGGATCTTGAAGACATATTTATACACCCATGTTCATAGCAGAATTATTCACACTAGCCAAAAGGTGGAAGCAACTCAAGTGTCTATTTTATTATTTATTTTTTTTTGAGATGGAGTTTTGTTCTTATTGTCCAGGCTGGGATGCAGTGGTGTGATCTCAGCTCACTGCAACCTCCGCCTCCCAGGTTAAAGCAATTTCTTCTGCCTCAGCCTCCTGAGTAGCTGGGATTACAGGCACCCACCACCATGCCTGGCTAATTTTCATATTTTTAGTAGATACAAGGTTTCATCATGTTATCCAGGCTGGTCTTGAACTCCCAACCTCAAGTGATCTGCCTGCCTCAGCCTCCCAAAGTGCTAGGATTACAGATGTGAGCCACTGCACCCGGCTTCAGGTGACTATTGAGAGATTTTATATATATATATATATGTATATATGTATGCATATATTGTATATATACTAGATATGTATATCTACAATGGAAAATTATTGTGTCTATTGAGAGATGAATGAATAAACATATATATGTGTATTATCTATGTGTGTGTATATATATGTGTGTGTATATATATATGTGTGTATATATATGTGTGTATATATATACACATGTGTGTATATATATGTGTGTATATATATACATGTGTGTATATATATGTGTGTGTGTATATATATATACATGTGTGTATATATATATACACACACATAGATAATACACATATATATGTTTATTCATTCTTCTCTCAATAGGCACAATAATTTTCCATTGTAGATATACATATCTAGTATACACACAATATATACATACATATATACATTGTATGTACACATGTACATACATATACATACAATGGAAAATTATTCAGCCTTAAAAAGGAAGCAAATTCTGACACATGTCTCAACAGGAATGAACCTTGAGGGTGTTATGCTGCTGAAATAAGCCAGTCATGCAAAGACAAAAACTGTGTGATTCCACTTATATGAGGTATCTAGAGCAGCCAAATTAATAGAGACTGAAAGTAGAATGGTGGTTTTCAGGGGCTGGGAGGTGAGGGATGGGGAGTTACTGTTTAACAGGTACACAGTTTCAGTTTTGTAAGATGCAGGTTATGGAGCCGGATGCTGCTGATGGCTGCCCAATAAGTGCTTAGAATACTATTGAACTGTACATTTAAAAATGGTCAAGACAGTAGATGTTATGCTATGTTTATTTATCATAATTTAAAAAGATCAAATAGACATTATGATAAATTCAAATAATCAAAACTTACTAAAGCAAAAAGAAAGTCTGCTTTCTTGCCTGTTCATCACCTGCTTCTCAATCTCCTCTGTTTGGGCAATTGCTATTCAGTTTATTTGTTTCCTTTGTACTGTTTTGCCTGCTTGCACAGATGTACACACACACACGCATGCACGCATGCATGTATGCTTTTAAAAGCCAAAACAGATCACTGACTCCTTCTTCTCCCCTGTACACTCCTCAAAGGGAGCCAAAAGGAGCAGTTAAGAATGTGGGGTGGGAACAGCTGGCTGATTGTAATTTCCATTCCACCCCTTACTCACTGTGACCATTCACTAGTGATTTAATTTCTCTAAAGCTCAGTTTCCTCGTCTGAAAACTGGGATAATATTATTGCTGGAAATTAATGATGAAAAGAATGGAAGGTGTTGGCACATAGGAAACATGTAGTCAGGGTTGGCTGGTTACGTGCCTCTGGAAGTTTCTTCCATGATGTGGACTCTGTACAGTCAGGGCTCAAGGAAGTCTGTAGCAAGAGGAGGAGAGTGAAAGTGAGAACCTCTTAGCGGGCACTGTGATCATGCCTAGGAGGCACATATTATCTTCCCCAAAAGGTCTAGTTAAGAAGAGTTATTGGCCAAGTGAGGTGGCTCACGCCTATAATCCCAGCACTTTGAGAGGCCAAGGCAGCTGGATCACTTGAGCCAAGGGGTTCAAGATCAGCCTGGGCAACAAGTGAGAACCCTTTCTCTATTAAAAAAAAAAATTAGCCTGGTGTGGTGGTGCACCCTTGTAGTCCCAGCTACTCAAGAGTCTGTAGCAGGAGGATCTCTTGAGCCTGGGAGGTTAAGACTGCAGTGAGATGAGATCATGCCACTTCACTCCAGCCTGGGCGGGCAGCAGAGTGAGATCCTTTGAAAAAAGCAGCAGCAGCATTATTCTGTTCTTTCCAGTAATGAGAAGCAGCTGCTACATGGTGGCTATCCATCTCAAAATAGTAGATCTTGGAAGTGAAAACTCATCATATAAACTTCTAGGTACAGTGACAGAGCAGAATCTCCAGAGCATTTAGGACCTGTGGACAAGTGACTACAGGAAGGTCTTAGGGTCATGAAATATGTGCAGCACATGGGGTCCAGAGATCTGAGTTCAAGTTCTGCCTTATATATATATAGCCTTAAGTCATACACACTATACACTCTTTTTTTTTTTTTTTTTTTGAGACAGAATCTTACTCTGTCACCCAGGCTGGAGTGTTATAGTACAATTTCGGCTCACTGCAACCTCCCCCTCCTGGGCTCAAGTGATCCTCTCACCTCAGCTCCCCAAGTAGCTGGGACTACAGGCGTGAGCCACCATGCCTGGCTAATTCTTGTATTTTTTGTATAGGCAGGTTTTCACCGTGTTTCCTACGCTGGTCTCAAACTCCTGAGAGGTCAAGCAATCCACTTGCTTCCGCCTCCCAAAGTGCTGGGATTACAGGTGTCAGCCACTGTGCCCAGTCTCAGTTTCCTTCCCCAGAAAATGGGCATCATGTTATGTATCTTATAGGGTTATTGTGAAGGTTAAAGCAGCAGGTGCATGCAAAAGTGCTTTGCAAACCATAAAGCTCTAGGTTGGTATAAATGACTGAATTTTTTTTTTTAAACTTTAAGTTCTGGGATATATGTGCAGAACATGCAGGTCTGTTATACAGGTATACATGTGCCATGGTGGTTTGCTGCACCTATTAACCTGCCATCTAGGTTTTAAGCCTTGCATGCATTAGGTATTTGTCCTAATGCTCTCCCTCCCCTTTCCCCCCACCCCCCGAAAGGCCCTGGTGGGTGATGTTCCTCTCCCTGTGAAAGACTGAACTTTTATATCAATGGGTTTGTGTCAGTGTTCTGCTATACAGTACTGAAACCCTTTTTAACTTTTAAAAATGAAAATACCTTTTTTTAGTTCTTGGTAATATATAATCATTGTAAAAAATTAAGGCAAAATGAGAAAATGAAAGTTTCTTTAATCTCAACTGCTGATGACACTTTCTAATTCTTATTTATTTAAAGATATCTCAATATATTAACCGAAAAAAGTTTCAGATGTTTTTGTAATATGATCCTACTTATGGCTTAGGAATTACTGCCTATTAAATATTAGTGATAAGAATAAACATGCAATATACTACATTAAGATTATATGATCTTTTAGAGACTTTTATAATTTTCAAATTCTATCAATGATTGCTAATGATCCTTTATATACTATACAAGAATATGGTACTAGTTAGAATTTAGGTTCTACATTGGTAAAAATGGAGATAATATAAATGCAAATTCATAATTTGAGTGAAGATTAAGTTAGATAATGCACAGTATTGTCTTAAAGCAACATAAATGTTAGCTGTTATGATTATCAATAATAATACATTGAGGTTATTTTGTTACTTGCTTTTGCTAAAGGACCTGCTTACTGATGACCACAGGGTAGTTTATCTGATTAACCTGTGATTACTGGGGATAAAGTACAAGGTTTTAGGAAATAGGATTGTTAATTTACAAGGTTGGGAGGTAGTGCAGAAGTAATTATGAAGGCTGTGGAGGTTGGAAGCAGTGGGTGAGGACACGTGGGTAGCCGAGCTGGGTGACGGCCGGGGACTTTCTGATCTGTGGTATCTGGCTGTGGCTTCTTTGGTCATATGCTTTAACTACTGTTACTGAGATTTCATGTGCATTTCCCTATACAAATCTTCAGTGCAACTGCCAGATTGCTAACATGTGAGGAGATAGTGCTGGCTTTTTTTCTCTGACAATGACCAGAAACTTACTGTATGAATCATGCCAAATTCCACAGCATTCTTTTCTCCATTTAATCTAACTCCAAAGTCTTTTTCCTACCCCTTATTAAAATTTAAATGTTGTACATGAAACACTTGGAATAGAACAAGAGGCACAGGATTTTTTAAAGTTTAAAAGTTACTTTTAAAAATAACATTTTCTAAGGGAATTTATTCTGTATCTTTGTAAAGCTGTAAAGCTGTTCACACACACACACACACACACACACACACACACACACAACACACACACACCCCTCTCCCAGCTGTCAATGAATGGTATAAATAACAACTGTGACTTTAACCACAACAAAAATGTGTTACTTCTTAGGTTGTCTTTGAGGTTTTCCTTTTAAAAGCTGTTTCTAGGAGCCAATTTTTTTTTTTTCTTTTCCCCTAGGATCACTGCTGACTGACTAAGGACCTCAGGCTGTTTATATGGGAGAGCTTTAGATATGGTTATTTGTATGGCATTGTATCAAGGCCTTCAAATATTTGCTGGGAGGTTTAGTGGAGAATGTCTAGACCAGTGCAAACACTGCAGGCCCAGAGAAATCCAAGAAGCTCAAGGAACCATTCAAGAACCCTTTCTTTATCCTACTGTCCTCACAAGGAATTACAAGGAAATCTTCTGAATCCTTGTCAGCCTGGATGAGCCCATCAAAGAGGGTCCAAGTCAATAAAAGATCTTGATTTCACCATGCCTGCTTTCATTCATTCCACAGCGATGAGAAGGAGAGTGGAAAGCCATTGATCTTAAGAGTCAGACGAGCTCCATACCAGCCCAACGTCTGCCACTCACTTGCTGGTTCACTCTGGCAAGTCACTGGCCGTCTCGGGGCTCTAGTTTTCTTAGTTTTAAATGAAAGTGGTTAAGTAAAAGAATGTCTGGGCTCTCTTTCTTTGATCTTATCTATCTATTAAGTAACTTGCAGGTGTAGTCTTTGAACCAGGTCTGTAGTAAAAGATACAAAGAAAAAATTATAAGATGAGATCCCTTGTCTCAAGAAAGTTTGATTGGATGTTTAAGCCTGTTTTATTATTTCTTAGCTCCAGAGTGTATGTGGCCACAGGCAAATACATAATAAATCATTTATTGATGTTATATCACAATACAAGATAAAATAATATCATCTATGTTGCCAGGCTTTGAGTCCACCCTAAACTTTTGTACAGGTGGCCAACACACAAATAAATACACCTATAATAACAGTTATTTTATGTATAACAAGAGCTATAATAGATCGGTCTCCTACTGTGTACCTAGCTCTCTGCTAGATGCTTTAAAAGCCTTATCTCTGAAACCCTCATGACAATCTTGTAAGATAGGCAGTGCTATCTGCGTTTTACACATGAGGAAACCAAGACTTTGAGAGATTAAGAAACTTGTCCAACATTGGCCGGGTGTGTGGCTCATGCTTTCAATCCCAGCACTTTGGAAGGCTGAGGTGGGTGGATCAGCTGAGGTCAGGAGTTTGAGACCAGCCTGGGCAACATGGCAAAACCCCGCCTCTATTAAATAAAACAAAACAAAAAAAAATTAGATGGGCATGGTGGTATATGCCTGTAATCCCAGCTACTTGAGCGGCTGAGGCAGGAAAATCGCTTGAACCCAAGAGGCGGAGGTTGCAGTGAGCAGAGATGGTGCCACTGCACTCCAGCCTGGGTGACAGAGTGAGACTCCGTCTCCAAAGAAAAGAAACTCGCCCAACATCATGTAGCTAGGAAGAGGCTGTAGCTCTTTCGGTTCCAAAGTCTAATCTCCTTTCACTATACCTTTGCCTCTGGGTGTAATGTTTTGCGTTTTATAAAGCATATATATGTGTACACACACACACACACACAGACACACACACCCGGGATTTTGAAGATGAGTAGACTGCAGCACAGGCTGATTAAATGATGTGTCCCAAATCCCTTCGCTAGAGAGTGGCAGACAAGGGACCTGAATGAAGCCAGGTGCTCTGACTCAAGAAAATGTTCCCTCACCTGCAGTGCTGCTTGCCGCATGCCCCGGCTGACACGGTTTTGTAAGATTCCTTAACTCTCCTAGGTGGGGCAGGCATGCCACACGTCCCCTCCCCACATTGTTCATGTGCTGCTTCCCATTTTCTTGCTCAACCCTCTTGCAATCTCTCTCAGTTCCATACATGGGCATTTCATCTTTCCAGCTGCTCAGGCCCCAGAACAAGAACCAAGGACTTGTGCTTTTCTCTTATACCTGTGTCAACTCCTTCAACAAATCCGCCGGCCTTCCTTCAACGTAAACCCAGGATCTGACCATTTCTTGGCACCTCCATCAGTTTCCTCTCAGGCACGCCAGGCATCTTTCCTGTCATCTCATCTGGTCCCTCCGTATCTTCCCTTGCTCCCTACAGTCTCTTCTCCGCACGGTAGCCAGAGGGATCCTGTTAAGTCGGAAGCCACATCCTACCCTTCTCTGCTGATACATGCTCCAATGGCTTCCGGTTTCACTGTGAGCAAAAGCCCTATGAGATGGACTTGACTCCTGCCACGAGGCCTCCTGGCTGTTCCTGGAACACATCAGGACCACTTCTGCCCCAGGGCCTTTGCACTTGCAGTTTTCCTGCCCTGGGACCCTCTTCCCCAGATGTCTGCAGAGCCCACTCCTCGGCTCCCTCAAGTGTGTGCTAATTTTCCATCTCCTTGGGGAGGCTTCCCTTGCCCACCTTTATTCACACTACTGTTCATCTCCTACGCGATGTTTTCCAGCCCCACTCTGGAGCTCTGCCTCCTTTCTCCTTCGAAGCACCTATCACTGTCTGGCAAACGATGCATTGAACCAGTTCATTTTATTTGTCATCTATCTTCCCAAATTGAATGTAAGGCCCCCAAAGGCAGGGTTTCATTTGGGGAAGGGAAGTTCTAGTTTGTTCACCACCATAAAACCCTAGTGTCTACAACAATGCCTGGCACTTAGTAGGTCTCGATACATTTTTTTTTTTTTGACAGAGTCTCGCTCTGTTGCCCAGACTCGAGTGCAGTGGTGTCATCTCGCCTCACTGCAACTCCCGCCTCCTGGGTTCAAGTGATTCGCTTGCCTTATCTTGCCTCAGCCTCCCAAGTAGCTGGGACTATAGGTGTGCACCACCATGCCTGGCTAATTTTTTGGTATTTTGGTAGAGAAGGGGTTTCACCATGTTAGCCAGGCTGGTCTTGAACTCCTGATCTCAGGTGAGCCACCCACTTCAGCCTCCCAAATTGCTAAGATTACAGGTGTGAGCCACCGTGCCTGGCCCCAATACATATTTTTTGAATGGATGAATAAAGGATATTCATTCCCTGTCCCCTGGCAGGTATTAGGGCCTCACCTCTTCCTGATCTGCAGAGTAGATAATTTTTTTTTTAATCTCAGGCATATGTTCACTTTTCTGAGGTGTGGTATGACCACTCATTTCTCATTGACTCTCACCTAAGCCCAGTTCCTACCTAAGATGCTGTCCGCAGAGGCTTGGGTGAGGCTGCAGTCATGCCAGCTTCTGCTCTCACCCCACATTCTTTGAGTTTAATGAGGAAGCCTCCCTCAGGTGCCCATCCTGGACTGCTTCCTAAGATGCTGCCTTCACAGACAACACTCTCAGTTTCAGGAGCCATCCAGCTGTTGAAGGTCAACCACTCAACTTACTGAGTATTAATTATTCAAATGTGTCTGGTTGTATGGGAGGCCTTCAGCCAGCAATGAAATGGAGGGTGAATCACGGTGAGAGAGAAAGTTCATATTAATGGTACACCTTTCCCCATCTCAAAGGGATAGATACCCTTGAAAGTGCCCCTGTGCTTCTGGGTTGAAGAGAGTACAGGAGAACGGAGGGAGAGAAGCCCATTCAATCTGTAATTTGCAAAAAAAAAAAAAAGAAGCCATTTATCAAAGTTTCTGCTTGAGATATTCAGTAATAGAACTACCCCTCAAGGTTTCCTTAAGGGTAACGTTGCTGATTAAAAAGGAAACATGCTCTCCCATTTTGCATTTGAGAAAACTGTCACACAGAGTCAGGTGGTGATTCTCAAAGGACAACAGCAGCCCCTTGTATGAAGGGACAGTCATGTTCACCTCCACCCACCAGAACTGTGTCCCAGACCATCTCTGGAGGACGGTGTCATCATGAAAGCTGCCTGCCAACGAGAGAAAGAAAAGGAAATGAAACTCACTCACCACTCAAACCCCAAACAGTGCTGGGTCAGGAGTGAGAGCAGAGCAGGCAGATCTGGGCAGAACGTTAGAAATAGCATCAGTGTCCCAACTGGGTCGGCCTCTAAAGGTCAGCCAGGACAAAATCGGAGGTCACCTGCACTTGGGGAAGCTGAGGTGTGGAGGGGATGAGTGACTCCGGGGTCCCAGCCATGCAGGGAGTTAGTGACTTAAAAGCAGTCAGAATTCTGCCACCGTGAGTCTCCACATGGAGCTATGTCCAGGGTGACTGAATGACCATGGCAACCCACTGCTTTTGTACCCTTATGTTCCAGATGAGGAGACAGACCCATAAGGCAGAAACAGCAACGAGGCCAAGGAGGCCAGGGAAGATATTTTATGTGGACCTTCACCCGTTGGCTTCTCTTGAGTTCACTTAAGCAGGACTTTCTGTTCTTTCCCTCTTCCTTTCCTTCAGTGTCACGGTAACTTTATAACAATTTTGTCTAGTCCCTCAGGAAATGGTCTTGTGAACTTGAAAAACAAATGCCTAAATTCACTGAACCAAGTTAGTTTCTTGTACTGTCTCTTCTGTTTCATGCCAGTGTTTCTGCCCATAAGTGGGGTCAGCTTGTTCAGAGTGGAGGGGAAGGCAGAGATTCTGTGGACTCCCCGAGTCATAGCTTAGCAATGAGAAGACAGGGATGCATAAGATAGTCTCCCCAGGCCGGGCATGGTGGCTCAAGCCTGTAATCCCAGCACTTTGGGAGGCCAAGGCGGGTGGATCACGAGGTCAAGAGATCGAGACCATCCTGGTCAACATGGTGAAACCCCGTCTCTACTAAAAATACAAAAATTAGCTGGGCATGATGGTGCATGCCTGTAGTCCCAGCTACTCGGGAGGCTGAGGCCGGAGAATTGCTTGAACCCAGGAGGTGGAGGTTGCGGTGAGCCGAGATCGCGCCATTGCACTCCAGCCTGGGCAACAACAGCAAAACTCCGTCTCAAAAAAAAAAAAAAAAAAAAAAGATAGTCTCCCCAAAGTAGACTACCCCAGTGTTCTCAGCATACAGCAGGTGCTTAGCAAATGATGGTTGCATTGTGTTGTTAGGTGCCATGCTGGAAAACTTACAGGCTACTAATTTTACAACAGACCAATGGACAGGCGTATTGATCACCCAACTACTCTATGTCCAGAGTTATCATTGGAGTTGTCCAAAAGTCAAGAGACATATAGCTTTACTCTCAGGGACCTTGAAATCTCATTGGGAAGCCAGTTCTATCACACATAACATACCTTGAGCAAAACACAAGACAGTTCCGTAAAAGACCCTGTAATATTGATGAGATTGCAGAGAGAGGATTTAAAAGCCAGCTCGCTCCATCATCACGCCCATGTAATAATAATGATAGTAATAGTCATAACTGCCCTTTTTTGAGCAGTTAACTGTAGTTACTACCAGGCACATGCTAAGCACTTTAAATATATCATCTCATTTACTCTGCACAACAAACCTACCAGTACTAATATTATTTCCTTGTCCACAATCACACAGCTGAAAGTGTAGAGCCAGAACACATCGACTTTTTCTATGTGGGTTTGTAAAAAAAAAACAAAAAACAAAAAACCCAAAAACCAAAACAAAACAAAACAGAAAAGTGTAGAGCCAGAATTGGAATCTGGGTACCTTTTACTAACCCTAACCATAAAGCCATGTTCTTAGCGTTGACAACCACAGCCCATCCTCAGCCTCTCTAGTCCTCTGTGTGTAGGTGGCTCCTTGAAAGACGACTGTACCTTTTAAAGTCTCTCTCTGCATCCTTTGGCCACCACGTTCCGGTCCAGATCAGTGGTCCTCAAACTCTCGGACACCCACCACATAATAGAGGATCCTGATGAGTGAGAGAGAAAGGGGAACTGCTTGTCATCTGTGGCCCATTAACGTCCACCCACCCCTGGAAGTGAGGGGCACACGTGAACCCTGTCCCCACGTTGTCACTCAGGTGGAAACAAGTTGAGAACCCCACTTTTGGGGTCACCCCAGTTGCTCCCGTCCCATTTTGCACTTTCCCTTCCTGCTTTCCTGTGGCTGGCTTTGCTCTGCTGATGTCTGTCTTAAACCCCAAGCATCAAATCATCTCTGAAGCTCAGCCAGCCAACTCCCCTTCATTGTCCCGGAGTCTCCTGGGGTCCTCAGGGTTCTCCCAGCTCCTGAGCCACTTATTTTTCCCTGGGCGTGTTCCGATGTCCTGAGTGCCAAATCATTGGCGCCGCCTTGTGGCTATGCCTGGGAATTGCAGCTCTCCTGCTCGTAAGGACAACTGGGCCCCGAGAATGTAGGTTTCCCTTGTATCCTCCCACCGCTATACTCACCGCATCTCCAAGTGGACGAACCTTAAGTTAACAAGCCCACTTGACATCCTCAAATTACCACCATGCCTTCAGGCATGTGAACATTCAAATCACCCCGGTACTACCCCTACTCACTACCACCTCTCAATTCCTGCCACCACGACTAACACCTTACCCTACAACCACTACCACCACTGCCACTGCCACTTATGTCACTGTTAATATCACTACAGCTACCACAACCATTGCAGCCTATAGTGATACCGCAAATACTACCACTGCATGACGAGTGCTACTGCCCCTACAACCACCATGAATACCACTGCTATTTCCACTGTTAACACCGTTACTACTACCACTGCCACTATTAGTGCCACCCCTACCACTGTTGCTTTTTAAAGAGACGGTGTCCCGCTCTGTTGCCCAGGCTGGAATGCAGTGGTGTAATCATCGCTCACTGCAGCCTTGAACTCCTGGGCTCAAGTAAACCTCCTATCTCAGCCCCCAAATAGCTGGGACTACAGGTGCATGCCACCACACCCAACCACGTTTTAAAATTTTTTTCCAGAAATGGGGTCTCGAACTCTTGCCCTCACACAATCCTCCTGCCTTGGCCTCCCAAAGTGCTGGGATTACAGGTGTGAGCCTCGGCACCTGGCCACTGCTATTACTATTTATTAATACCACCCCTAGTACTGCCACTGCTCATACCATTCCTACGACTGCTACCACCACTACCGCTATTGCTATTGTTGCTGCTGTTACTGCAGCTACTGAAGACTTACTGTGTGCTTGGCTTGTGATACTTTTCTTATATTATCTCACGTAATTCTCACAGCAACTCTTGAAGAAGGAAATACAATTATCCTCATTTTACAGATAAGATAATCAGGACGTGGGAGTCCTTTGAATTGTCATAGCGCCCTCTCCTAGTACGAGGCAAATCAGGATATGAACCCAAATTGTCTGGCATCAGAGCCCATGCATTTAACCACTAGTGTGAGGAAGCAACCTTGGCTTTGGAGTCAGGGAGACCTGGGTTAGAATCCCCACCTTGCTGGGTAACTGGGTGAGTCTTCTTTGTAAGATGGGATTTCCACTTGCATGGATAGGGTTCTTTAGAGGATTAAATAAGATGATATATATTGGGATGTTCAATCTTTTGGCTTTCCCAGGCTACATTGGAATAAGAATTGTCTTGGGCCGCATATAAAATACACTAACACTAATGATAGCTGATGAGCTAAAAAAAAAAATCCAAAAAAAAAAATCTCATGTTTTAAGAAAGTTTATAAATTTGCATTGGGCTGCATTTGATGACGTTCCAGGCCACATGTGGCCCATGGGCCATGGGTTGAACAAGCTTGATATGTATGAAACATGTAACAGAAAGGCTGCATGTAATCGGCCCTGCCTCCCAGGGAACCTGGCAGACCTGTCTTGTGAGTCTCCACTCACAGCCAACAATAGGTCCTCTGCAAGAACC
The DNA here is from genome assembly GCF_009761245.1 of Sapajus apella. Taxonomy (NCBI): domain Eukaryota; kingdom Metazoa; phylum Chordata; class Mammalia; order Primates; family Cebidae; genus Sapajus; species Sapajus apella. The sequence goes on from NW_022436952.1 coordinate 31,807,318, forward strand.
TGGTGTTGGATAACGCACTCTCCACTCAGGCCATACAAACTACTTGTTAATGATTCACTCATTCATTCACCTACATATCTCACATTTATTGAACACCTCCTATATGCTAGGCATGGTGCTTGGGCCTGGGGATGTAGTCACAGCACTTGTGACGTGGACCCTACTGGAATTCTCTGTGTGCCAGCTACAGGAGATGCAAAGAGCAGTGTAGAACAGTTGAGACACAGAGCATCTGGTGAGCTTGGAAAAGGCGGTAAAACAAGAAAATCAACGAGTAGGCACAATGAGGATTAAGATAAACATCTTAGGAGATTAGGGAATGGATAGTCCCATCAAAGGAAAGAAACATCCCACTGGTGGATGGATCGGGCAAAGCCTGGTGGCATCAGTTGGAAGGAGGGGAAGGAAATGGCAAAGGTAGCGGCTGGAGGAATATCCTGGGTAATTAGTTTTTTCAGTGAGGGGCCACTGGACCTCTTGCTCATCCTTCACTATTTAGAGAGCACTTCTAGTAACCAATGATCGTCTCACAGCAGCTTTGCTGGAGTGGGGAGGCCTGGACCTTAGCGGTTCCTCCACAGTGGAGGGACAACCATGTGAAAATACCCTTATGGTAATCAGGCTTTGTGCTGGACTCCAGTCCCCACCACCGAGAGTGGGACTCCCATTTTGCAGATGAGAAAATTGAGACTCAGAGATATTCGGTGACTTACCAAAGTTACTGAATGCAGAAGTTAGGATGCAAACCTGGGTTCACCTAGTGCCAAAGGCCACGTTCTTTCCATCATGAAACACTTTTCTTTTACGGAGAAGGCTGGAAGCCTGGCAAGCTTTCACTCAGATCTGATCATGCAGGTAGAAGGCTGTGTCCACCATATAAAGGAGGCAGTGCTTAGAGCCACACAGGGTGTTGAGAGGAGTGGCTCAAACGACTTCGGGGTGTGTGTTGCCAGAGGCTGCCGCACGCAGCAGTCCTTGTCAGGCAGACCTGGGCTTGACTCTCAGCTGGGCGAGTTTTTTAAACCCCATTTAAAAATGCTACCCCAACGATTTCCCTCTGTGATCATGTTTTAGCTGTTACACACGTTTTAATGAAAATTATAATTATACTGAAGGTTTAAACCTTGGTTTTCTCATCTGTAAGTCAATAATGTCTATTACAGGACTGTTCATGCAGACGAAATCGGTTAACACAGGAGGAGCTCCACAAAGCACAGGCGTACAGTAAGTACCCAATGCATGTTTTTTTGTTTTTTTTTCTAGAAGGACCTAGAACAATGCTGAGGACATTGTTTTAGGACAGTGCTGGGGTGCTCAGGATGCGGCTGCTTCATTTTTTCTGGAGCCTGACAGAATCCTGGCCACTGTACCCCTAACTGATATAGTCAAGAGGGTGTTTCATGAGCTTATGAATTTTTATAAGGTTCCACTTTTGCAATTTCATGTAATGCTCCAGTGCCATTGGACACGTCAACTCCTGACCTTTCAGTTGGTGAGGCACTTCCCATAAACAGAGCCATAAAAGCCCACTGGTTTTCTCCTTGGCCTGTGAGTTCATTTGGTGCTCTCCTTCTCTCCTTCACCATTTGAATAGTGATGTCATGATTCCAACATCCTCTCACCTCTACTGAAAAGGACCCAGCAGTGACTCCCTCCTGGGTGCTCAGCAACCCTCTGGGGGGAAGTTGTGGTTTCAGCAAGGTGCAAGCATCATGAAACCGAGAGAGAACTGGGAGGGCGGAGAAGGCACCCAAAGGTAGGAGAGAGAGAAAAACGCTCACATGCTTTTATTCAGCTCAAGACAGTGGTCAAGTCAGCCTTTATTTTTTTTTAAGGCTTGCTATTAAGACATTAGTATAATACCATTTAAGGAAATATAAATAGAATAAAGCACCCACCCATTCCCTACCACCAAGTGCTAGCCCCATGATTTCCCTTTACAAGTGATCACTTTTAAATGTTACACATATTTTAATAAAAATTATAATCATACTATAGGTTTAATTTAATTTAATCTCCTTCTCGAATGATGTTATTTCAGCAAGGCTTTTTCTTTCTTTTTCTCTTTTTTCTTTTTTTTGGCGATGGAGTCTCGCTCCATTGCCCAGGCTAGAGTGCAGTGGCACCATCTTAGCTTACTGCAACCTCTGCCTCCCAGGTTCAAATAATTCTCCTGCCTCAGGCTCTTGAGTAGCTGGGATTACAGGTATGTGCCATCATGCTCGGCTAATTTTTGTATTTTTAGTAGAGACAGAGTTTCACCATGTTGGCCAGGCTGGCCTTGAACTCCTGGCCTCAAGTGATCCACCTGCCTCAGCCTCCCAAATGTTGGGATTACAGGGTGAGCCACCATGCCGGGTCCAGGAAGGCTTTGTTGACACTGCTGCTTCTTCCTGCTTATCATGGAAGCTACTGCATCGTGGCTTGTTCCTGGGACTCAGTGCTCCAGCATCTTGGCTGCAAGCAATCCCAGGGGTGAATGGAGCAGGCAGAGATATCAGAGTCACAAAGCCTTGGGTTCAAGCCTTGCTTCTGACACTTACTACTCATGTGACCTTGGTTCCATTATTGCCTTATGCTTTGAGCCTATTTTCTCATCTGTGAAGTGGGAGGTCACACAGATGTGGCAGAGCTACTGTGTGGTTTAGAAGTAAAGCATGTAGAGGCCTGGCAGAGAATTTCTTCAGCCAATGGTAGCTGTTCTTAGAGATGTGCTGTTGTTGATCTTATTGTTGGATTGTTCTCGATGACGCCATGATGGACATCTTTCATAACATCTCTTCTCCTTTTGACTTCTCTTCTGAAGGAAAGTTCCAGGAGTGGGATTTTTTTTTAGCCCAAGGGTATAGACATTTTTGTGGTTTTTGACATGTATCACCAATTTGCCTTCTAGAAAGCCGACACGAATTCACTTAATCATTGGCAATGTAATTAGTATTTGATCCAAAGCTAGTAGCAAAAGAAGGTGAGCGACTAGTGATGTTAGTAACACAGGTCAGTAATAAGTAGTTCTTTAGGAAACCAGAGGCTGCAGTTTGTGGCATTTTTGATGTTGGAAGCCAGAAATTTGAAGACAGTATGGAAGTAATGGAAATTAGGCTGGGCATACTGACAGACCAGCAAAGGGCAGCTATTTACTATCTATGTTTTTTTTTTTGTTTGTTTGTTTTTTGTTTTTTTTTTTTTGAGATGGAGTTTCGCTCTTGTTACCCAGGCTGGAGTGCAATGGCGCGATCTCGGCTCACCGCAACCTCCGCCTCCTGGGTTCAGGCAATTCTCCTGCCTCAGCCTCCTGAGTAGCTGGGATTACAGGCACGCGCCACCATGCCCAGCTGATTTTTTGTATTTTTAGTAGAGACGGGGTTTCACCATGTTGACCAGGATGGTCTCGATCTCTTGACCTCGTGATCCACCCGCCTTGGCCTCCCAAAGTGCTGGGATTACAGGCGTGAGCCACCGCGCCCGGCCCTATGTGTTTGTTAACGCATATACTCCTATAGGGATGAAGTATTTGATATTAAACCACGATTCTTCCAAAATTTATGTCTGGTTTAAAACCTAAAGTAGAAATTCTGCCTATGTCTTGCATTTAGGGTTAACTCTATTGCTCTGATCACTGCCTCTCTAGTTCTTTTCTTGGAGGAATTCATTAAACTATTCAAAACAAGTTTTTCTAATTTTGCCTTTTTTTTTTTAGATGGAGTTTTGCTCTTGTTGCCCAGGCTGGAGTGCAATGGTGTGATCTCGGCTCACCACAACCTCTGCCTCCTGGATTTAAGCGATTCTCCTGCCTCAGCCTCTTGAGTAGCTGGGATAACAGGCACGTGCCCCCACACCCAGATAATTTTTGTAATTTTAGTAGAGACGGGGTTTCTCCGTGTTGGTCAGGCTGGTCTTGAACTCCTGACCTCAGGTGATCTGCCCTCCTTGGCCTCTGAAGTGCTGGGATTACAGGCGTGAGCCACCACACCTGGCCCTAATTTTGACTTTTATAATACACTGAAACTACTGGCTCACTTGGTCAAACAATAAACCTCAGTGCCCAAGTCCTGTTTTCATATTTGTGTGGGAGTGAAGTTCAGTGCTGTGATGTTTTCATTTACATTTTATGTTTTCTAGCACATCTCTTGAGTGGGGTAGATAGAACACTGAGTTGAGAATTGCTGGATCTGGATTCGGGGACTGATTCTCTCATTACCTCACAGTGTAATTTGGGGGCAAATCGCTACTCGTTCCCCAGATTCTGATGCCTTCCACAGTGGAGACTCACTGCTAGAGCGGCCATGTTCCTGGTGCCTGATGGTTTACCACTTTGAGCTTTCAAAAATCAGTTCTGAAGTTCTCTGTGACAATATGCCAAGGGGATTTAACAGAAAAAAAAATTCCTAAATTAAATTAAATAATTTTTTTGATATGGAGTGTTGCTTTGTTGCCCAAGCTGGACTGGTGTGACGTGATCTCGGCTCACTGCTACCTCCAATCTCCTGGGTTCAAGCAATTCTCCTGCCTCAGCCTCCCAAGTAGCTGAGATTACAGGTACCCGCCACCATGCCCAGCTAATTTTTGTATTTTTAGTTGAGATGGGGTTTCACCATGTTGGCCAGGCTGGTCTCGAACTCCTGACCTTAGCTGATCCGCCCTCCTCGACCTCCCAAAGTGCTAGGATTACAGGCGTGAGCTATCGCACCCGGCTCATTGCTGTATTTTAAATGCATTAAAGATACCCTGTGGGTATTTGCAGGCCAGGCCTCTCTTCTCCTTGCTGGACCTTGGTTTTAGGCAACTGTCGAGGTCCCTCCTTCTCTGAACATACCCCCACCCCATGCTAACGTTGAGGGTTGTTGTAGCTCTGCTGTGCAGGCCACTGCTCTGCCTCTGACCGTGCACTGGGTTAGGGCCTGTGGACTTTGTAGCACTCCACTCAGTTTAGCTGCTTTCTTCTTGTCAGTCTTCAAGGAAGAAAGGATTAAATATACAGAATTGGAGAGTTGGGCTCTTTGTGTCAACAGAATTTGTGTGGCCCCTTCAGAGAACGTCCTTCGTTTTTGTTCTCTTTCCTAGCCCACCTCAAAGAACTCTTTGGGGAGTTCAGGGTCAGTTTTGGTGTGCCCCTGTCACCGGGGAGCAGTGCAGACCCTGGGCACCACTCAGCTCTAAGCAGGCTTGGGGACTCCATCTCCGTTTCTCTTGCAGGAAGTGACTGTGGCCTGAGGGCCCTAGACTACTTTTTATAGTCTGCATTCATTGCCAGTGAAAGAAAAGTGCCCAGGGCAATATAATTAAATGTAGATGAGATTATTGCTGGAATAGAGTTTTTTTTTCCTCTTTAAAAATAAAAACAGCAGGTTGGTGGCATTGGAGAAGCGTAGTGAAGGGGCACTCTAGAACAACACCAGCTACAGGTGTGAAAATTTACAGGCAGATGGCCAGCCTCTATCATTGCAATTTCTCCCTCTTTCAACACCATGCCAAAAATTCAGGAATTTGCAGCCTGTCTAGGATGGTTTCTCCAAAGCAGGTGGACTCAGAGGGACCAGAGAGGCCCCTGATATCTGTGCAATGTAATCTGATGAAATGACCTGATGTGCTTATGCTGCAGTGGCATTTGTGGGTACATAAGAAGATGAGGTTCGCTCGCCCATAAGGAAGCACGATTTAAGGAGGTGGTCTTGGCATAGTTTTGCTTCAGAACTCAGGAAAAAACAAAAGTTGGCATTAGTCACTAAAGAGGGAAGTGGCTGACCTGCAAAGAAGTATATTAGGGCTCCTTTTCTGTGGTTCACACAGGGAAATAATTTGTTTCTCCTTCTCCTGTGCACCTAGAATAATATGTACGAACAGAAAAACCTTCACCATAACTGTAGCATGTTTTCCTGTAGCCACTAACACTGAGCTTTGAGAGTCTGGGTGTTCCTTTCTAAAACTTTGTTGTTCTTTTAAACTCACCATCTCCAACCCCCACATCGCTTGGGTTTATAGCACTGTGTCTGGTTGTATTGGACCCTTGCTGGTCAGACGTGGTCCATGGACTAGCATCACGGGCATCATCTGGGAGCTTGTTAGAGATCCAGAGCCAGCCGGGCACAGTGGCTCGCCCCTGTTATCCCAGCACTTTGGGAAGCTGACAAAGGCGTATGAGGTCAGGAGTTCCAGACCAGCCTGGCCAACATGGTGAAACCCCATCTCAACTAAAAATACAAAAATTAGCTGGGTGTGGTGGCAGGTGCCTGTAATTCCAGCTACTCTGAGGCAGGAGAATTGCTTGAACCTGGAGGCGAAGGTTGCAGTGAGCCGAGATCACGCCACTGCAATCCAGACTGGGTGACTGAGTGAGACTGTCTCAAAAAAGAAAAAAAAAAATGCAGAACCCCAGGCACCCCAGCTGTATATGTAGAGATGTCCTCCTGCTTCAACCTCCTGAGTAACTGGGACTAGAGGCATGGGCCATCACACCTGGCTAATTAAAAAAAATTTTTTTTTGGTAGAGATGAGGTCTCTCTCTTTTGCCCAGGCTGGTCTCAAAATCCTGGGCTCAAACAATCCTCCCACCTCAGTCTCTCTAGATGCTAAGATTATAGGCATGTGCCACTATACCTGGCCTATACAATTTTTTAAAAGAACAATTTTGGTGGGTTTAAAAATAAAATGAAAACAAATTACTAGGACACGGTGGGGTTTTGGGAAGGGCAAATTAAAGTGTCCCAAGGTTTTATATATTCATTAATTTTAGACTAATTAGGACAAGTATTTATACTAAAAATTTAAGGGTTCCCACTAAAAGAGTAGAAATAGAAAGTAAAACTTTCAAACCAACTAAGAAAAATAATATGAACAATTGGCAAAATGCAAAAAAAAAAAAAAAAAAGGGAGGAGAAACGATAAAAAGAAAACAAAATATAATGGTAGAAGTAAATTCACAAATATCAGTAACACAATGATTCTAATTGGAGGAAACTTAAAATTTCTGAACACACACTTGATGCCAGGTACTGTGCTGAGCCCTGAGGACACAAAAATAGATAAAAACTTCTGTCTTCAGGAGCTTATAGTTTAGTAGGGGGTGGGGCAGGGCTGAGAGTGAGGCTAATGTCTTGTTCTATTGTGCTTCTCATGTACTGAGCTTTTTTTTTAAATAACAAATTCAAGGTTTTTGGCAAGCCTGCATTGAGCAACTGTATTGGTGCAAATTTTCCAACCACATTTGCTCATTTTTTTGGTCTCTGGGTCACATTTTGATAATTCTTACAGTATTTCTAACTTTTTCATATTATTATATATGTGTTGTTGATCTGTGATCGGTGACCTTTGATGTTACTATTGTAATTGTTTTGGGGTACCACAAACCACACCATATAAGATGGCAAACTTAACCGTTAAATATGTGTGTTTCGAATCCTCCACCAACCAGCTGTTCCCCCATCTCTCTCCCACTCCTTGGGCCTCCCTGTTCCCTGGGACACAGTATACTGAAATTAGGCCAACTAATAATCCCTGCAGTGGCCTCAAAGTGTTCAAGTGAAAGGAAGAGTTGCATCTCCCTCTTTTCAAATCAAAAGCTAGAAACGCTTAAGCTTAGTGAGAAAGGCATGTGAAAGCCACGAGCACCAAACAGCCGAGTTGAGAAGACAAAGGAAAAGTTCTTGAAAGAAACTGAAAGTGCTACTCCAGTGGACACATGCATGATAAGGAAGGGAAACAGCCTGTTGCTGATATGCAGAAAGTCTGAGTGGTCTGAATAGAGGATCAAACCAGCCACTACATTTCCTTAAGCCAAAAACTTTGCCAGGCCCAGAGATAAGGTCCTTATTCTCTTCAATTTTGTGAAGGCAGAGAGAGGTGAGGAGGCTGCAAATTTTGTTTTGAAGCTAGCAGAGGTTGGTTTATGAGATTTAAGGAAAGAAATCATCTCTATAACATAACAGTGCAAGTGAAGAAGCAAGTGCTGATGGAGAAGCTGCAGCAAGTTCTCCAGGAGATTTAGCTAAGTTCGTTGATGAAGGCAGCTACGCTAAGCAACAGATGTTCGGCGTAGACCAAGCAGCCTTCTGTTAAAAGAAGTTGCTACCTGGGACTTTCATAGCTAGAGAGAAGTCAATACCTGGCCTCAAAGCTTCAAAGGACAGGCTGAATTCTCTTGTTAGGGGCTAATGCAGTTGGTGACTTTAAGTTGAAGCCAATGCTCATTGACTATTTGAAAAGTCCTAGGGCTTTTATGAAATATGCTAAATCTACCCTGCTTGTGATCTAGAGATAGGCTAACAAAGCTTGATGACAGCACACCTGTTTACAGCATGGTTTACTGAATATTTTAAGCCCACTGTTGAAAACTGCTCAGAAAAAAAGATTCTTTTCAAAATATTACTGCCCATTGACAATGCACCTGACCACCCAATAACTCTAACGGAGATGTACGAGGAGATGAATGTTGTTTTCATGCCTGCAAATACAACATCCATTCTGTAGTCCATGAATCAAGGAGTAATTTTGACTCTCAAATCTTATTTTTTAAGAAATGTACCCCATAAGGCTATGGCTGCCAAAGATAGTGATTTCTCTGACGGATCTGGGCAAAGTAAAGTGAAAACCTTCTGGAAAGGAGTCATTATTCTAGATGTCATTAAGAGCATTCATGATTCATGGGACAGGGTCAAGATACAACATTAACAAGAATTTGGAAGAAGTTGATTCCAACCCTCATGCATGACTTCACTGGAGGAAGTCACTGCAGATGTGATGACAATAGCAAGAGAGCCAGAATTAGAAATAGCGCTTGTTACCTCCTCCCTGCCCCAAAAAAACCAGTGGAGCCTGAAGATGTGACTGAATTGTTGCAATATCATGATATAGCTTTTCCCCCATATACTATCTTCTCAATTTATTACAAATTGTAATAAACATATAATCAAACTAGTGCTCCACATGGAAGACACCACAGAAAAAGACCCAATAGAGACTGCCTTGCAGTAAGAGGTACAAATTCTTTCTATAGAGATGGAGAAATAAAAGAACAAACCTAATTGTCTAAAAGACAATTCTCTGTACACATTTTATTTACAGTTTTGTACATTGCCTTAATATGAATTGGATTGCTTTTTCTACTTGAGCCATTTTAACCCCAAGCAAAATAACCTAAGCAATACAGTGTTAAAATGCAGCATAAAAAGTAGTTTTTTCTAATTCTATGTAGAATGTCAATGGCCATTTAATGGAAATAACATTAAATCAATAAATTACTTTGGCAGTATGGCCATTTTCATGATATTGAATCTTCCTATCCATGAGCATAGAATATTTTTCCATTTCTTTGTGTCCTCTCTCATTTCCTTGAGCAATGGTTTGTGTTTTCCTTGAAGAGGTCTTTCCCTTCCCTTGTTAGCTGTATTCCCAGGTATTTTATTCTCTTTGTAGCAATTGTGAATGAGAGTTCATTCATGATTTGGCTTTCTGCTTGTTTATGTTGGTGTATAGGAATGCTTGTGATTTTTGCACATTGATTTTGTATCCTAAGATTTTGCTGAAGTTGGTTATCAGCTTAAGAGCTTTTGGGCTGAGGTGATGGGGTTTTCTGGATATAGGATCATGTCATCTGCAATCAGAGACAGTCTGACTTCCTCTCTTCCTATTTAAATATGCTTTATTTTTCTTTTGCCTGATTTCCCTGGCCAGAACTTCCAATACTGTGTTGAATAGGAGTGGTGAGAGAGGGCATCCTTGTCTTGTGTCGGTTTTCAAGGGGAATGCTTCCAACTTTTGCCCATTCAGTATGATATTGGCTGTGGGTTTGTCATAAATGGCTCTTATTGTCTTGATGTATGTTTCATCAATACATGGTTATTGAGAGTTTTTAACATTTCAGATGTTGAATTTTATGGAAGACCTTTTCTGTGTCTATTGAGATAACCATGTGGTTTTTGTCTTTAGTTCTGTTTATGTGAGGAATTATGTCTATTGATTTGCATATGTTGAACCAGCCTTGCATCCCAGGGATGAAGCCGACTTGATCATGGTGGATAAGCTTTTTGATGTGCGTGCTACTGGATTGGGTTTGCCAGTGTTTTATTGAGGATTTTTGCATCGATGTTTATCAGGGACATTGATTGGCCAGAAGTTTTCTTTTTTGTTGTATCTCTGCCAGGTTTTGAATGACTCTGGCCTCATAAAATAAGTTAGGGAGGAGTCCTTCCTTTTCAATTGCTTAGAATTCTTAGTTTCCGAAGAAATGATACCAACTCCTCTTTGTACCTCTGATAGAATTCAGCTCTAGGCCGGGCGCGGTGGCTCATGCCTGTAATCCCAGCACTTTGGGAGGCCGAGGCGGGTGGATCACGAGGTCGAGAGATCGAGACCATCCTGGTCAACATAGTGAAACCCTGTCTCTACTACAAACACACACAAAAAAAAAATCAGCTGGGCATGGTGGCTCATGCCTGTAATCCCAGCTACTAAGGAGGCTGAGGCAGGAGAATTGCCTGAACCCAGGAGGCGGAGGTTGCGGTGAGCCGAGATCGCACCATTGCACTCCAGCCTGGGCAACAAGAGCGAAACTCCGTCTCAAAAAAAAAAAAAAAAAAAAATTCAGCTCTAAATTTGTCTGGTCCTGGGCTTTTTTTGGTTGGTAGGCTATTTATTACTGCCTCAATTTCAGAACTTGTTATTGGTCTACTCAGGGATTCAGCTTCTTCCTGGTTCAGTCCTGGGAGAGTGTATGTGTCTAGGAATTTATCCATTTCTTGTAGATTTCCTAGCTTATTTTCATAGCGATGTTTTTAGTATTATCTGATAGCTATATTTCAGTGGTGATGTCCCCTTTATCATTTTTCTTATATCTGTTTGATTCTTCTTTCTTTTCTTCTTTATTATATTAGTCTAGCTAGCAGTCTATTTATTTTATTAATTTTTTTTTTTTAAACTGGCTCCTGGATTCATTGATTTTTTCAAGGGTTGTTTTTTTTTTCTGTCTCCTTCAATTCTGCTCCGGTCTTGGCTATTACTTGTCTTCTGATAGCTTTGGGGTTTGTTTGCTCTTGGCCCTCTAGTTCTTTTAGTTGTGATGTTAGATTCTCAATGTGAGATCTTTCTAGCTTTTGCTACAGCATTTAGTACTGTAACTTTCTCTGCTAACGCTGTTTCAGCTGCATGCCAGACATTCTGGCATATTGTCTCTTTGTTTTCATTAGTTTCAAAAAACTTCTTGATTTCTGCCTTAATTTCATTATTTACTCAGGAATCATTCAGGAGCAGGTTGTTCAATTTCATGTAGTTGTGTGGTTTTGAGAGAGCTTCTTAATCTTGAGTTCTAATTTGATTGTGCTGTGGTCTGAGAGACTGTTATAAGTTCAGTTCTCTTGCATTTGCTGAGGAGTGTTTTACTTCCAATTATGTGATTGATTTTATAGTAAGTGCCATGTGGTGCCAAGAAGAATGTATATTCTGTTGTTTTTGGGTGAAGAGTTCTGTAGCTACCTGACAGGTCCATTTGATCTAGAGTTGAGTTCAAGTCCTGAATATTTCTGTTAATTTTCTGTCTTGATGATCTGTCTCATATTGGCAGTGGTGTGTTAAAGTCTCCCACTATTATTGTGTGTGAGTCTATGCAAAAATTGATAAATGGGATCTAACTAAACTAAAGAGCTTCTGCATAGCAAAAGAAACTATCATCAGAGTGAACAGACAACCTATGGAATGGGAGAAAATTTTTGCAATCTATCCATCTGACAAAGGTCTAATATTCAGAATCTACAAAAATCTTAAGTTTATAAGGAAAAACCAAACAACCCCATTAACAAGTGGGCAAAGGACATGAACAGACACTTCGCAAAAGAAGATATTTATGTGGTCAACAAACATAAGAATAAAGGGTCAACATCACTGATCATTAGAGAAACCATATCAAAACCACAATGCGATACCACCTAACACCAGTCAGAATGGTGATTATTAAAAAGTCAAGAAACAGCAGATGCTGGTGAGGCAGTGGAGAAATAGCAACACCGGAACTTGGCAGTGTTTATGTGAAACACTGTTTCACATAAACTTAGTGAAGTGGTGGTAGGATTTGAGAGAATTGACTCCAATTTTGAAAGGACATCTACTGTGGATAAAATGCTACCAAAAAGCACTGCATGCTACAGAGAAATCTTTTGTAAAAAGAAAAGTCAGTCTATGTCACAAACTTCATTGTCTTATTTTTTTTTAATTGCCACGCAACCTCAATCTTCAGCAACCACCACCCTGACAGTCAGCAGCCATCAACAGAGAAGCAAGACCCTCCACCAGCAAAAAGATGACAACACACTGAAGGCTCAGATGATGGCTAGCATTTTTTTTTTTTAGCAACAAAGTGTTTTAAAATTAGGGTATGTACTTTTTAAAAGATGTGATGCTATTGTACACTTAACAGATTACAGTATGGTGTGACCATAACTCTTATGTGCACTGGGAAACCGAAACGTCTGTGTGACTCACCATATTGCCATACTTGCTTTATTGCAGTGGTCTGGAATTGAACCCCAATATCTTCAAAATATGCCTGTAAAAACAGTAACAGCTAAGTGTTATGATAAAGGAAACACAGAGTGCTATGGAGCTAAAGGAAGGGGCACCTAGCTTAGCCTGTTGGGAGAGGGTCAGGAAAAGCTTTCTGAAGCTGGTGACCCCTCAGCTGCACTTTGGAGGATGGGTAAGTAGACAAAAGGGGGCTGGGCACGGTGGCTCATGCTTGTAATCCCAGCACTTTAGGAGTTCGAGGCGGGTGGATCATGAGGTCAAGAGATCCAGACCATCCTGGTCAACAGGGTGAAACCCTGTCTCTACCAAAAATACGAAAATTAGCTGGGTGTGGTGGAACATGCCTGTAGTTCCAGCTACTCGGGAGACTGAAGCAGGAGAATCACTTGAACCTGGGAGGCGGGGGTTGCAGTGAGCCAAGCTTGCGCCATTGTACTCCAGCCTGGGTGATGGAGCGAGACTCCAACTCAAAAAAAAAAGAAAAAAAAAAAAGGGATAGGAAGGGTGTACCAGGCAAATGTAACAGAGTGTGCAAATGCACAGAATTGCAAGAAATCATGACATGTTCTGGTCCAGCGTTCTTCTGTTACAGATGAGGAACTTGAAGGCCAGAAAAACTGAGGAGACTGCCCCAAGGTCACTCAGTGAATTAGTAGCAGGATCAGGATTTGCACCCAAGACTTGCGTTTCCTTTTACATTCTATTTTCCACTGTCCCACAGTGCCTTAGGTTTGTAGCAGGAGGTTCTATGACTAGAGGTTGTTGAGACTGCAGCCAACTTTGAAAATGAGCTGCATGTGGGTGTGGGGGCTGGATCTGTCTCCGGCCTGTCCCTGGCTGGAGCCAAGCCAGGAACTTGGCAGTTTCCAGGGCTGAGCCACCCAGCTCACCCCAAGAAAGCCTCGGCCTCCAGCCACGGCACTACCGCAGGGTTTAATCATTAACTCCAAGTTCATAGGGCTGGAGCTGGAATGCACAGGACCTGGGGAGCAGACTGGGTCTCCAGGGAGCTAAGAGAAAGTTGGCTTTTGAGGTGGGAGGGGACCAAAGTTTAGAATGGGGTTTTTCATCCCTGAATGGATCCATGCTCTGGCCTCAGGAACAAGGGCGCTTACTGTTACTCTCAATTTTGTTGGAGTTTACACGTTGTTAGCTTGGTTTCAGGATTTCCTTTCAATTTTGTTCATAGCGGATTGCGCTTCCCTCTGCCACATCCCTCAGCCTGCATTCATTTACCCCACTCAACTGTGATGCCCCCTTGGAGGGCAGGACTCAGTGCCTGGTACAATCTGGCACATAGTTGGTGCTCATTAAATATATGCTGATTGATTGAGTAAATGAAACCCTAACTCTGCCTAAAGGTGTCCCAAAACACATGCCTTTAAAAAAAATTAAAAGTCATAGAAACCTGGCTGGATGCAGTGGCTCATGCCTGTAATCCCAGCACTTTTGGAAGTTGAGACAAGAGAATCACTTGAGCCCAGGAGTTCGAGACCAACCTGGACAACAAAGTGAGACTCCATCTGCATGAAAATTAAAGAAAAGAAAAGAAAAGAAAGAAATGGTAACTGATTTTCCTATAAAAGTTCAACAGAGGCTCACAAACATCCCTGGAGATACCCTGTGCTATCATAAAATAATCTAGCACCATGCCGAGGTCCACTGTTCTAGAAGAGATGGACTGCTCTTTTCTTTTTTTTGAAATAATTTCAACTTTTATTTTAGATTTGAGGGTACCTGTGCAGGTTTGTTGCTTGGATATATCGCATGACACTGAGGTTTGGGGTATGAATAATTCTATCACCCAGGTAGTGGGCATAGTACGCTACCTTAGGTCAAAAAATGACCTAAGTTGTTTCTCAGCCCTTGCCTTCCTCTCTCTCCCCTTTTGGAGTCCCTACTGTCTACTGTTCCCATCTTTGTGTCCGTATGTACCCAGTGGTCAGCTCCCACTTATAAGTAAGAACATGTAGTATTTGGTTTTCTGTGCCTGCATTAATTCCCTTGGGATAAGAGCCTCCAGCTGCATCCGTGTTGCTGTAAAGGATGTGATTTCATTTTTTTTATGGCTGCATAGTATTCTATGGTATGTATGTACCACATTTGCTTTATCCAACCCACCATGGATGGGCATCTAGGTTGGGTCCATGTCTTTACTATTGTGAATAACATGTCAATGAATATGTGAGTGCATGTGTCTGCTTGGTAGAACAATTTTCTTTTCCTTTGGGTAGATGACCAGTCATGGGATTGCTGGGTCGAATGGTAGTTCTGTTTGGGATGTTCTTTTTTTTATGAGACAGAGTCTTGCTGTCACCAGGTGCCAGGCTGGAGTGCAGTGGTGCGATCTCAGCTCACTGCAACCTCCGCCTCCCAGGCTCAAGCAATGCTCCTGCCTCAGCCTCCCGAGTATCTGGGACTACAGGTGTGCACCACCATACACCCAGCTAATTTTTATATTCCTTAGTAGAGATGAGGTTTCACCATGTTGGCCAGGATGGTCTCCATCTCTTGACCTCATGATCCGCCCACCTCAGCCTCCCAAAGTGCTGGGATTACAGGTGTGAGCCACCGCGCCCGGCCAAGATGTTCTTAAGGAATCAGTATGTGGATGACTGCAGAGTCTGTGAAGTTGTGTTGGCATTCTTTCGAGAGGGGTGCTATTCAGATATGAGGCCATGTTTTATTGAGGAAACAAAAGCCCAGTGGAGGTCAAATTCCAGCAGCATAATAAAGGTAACTGCCTCTTTTGATTTCTGAAAGCTGTAACCTGCAATCAAAAAGACTGCATTATCAGTAGCATTGCTAAGCCCTGGAAATGCACCTTTAAAGGGGTTTCTGGATTCCACAAAACAAAACTTCCCCTGGTAGGTGAGGTGCCATTGGCAGTAAAATTTTTGTTCCTTTTTGGTGAACCCAAGTTTCCTGATCTGTAAAGTAGAGATGGTCATCTCTTCTTCACACGGTGCTGGTACTGGTTAAATGGAATGAGGGCATATGACATCCTTGGCACCTAGGAGATGCCCAGTTCCAGTGCGAATGATCTTTCTCTTGAAAGTAAGAATCCTGAACCAATATACAGAGCCAGAGATGTGGAGATACGTTTTGCTCTTAGAGGCCATGTGTGTGGTGCCCAGTGACTTGGAGACCAGTATGGAAGGGTAAGAATCACTCTGTGGAATGCTGACTTAAAGTGTAAATGTGTGTGAATGTGTAGCAAACGTGTTGCTATAGCTAGCACTGGAGCATACTCGGAGAAGAAACCTCCCTTGCAAGAATAGTCACTCTCCTGGAAAGTGACTATTGGTTGGAATTGAGCCATGAAGGCTGCTGACTCTCACCCTAGCAAATTCTGCGTCACCCCAACATCCTGGACATTCTGGGCAGGCAGACTGGCCAATGTCAGGGAGCCTCTTTCTGTACCAGCCTCTGGGTCCTTTTTTAATTTGTGGGTTAGTGGCCAGTTTGCATTTACCTCTGTCTTAGTACCTGTAGTTGTCAGGATTCTGTAAGTTCTTTAAAGTCCTAACACTCAGTGATGATTATGTCAGAGGAGAAGTTAATTCAAGAAGGGCCTCAGGCTTGGGTTCCTCCAACTTCCCATCTGCCCTTGGTCTCAGCACCAATGAAGAACAAATGGCCTTTGCCAGGAACCGGAAGACTCTGAGCTTTTCTGGCCACCTGATCTCTTTTTCCCTTGCCTTTATCATTTCTCTCCTCTGCCCTAAAAACTGAGATGAAATGAGAAGTAAATTGCCAAGGGAGATCCTTTCCTGGGGCAAATTTCCTGTCTTTGCTTACGGGCACGGAGACCCTGAGTGGGAAGGCCAGTTGCAGGGCACTCTCCCAGAACCAGCCCTGGGGTGACAGGTGCAGGCAGGATCCATGCTTTCTTGGGGGAGGGGAAGGATTGCAAAAGAGGAGGAGAAAGAAAGGCTGTGCGAGACCCCAAGGGCTGCCCCTATTTCTCTACTCCACTCCAACCTGAAACTGTCAGTCTCCACCAAGCCTGAGAGAGAGAGAGAGAGAGAGAGAGAGAGAGAGAGAGGGAGGGCGAGCGAGCGAGCGAGCTAGAGAGAGAGAAGGAGAGAGAAAGTGGGAGTAGGGAGAAAGAGACAGGGAGGGGGAAATCAAAGAAAATTGCAAAAGTCAATGGCCTGGAACTAGAGGCAGCCTCAGCAACTGCAGTGTGACTTTGATTCCCCTATCATAACCCTGAATTAAAAATTCAGGCAATTATCTGCATGGCTTCCTTCTGATTAGAACGAGCCGGAGCCTCATTAATGCATCGGCACAGAGGAAAGCCATTAGGGTCTGTGAAATGGAATGTTTCTCTGAGAACAGGTTCCGCTTGATGTAGAATACCCAGCAAAAAGAAATTTCACACATTTTTGAGCTCAGAGTCACAGAACGGAACCCTGCTTCAGGGCTGCAGACCCTGCCACCACAGCCGTCACCTCTCAGCTGGCTCTGGGTGAAAGCCACCTTTGTTTTGCAGCCTTTCACTGGCACCTCCATCCACTGCACTGTGTGGACGGAGGGTAAAGGAGCTGAGGGGCCGAGGGGTTTGCTGAGTGCTGAGACGGAGTCAGCCTTCAGCCTGGAGCCCCAGTTTCAAAGCCCTTGAGCCATGGGGAGCACAGGAACTTCCTGGGAATTCACTGCCCTCCTCTGCTAGAAGAACTAGAATAGAAGCAAGTTTGTTGAGGACAGTAAAGTTCCTAGACTCCAGAAAAGGTCAAAGTACCTCCATAGACCCCCAATTCTTAGTACTTTCTTCATGCACGTGGTAATTTGGTCATCCCAAGATGGCCAAAGCAGGATCTGGCAAAGCTTAGTCAGCCTTGGAAGCTTGTTGCTTAAGAAAGGATGAAGGGACTGGATGTGGTGGTTCACGCCTATAATCCCAGCACTTTGGGAGGCTGAGGCAGGCGGATCACGAGGTCAGGAGTTTGAGACCAGCCTGACCAACATGGTGAAATCCCGTCTCTACTAAAAATACAAAAATTAGCTAGGCATGGTGGCTCATGCCTGTAATCCCAGCTACTCTGGAGGCTGAGGCAGGAGAATCACTTGAATCCTGGAGGTGGACGTTGCAGTGAGCTGAGATTGTGCCATTGCACTCTAGCCTGGGCAACAAAGTGAGACTCCAAATAAAAAAAAAAAAAAAAAAAAAAGAGGGTGATGGGTTGGAGGGCATCTTTTATTCGTGGTCCAGGGAGTCCTTTATTCATCCCTTATTCTGTAAGCTCCAAGCTTCCAGAAATAGAAATCTATTGCCCAGTCTCTAAGTGGGTGAATATCCCTACAATATTTGGCATTTGGAAACACTCATGCGCCACCCCCCACCCGACGGTGGGATTTCTATAGGGGCCGCTTTCTTCCCTAAATGACAGTATTGCTTTTGGGGAAAGCCAAGAATGATTTTCCAAACAAGTACCTTTGCAGCCCTAGTGAGTTCATCTCTTGGGAGAGTTGGATTTGCCTTCACTTTGTCTAAATTTTCTTCTAGTTGGTGGGTAGGTCTTGGGCTTCCTCATTTCAGACGTCTTGACATTCCTCCAATACAGTGATTCTCAGACACCAAACATTAATCCTTGGCATGAATAACAAATAATCCCTTTAGGAGAAAAGCCAATCTTATATGGTAAGAACTGAAGTGGATAGGATGCCAACAAAGAAAATGTTATCCTTCAAACGGTGTGAGTAAGCCACGTTCTTCTCCTGGCACACCTGTTAACTATTCAGTGTTAAGAACCAGGGCTAATTGTCTGAGTAAAGCTGTGAACACCGCGCACCTGTGATTAGTGTAATGGAGTCCCTTGCAGTACTGATGGAATTTGTATCAACAGCGCCCCCTACTGCACATGAGCAAAACTGGACAACCCATAGTAATTTAAGTTTTCAAAAGTGTTTTCAACCAATCCCACGTAAGAAGGGTACATTCCTGGTCATCAGGGAGTTTTTATGAAGCATATTTTCAATACTGCAGACGGTTTTATGGGTGAAAGCTCCTAGAGTTTATCTCACTCTAACACAAACAAGATGCTTGGCGATTCAACCATGCTATTTGTGGGCTGCGAGCATCCGTCTCTCTCTTAGCTGGACTAACACTCGACACAGTCAGACATAGTCAAGAATTACTTGTGACTTCAGATGATCCCATGTAAAGGGCTAACCTAAAGGCCACCCCAGGTCTCTAGGAGGTGGGGGATTATCTCTCTTGGCTCACGTTGGTATGGGAGTGAAAAGAGCTGGCCAAAGGTCAGGAATGTAGGCCTTCCAGGGAGGAAAGTTACTCCACCGGCCCCACAGAAGAGGCCTCCTTTCTGCCATTGGAAATGGTCAAATCCCAGCCTTTAGTGCTGTAGCACTATTCACTAATTCTTTTATATTTTAAACATAGATGCTCTTCCCAGGCAAATCATTCCTTTCCCCCCAAGATCACTCAGCTACTTTTGTAATTTGTCACTCTATATTCATATGACAAACATTTTTCAAGCAATTATGATACGCTATACATTGTTTAGGACAGAGTGACAGCACCAAGCAGATGGCAGATGAAGAATTCCCTGCTCTTTGGAGCATGCATTCTAGTTGGGGGTACAGATGATAAACAGAAAGACAAGCAAGGGTGTCAGAGCTGTAAATGCTGTGATACATGATCTTGGGCAAGGGGGGCAGAAAGTGATGGGGGGCTAATTTGCACAGGTGGTCAAGGGAGGCCTCTCTGAAGAGCACGTTGGGAAATCTTTAGAATCCTACCTGCCAATCTCTCTTCTTTCTTTTAAATCTAGAATTGCCTCCATTAAACATTCCAAGTTAACTCTCCCTCTTGACTTTCTGTTCAGCTCATCTCTGCTCAGGCTTCTTCATCTTGCAAAGAGACAGGATCATCATTTCCTTGAGGACAAGGGCCCAGCTTCTATTTCTTTGGCTTGCTACCAGCGTGAAGAGGAAGGGAATAAACAAACCCTTCCTAGGGGAAGAGTGGAAGTAAAAAGTGAGTCACAGGGCCTGAAGCGTCCCCTCGAATGAGAGCAAGGAAAAGTGCAGCCTGGAGGAAATAATACCCCAGGACTAGGACGGGGAGTGGATGCCTCACAGCTGCTGCAAGAAACAGTGGAGTGAAGAGGCCAGAATGGAGACTCCTTGAGGCAGGGATTCCTTTCTGCCTCGGCTCCATCCTGTGGGTCTAGGTCACATAACAGGTGATCAGTCAATATTTGTTAAATGAATGACCTTAGGTGGGCTACCATAGAGAATCCCTAGTCTCTACTAAAAATACAAAATTAGCCGGGCGTGGTGACACATGCCTGTAATCCCAGCCTCTCTGGAGGCTGAGGCAGGAGAACTGCTTGAACCTGGGAGTCAGAGGCTGCAGTGAGCCAAGATCGTGCCATTGCACTCCAGCCTGGGCTACAAGGGTGAAACTCCATCTCAAAAAAAAGAGTTAACTTTCTTGCACAGCTGATTTTGCAGGCTGATTTTCATACTCAAGGATAGACCAAACCTTTGAAAAGTAGACATCCCCAGGAGACCCTTGCGAGCATTTTAAGTTAAACAGTTTTCTCCCACATAGGCATGTGTACACAGAGAGCAGCTGACCTCTTACCTTACTTGCCTTTCTCGAAAAGCACAGTTCTCTGAGGAGCTATCGTCGGCAGGTGCTGCTAGATAAAATTCAACTTTAAGGCAAAGAGGCCAAATCTAGGAAACACTCTGTCCTTTGTTTTCCTTACTGTATCCCCGTGAAAGACCCCTGGGCTTTCCTAAGGAAATTTAGCAGAGTTTTATTTCTTATTAAGATATGTCCTCCTGAAGGTGAGTGATAAATGCGATAGTTGAATTTTTTTTTTTTTTTTAGACAAAGTCTCATCCTGTCACCCAGGCTGGAGTGCAATGGCATGATCTCAGCTCACTGCAACTCCGCCTCTTGGGTTCAAGCGATTCTCCTGCCTCAGCCTCCCAAGTAGCTGGGATTACAGGCATCCACCACCACGCCCAGCTAATTTTTTTGTATCTTTAGTACAGAGAGGGTTTCATTATGTTGGCCAGGCTGATCTCGAACTCTTAACCTCGTGATCTGCCCACCTCGGCCTCCCAAAGTGCTGGGATTACAGGTATGAGCCACTGTGCCCAGCCTGTGATCATTAATTTTTTATTGAGAAAAAATAATCTGGATTTACCTGACTTCTTGCTTATCTAAATGGCAGTTGGGTGACCATCCCTCTTATTTGCCTGAGAGTGACCTCATTTTAGCACTGAAACTCCTCAGTCCTGGACAAACAAAGATGCTCTAACTGTCCTGTACAAACCCTAAATGGACATCTCAGGTAGACTTGTCGGCCCAAGGGAGTGTTAGGAGATTTTTTTTGGATGGAAAAGGAAATGTACTCCTTTGGAATCAGAAGAGCTCACCATCTAGGGAGGAAATATGACATGAATTCCTCCCAGTGCATTCTGTTCTCTGCTCAGGATTGGTAAGCCTGGCCCCAGAGACCCTGCAGAGGGAGATGCACCCTGCCTGGAAATGCCTCATTTGACAAGGAGGCAATGGGAGGGCAGAGAGGAGAGGACTGCTGCAAATAGGTCCATCTTTCCCATAGAGTCTCTTGATTTTGGTCGGACTCTAGACTCCCACGACAAACCCCTGCTGGCTGCACAAGGTGAGCCTGTGTCCCCTCCTTCACCAAGTCAGCCTACCTGTGTGGGACACTGTGGTTTTGCTCCCAGGCAAAGGAGCAGCCCCTGGCATAGAGACTCCGCCCTGGACACACGGAGCGGCCGCCAAGCCTGTTCGCCATTTTAGTGGCGTTTTCAAACCACATGGAGTTGGCTCACTGCATGCCTCGCCTGTTTCCAGTTGCAGAGAATGCAGCACAGCCTGTTCTGCTCCTCGTGGGCTGCTGCGAGAGCTCAGCGGGGCTGCGGACACTTGGCCCTTCAGGGTTGGATTCGGAAGCTGCAGAGCTCCTTGCACAGGTGGGTCTCTGGGCAGCCGGCCACTCTGCATGGCCGGGTTGGAGCCTCTCAGCCACACTCCTCACCCTGGTGCCAGTGCCTCTGCCTGGCCACAGCAGCGAAGAATATCCTTCAGCGTCTCCTTTCCTGAGAGCTGCAGGGAGGATTCCTTTTAGACACGTGGGGGGGAAAATTTTCTTTCTCAGAAATGGATTTCTTCTTTCCGTGGGGCACAACGGACAAAGCTGGCTTGGTGTAAAATGAAAATGTGGGGCCCTGGGAAGTCAATGTCTCCTTTCCATGCACTTGCTGCCCCACCCGCAGTGGACAGGAGACCCCCAGGAGCTGCAGGCTCTGTGCTGGGGCATGCTTGGTACCTGGATCTTTGGTGGACATGAGGCCCCTGCCAAGTTTGCAGCCAAAGGTGACCTGGTGCTGCCAGCCAGAGGTGAGGATGGCCACCACCTTGTCCTGCACCAACATCTTGGGACACACACCTGACTCCTACCCTACTTACATCCATGCCCAGGTCCCTGTGGCAGGGCAGACAGTGATGGCAGGGTGCTGGCCTCCCTCTGCTGATATCCTCCTGGGTGAAGGGTGGTGACTGTTGTAGAGCAGGCTTGGGAAGCAGAGGCAGGGCGAGTGTAGGCCGCCAGGGGACAGGGAGGCAGGAGGCAGCAGGCAGCAGGAACGGACTGTGAGCAGAGGCTCCAGATCCCATGATACGCTCCATGGGGATGTCAGGTTTCACTTACAACACACGAATTCAAGGATAAAATATTTAAGAATTTCAGAATGGCCACCTCAGAGCATTACTGCCAAGTACGGGGCCCTTTGGAGTGCAAGGCCTTGTGCAACTGCACTGGTTGCAGACATGTGAAGCTGGCCCTGACAGCAGGCACTTGCTTCCTGTGCTTCCTCTGGGAAGCTCAGAGCCAAAATGAGTGGCTTGTTTTGGATAACTATGGAGGACCTGGGGCTTGCATAGCACATTCCAACTTTGCTCGCATCTTGATCTTCAGCTTGTTCAACATTCTGCTGCTTTTGACTTTTGCTTCCCATTGTCTTATGTATATATTAAAAGGATGTAATATTATAAAAAGTTTCAAATCCTTTGTCAAGTGAGAGAGGTAATAAAAAATGGGATATTTTCCCTCTTAACCTTTGCTTTGGTTCTCAGTGTAAAGAGATCATTTTGGCGGGAGGGAAGCTGGAATACCTGCACCACCACAGCTAATCTGATTAATTGAGAGGATGTTTACAAATGTAGAATAAAATACGATGTTCATCCACCCTTGACAATACACGTGTATGAAATTGTTTTCCAATAGTGATGGATTTGCAGGGAGCCAATCACAGCCTCCCAATCAATCTCTTGTGCAAACATTTTAGAAACACCTAGCCAGCATCTCATTACAACATTAAGCAGTTCCTGCATTAATTATCTATTGCTGCATAACAAATTGCCCCAAAACTTAGCAGCTAAAAACATTTACTATCTCATAGTATCTGAGGGTTAGGAATCCAGGAGCAGATTTCCAATGGGTGGTTTCTCATGAGATTGCAGTCACAATGTTGGTTGGGCTAGAATCATCTGTAGGCTGGATTGGGGTTGGAGATTCAAGATGGTGCACAAGCTGTTGGCCAGAGGCCTCAGTTCCTCACCATGTGGACCTTGCCATAGGCCACCTGAGTGTCCGCATGACATGATAGTCAGCATGAACCTGAAAGAGTAGTCCAAGAAAGAGAGAACTAGAAGGAAGGCCCAGCATCTTTTAAGATCCAATCTCTTGCCATCATCTTCTGGATTCTATTGGTTTAAAGCAAGCCATTAAGTCCAGCCTGCACACAAGGGAGGGGAGTTAGGGATGATGACCTTTTGGAGGAAAGAGTACCAGAGAATTTGTGGATATATTTTAAAACCACAGTTTCCCAAAACATTAAGTGGCTGGACCATAAATGAATTTCCACAAAGGCTGGTTCTAGGAATCACACAGTAGGAAAAGCTTGGACTGTGAGTCAAATCCGAGTTGGGAACCAGGCCTTGCTTCTTGCTAGTTTGTGGGATCTGGACAAAATGATCATCTCCGAACTTTAGTTGCTTCATCTGTAAAATGAAGATAATAAGAGTAATTCTTTCACAGAGTTATTATGCTAATAAAATCTACATGAGATGACCCTGCAGGGTTGGATCCAAATCGTATGGGGCTTCCTTTAAGGAAACAGGATGCAAAATTATAATAAGTTAGGTACAAAAGGAGCATTTATTTATAATTAGAAGTGACAAAAATAATACATTTTAAAAGCCAACAAATAGCATTAATATCACAAATCCCCAAAAAATTAACTACCCAAACAAAGCTCTTTCAAAATACTTTCTTTCCTATGAAATCATATCCTTTGCGGGGATATGGATGAAGCTGGAGGTCATAATCCTACATGAACTAATGCAGAAACGGAAAACCAAACCCTGCATGTTTTTACCTACAAGTGGGAGCTAAACATGGGTATGCATGAACGTAGTGATGGAAACAATAGACGCTGGGGACTCCAAAATGGGGGAGGAAGAATAGGGGGATGTGTGGAAAAACTACCTACCGAAACCCCAGCATTACACAATATATCCTTTTAACAAACCTGCATACATGTCCCCTGAATCAAAAGTGGAAATATTTTCTTTCCTACGTTTTGACTGAACGCTCTTTGATCACTCCCCTCAATGACAAAGATTTTGCAATATTGTCCATATTACAGAAGAGAAAGGTAATTCAGTCTTTTAATAGCACAGTTTATCAAAAGCTGGTTTTGATTACTGGGAGCTTAATATTCAGTGTCACTAATCATGATTTGTAATGTCATACACATTTTTAGGACTGTTGTCAAATTTGGGAAAACTTCTTTGAGGTTTCTTTTATGTATGAGCTTAGGGTATTTCAAGTGTTCTTGTGTAGTCAGTTGATCTTGGCTCACTGCAACCTCCCCCTCCTGGGTTCAGGCGATTTTCCTGCCTCAGCCTCTGGAGTAGCTGGGATTACAGGCACACCATTAGCACACCTATCAATCAGGGCCACAGGAGGGGCTTGGAGAGAAGGGGCTTGAAGCTTCAGCTTCTCTGTAAATCCTCTCCTGGAAGCAGGTCAGTGTGTGCAGGGACCTGGCCTGCAGTAGATGCACAGGGAAAGAAGGAAGCTTGGAGACACCCCTTATCTTCCTGCTCCGTTGCCTTAGGTGGAGTCAGGGATTTCCCACCTGGACTTTAGCTTCCTCCTTCTCCAGTTGCCCATCAGGGCCTGTAAGAAGGTGGTCATGAAAATAAACCGCTTGTTATTATGCAGTGGAAAGAACCCTGGACTCAGAATAAAAAGGCCTGGGTGTGAGTCCTGTCTTTGTCACTTATCAGCTGTGTGACTTTTGGCAAATTATCCAAACTCTCTGTGTCTTCGTTTCCTCATGTCTGAGATGGGCATACCTGTGCCAGCCTCACGGTTGTAGAGATGAATGGCAGGATGTAAGTAAAGGGGCTTTGCAAATTGTTAGGCAATTTTACTAACCTAAAATATTTTTATTTTGGTACCTGAAAGAATTACTGAGGAATCAGATGGGATACTATCCAATGCCTATGAGCATCTTAAATTCTTTGCTCCCTGTGGCCTAAAGGAGTGGGAAATTCAAATTGGACTTTAATCAAAAGGATGGTAAAATTGCCCATGATTTCCACAAAAAAATGTATTGAGCCCCATCTGTTGGCCATAATTTCTGCTAGAGATGGGGATTTAAAGACAGATGAGACACAGTTCTGGCCCTCCAGGGAAGGTAGCACTGGTAGATGGAATTCCAGAAGGGAGTGGGGAGGGTGGATTCAGCCCCTGAGCCTTCTAACTTTTAATCTGGACCTCCCTGCACCTCTGTGTCTCCTTCTGCAAAGGGGCACTGCTCTCTGTGTGAGCAGGTGTGGAAACGAGTGAGTTAAAGCCTGCAGATCTTAGAGGACGCTTGGACAGGTGTCTGACAAAGCCATCAGAGGGTTGAAGGGAGCTCCTTTGAGACTGGCTGTTCTCCTTGAGGAGTTTTCAGGAAGCTTTGAAGTGCCGCCAGGACAAGGGAGGCCACCCCATCCTGGAGGTGCATTCGCTTGTAATTTACTCCTCCACGTGGGCTCTGGAACTCCACTCTCATAATACATCACCCACTCCGCCTCACCCTGAGTAAAGGCAGGCTGACAGAGGAAGGGGGGCCAGAGGGGAAGAATCACTAAATTAGAAGGTCCCTGGGAGTGGGTGGCCTGCAGACACGATTGAGTCGCCTGAGTTTCTCCCTTTAGAGCGTAAATATTTCCAACTAAGATCACAGACTCCCTCATCATAAAATCAATAAAACCACAAGGGAAAATGATCTCCTGCATGACTGCCCCAGAGATATCTCAGAGTCCTTTCTCCTCCTGCAGAAGAACTGTTCCAGGGCTCGGGATTTGAAATCCAGGCAAGGATGTTGAGAATTTGAGGGGGAGGGAACATCAATTGGGTTAGGTGCAGCACTAGCCTGTTCTACTGCAGAATTTAGAAGAGAAGCTATGTTCTGCAGTGGGTCTGTGCAATACCTACTGCAACATGAGAATTTTTCTTAAAGTCAGAAGACCTGAGTTCAAGCTCTAGCCCTTCTAATTACTGGCTGAGTGTCCCTGGGCAAGTAAGACTCTCCCGAAGCCCAGTTTCCTCATCTAGTAAAAAGAGGCTAATAACGCAAGGTCTGCCTGCCCTATTTGGGAGGTAACAACATCGAAAGAGGTATATTTATGCAAATGTTTTGTAAACTATAAAGCTCTTGATAAATAATGTGTTTTATTATTAAAGGATAAAAAGCAGGCTGGCTGCGGTGGCTCATGCCTGTAATCCCAGCACTTTGGGAGGCCGAGGAGAGTGGATCACAAGGTCAAGAGATCCAGACCATCCTGGCCAACATGGTGAAACCCCATCTCTACTAAAAATTAGCTGGGCATGGTGGCACATGCCTTTAGTCCCAGCTACTCGGAAGGCTGAGGCAGGAGAATTGCTTGAACCCAGGAGGCGGAGGTTGCAGTGAGCCGAGATCACGCCACTGCACTTCATCCTGGCAACAGAGCAGGATGTTTTTTTTCCTGACTCAAAAAAATAAAAAGGAAAAAGATAAAAAGATAAAAAGCACCAGTTATGCTAATGAACCTACAAGAACTCCTTACCCTGTGACAGAAGCTGTGGCTTAAACAAGGGGATAGTCTCACTTACGTGATTAGAAGGGCTAAAGTGTGGCTGGTTCAGAGAAGACTAGATTCAAACAATGTCAGCACGGGCCAGCCTCTTCCCCTCTCCTTGCTCTGCCCTCTGTGATATTAGATTTGGCTTCATCATGCAGCTTCATGAGGTCTGTGGTCATAAATGTCCACAGTGACTGCAAGTCACAGGTCTTCACATGATGCCATCCAGGAGAAGAGAGGTCTCTTTCCAGTAACTTCTGTTGAAGACAGATGGAGAGAGGAGTGAGAAACTCTTCTTTTTCCAGACTTCACACACATATCAAATTTCATTGGCTCTCTTTATATAGCTGGGGGATAAGGCATGTCAATTGGCTTAAGAGAATCAAGGCCCATCCCTAGATTTTTGGGTAGGACTGGGATGCTAACCCAACCACATTTGGAAGAGGCTATTTTTATGAGAAGACAGTGGATGCTGGGTTGCAGAAACAACGTATGTCCAGTCCAGTCTACCCCCTCTAGCTGCCCAATGGCCACACTCACTTCTATCTCCATAAACATGCCTTCAAAAAGATCCACCCTCCACACAAAACACAGTCAACCTCTTTCGCTTAAAGAGATAAGCCATGATATTCTCCAGTTCTGGTTCTCTGGGCAATGTGTGGTCCTCATACATGGAGCTCTTGATGGTCCCCTATGGTCCATTGAGGTTAAATGGTAACTTCCAGAACTGGGGGTTTCTCCCCTTTTTAGACCATATAGGATAACTTCTTGACGTTGCCATGGCATTTGTGAACTGTCAAGGTGCTGGTGGGAGTGTCTTTTAGCATGCCAGTGCATTATAAGTAGCATATAATGAGCAGTGAGAATGACCAAGGTCACTTTTGTCACCACCTTGGTTTTGGTGGGATTTGGCAGGCTTCTTTACCACATGACGTTTTATCAGCAAGGTCTTTGTGACTTGTATCTTGCGCTGACCTCGTATCTCATTCTGTGACTAAGAATGCCATAAGCTCCTGGGAATGCAGCCCAGGAGGTCTCAGCCTTATTTCACCCAGCTCCTATTCAAGACAGAGTTGCTCTGGTTCAAACACCTCTGACAGTTTCAGTCTAATCTTCTCTCTTTGTTGGAAGATCTTACTGAAGTAGTTGTCAGCACACTCCAAAATTCAAAACTTTTTTTTTTACAATATCCTTTAATGTTAAAACCTCAGGAAGCATATAGTCTGAATCTCAGAACTTACTACGCAATGGTTTAACCAGTCATTTACTATAACTTAACAAAGTACTACTAAATTCTCAGGTATCAATTATTTCTTTTCACTTAAATGCCTCTGCTTAGTTTTGTGACATCCCACTTCTGGCATTAGATTCTGTATCAGTTAGGAATCTGTTGGTTGGAAAAAAATTTAAGCAAAACATAAATATGTTGGAAGGCTCCCAGAGGCTTGAAGAATCATCAGCAGACTGGAGAGCACGGCTGAAAACTTCGGCAGCCATCACTCGAGGCTGGTCAGTGTGGGTCAGGGTGGCGTGGTGTTGTGGCCAATCCCTGCTTATTTTCTCTCTGCTCAAGATTCCAATCCCAGGGAAATAACATCAGATTGGTCAAGCTTAGGCCACCTGCCCACCTGTCAGCTGGGAGTAAGGAGAACCACCAACCTATGCCTGATGCAGAAGAGGTGATTCCAATAAAGGAAACTAGGATGCTATTAGGGAGGGGAAGTAAGTGCGGGGCAGTTCTGATCCAACAGGCTTCCGCTGGTCACATGACACTGTAGATGTTGTTCCATTCAGTCACGGCAGTTGGATCAAAATGAGAACGAGTTCGAGTCCTACAGGAAGTCAAATAGTAGTTAAGACTTAGGTTGTTAGGAGTTAAAGAACAACATTTTTCTTGAATTAATGTTAATTTGGGTTTTTACAAATCTTCAAAACTTTTTTTTGTAGAGACAGGGTCTCCCTATGTTGCCCAGGCTGGTCTGGAACTCCTGGGCTCAGGCAATCCTCCCGCCTCGGTCTCCCAAAGTACTGAGATTACAGCCACCACAGCCAGTCTGTTTTGTTTGTTTATTTAGGCATTTGTCTCTGAAGGGTAAATGCAAATGCATCCAGCAGCCAGCAAGGCAAGATGTCCTCAGAAGCTAGTGATTTACTCCCTTACTCACTCACCCATTTAATTGATCACTGAATGAACACTTACTGAACAGTTTCTTACTCCTGGGCAATGTCCAGCAGCTAAGTAGATACAAGCATAGATGACATAATCTCTGTCCTCAGGCGGCAATGAGTGACAGTAGTAGCACAGATATTTTAGGCTACTTAGAAGGCATGGTTCAATGTGAAGGCTCTTAAGTCAGACATTGAAGAGTACAGCGTTGGCTTCAAATCGTGGCTGTGTGACCTTGAACGAGTTATATAATCTCTTCAAATCTGTTTTCTCATCTCCATAATGGGGACAGTTACCAATTCAAAGCATCCTAGGATCCATCAATTCTTCTCAAATTGATTCATAAATTCAATGTGATTTCATTCGAAATGGAAATCAATAAGCAGTGGGAGTCTAAAGTATGCATAGAAATGCAAATAGCCTGTAATCCCAGCACTTTGGGAGGCCGAGGTGGGCGGATCACGAGGTCAAGAGATCGAGACCATCCTGGTCAACATGGTGAAACCCCGTCTCTACTAAAAATACAAAAAATTAGCTGGGATTACAGGCACGTGCCACCATGCCCAGCTAATTT
>NW_022436952.1:31836862-32074443 GCF_009761245.1 Sapajus apella
AAAAAAAAAAAAAAAAAAAAAAGAAATGCAAATAGCCTTGATAATCTTGAAGCAGAACAGAGTTGGAAGGATCATACTACCACGTATCATGCCTTGTTGGAAGCTACAGTAACTGAGATATTGTGGACCAAGAATAGACAAGCACACACAGAATAGAGGGTCTAGAAGTGGACTGACACGTATAGGCCACTTGATTTATGATAAACAGAATATTTCAGAGCAGTGTGGAAAAGATTTTTTTAGACAATGTTCTTTTATGTATGACTTATTTCACTTAGCTACTGTCTTCAAGGTTCATCCAAGTTGTAGCATGTGTCAGAATTTCATTCCTTGTTAAGGTGGAACAATACTCAATTGTATGGATATACCACATTTTGTTTATACATTCGTCTGTTGATGGTCACTGGGTTCTTTTCACCTTACAGCTATTGTGAATATTGCTGCTGTGAACTTTGGCATACAAATATCTCTTCAAGACCCTGCTTTCCATTCTTTTGGGTATACATCTAGAAATGGAATTGCTGGATCATGTGGTAATTCCACGTTTAAGCTTTTGAGGAACCACCATACTATTTCCACAGTGGCTGCACTGTTTTACATTCCTAGCCGCAAAGTACAGGTTTCTGATTTCTCCACATCTTTGCCAACACTTCTTATTCTCTGTTTTTTTTTTTTTTTTTTCCAAAGAATAGCCTTTTTTTTTCCCAAAGAATAGCCAGGCTAATGGGTATGATTCTGTTTTTCAAATTTACTTTTTGCAGTGGTAAAAACGTCTCACTTTGGCTCACTATGATGACTATACTATGAAATTTAACAATTAACATTAAATGGGTACTTGTCATCTGCTATGCACTGAACAGGATTCCTTAATTTATTATCTTATTTATTTCCCACAACATCATTTTTTGGCAACTTTTCTATTGAACTATAACATAAATACAGAAAAATGTACAAATCATAAATGTATAGATTGACAAATTTTCACAAAGTCATATCCATGTAACCAACACCCAGATCAAAAGCTAAAAACATTACCAGTGCCGCAGAAATCTCACTGTTGCCCTCTCTCAGTTCTGTTCAGCCCCCCACTACCCACCCACTCCAAGAGAAAGCAAAGATAATAACTTTAAATTCATAGATTGTTTTTGCTTATTTTTGAGTTTTATATAAATGGAATAGAATATAAAATCTTTTGTATATTGCTTTTCTTACTATGTATATGTTTACGAGGTGCATTCATGTTGTTGCATATAATAATTTATGTATTCTCATACTAAATAGTGTTCCGTTTTATGACTATACCATAATTTATCCATTCTACTTTTGAGAGATATTTGGGTAGTTTCCCGTTTTAGGACATTACTAATAGTTCTGCTGTGACTATTCTTTTGGTAAATACCTTTTGATGAAGATATGTGCACAATTCTATTGGGATTTTTTTTCCAGGTGTGGAATTGCTAAGTCATAGGGCATGCATATGTTTTGCTTTAATGGCAATTTCCAAAGGAAATTGATAAGTATACATACCCAGGACTGAATATGAGTCCTAGGATTGCCAAGCGCTAGCTGGCATTTGATATCATTCGTCTTTTTCATTTTAGCCACTCTGATAAATGTATAGTGATATTATGCTTTTAAATTGCATTTCTTTGAGGAATAGTGAAATTGAGCACTATTTTCATATCTTTATCAGCCACTTGGATATCTTCTTTTGTGCAGTATTTCTTCAAATAATTTTGCCCATTTTTCTGTATGTCTTCATTGTTTGCCTTCTTCTTAATTATCAACATTCTTTTTTTTTTTTTTTTTTTTGAGACAGAGTTTCCCTTTGTTGCCCAGGCTGGAGTGCGGTGGCACGATCTAGGCTCACTGTAACCTCCGCCTCCTGGGTTCAAGCTATTCTTCTGCCTCAGTCTCCCAAGTAGCTGGGACTACAGCATGTGCCACCACATATGGCTAATTTTTGTATTTTTAGTAGAGATGGGGTTTCACCATATTGGCCAGGCTGGCCTCGAACTCCTGACTTTAATTATCTGCCCGCCTCAGCCTCCCAAAGTGGTGGGTTACAGGCGTGAGCCACCATGCCCGGCCAACATCTTTATATATTTGAAAAATGGGTCTTTTATGCATTGTGTATTGCAAGTATCTTTTCTCAATTGTCTTTTTACTCACTTTATGATGTCTTTTGATGAACAGAAGCTTTAAATTTTAATCTAGTTCAGTTTATTAAGTTTTGTCTTAATGATTAGGGCTATTTGTGTCCTGCTTAAGAACCTGCCATCCTACAAGATCATGAAGATATTTTTTTGTCTTATTCTAGAATATTTATTAGTTTTTCTTTTACATTTAGATCTAAAAGGCATGTAAATTAATTTTTATGTATGGTGTGAGGTAGGCATTTGAGATTCATTCTTTTCCTACATGCATAGCCATGAAAAATGAATAAAATTGTGGTTTTGGCACAGTTCAAACAATATTCCTTTTTGAAATATTCCCACAGAATCTCAATTAGATTTTTTGTTTTTTTGAGATGTAGGTTTTAATATGTTGCCCAGGCTGGTTTCAAATTCCTGGGCCCAAGCAATCCTCCTACTTCAGCCTTCTGAGTAGCTGGGATTATGCTACTGTGCCTGGCCCAGTTAGATTTAATGAATGAATTATCTTAAATTAACTCAATATTTTTAACACATCTAGTGTTTGCCAGTTTAGCTGTGTTGGTAAATCAAGTCCTCTCTGAGAGACGACATTTGAGCTCAGATCCAATTGATGAAATGAAGCTAGCCACAAGGGCATTGGGGGAAGAACATTTCAGGAAGAGGCAAGGGGTAGGTAGGTAAAGCTAGACATGTTCAAGGAACAACAAGAAGGCCAGTACCGCTGAAGTGTAATGCCCAAGACGATGTGAAATACAAGATAATTCTTTTTTTTTTTTTTTTTTGAGACGGAGTTTCACTCTTGTTAACCAGGCTGGAGTGCAATGGCACGATCTCGGCTCACCGCAACCTCCGCCTCCTGGGTTTAGGCAATTCTCCTGCCTCAACCTCCTGAGTAGCTGGGATTACAGGCACGCGCCACCATGCCCAGCTAATGTTTTGTATTTTTAGTAGAGACGGGGTTTCACCATGTTGATCAGGATGGTCTCGATCTCTTGACCTTGTGATCCACCCGCCTCGGCCTCCCAAAGTGCTGGGATTACAGGCTTGAGCCACTGCACCCGGCAAGATAATTCTTATGAATGGGAGAGCAAAGGAAAGAGAACCAGACTGGGATCACCAGAAGATAATGGAGCAATGCTTTCAAATTCCTGAGGGAAAATGTTTTTCTCAGCCTAGAATACTTTTTAAAAAATGTCAATAGTTTTTTGGGTACAAGTGTTTTTTGGTTACATAGATAAGTTATTTAGTGGTAATTTCTGAAGTTTTGGTGCACCCATAACTCGAGCAGTATACACTGTACCCTGTATGTTTTTTATCCGTCACCCTCCTCATTCCCTTTCTCCCCTGAGTCCCCAGTGTTTGTTATGCCCTTGTTATGCCTTTGCATCCTCATAGCTTAGCTCCCGCTTATAAATGAGAACATATGATATTTGGTTTTCCATTCCTGAGCTACTTCACTTAGAATATGGCCTCCAGCTCCATCCAAGTTGCTGCAAAAGACATTATTTCATTCCTTTTTATGGCTGAGTAGTATTCCAACGTAGCATATATACACCATATTTTCTTTATCCATTTGTTAACTGATGGGCTCTTAGGTTGGTTTCCTATCTTTGCAATTGTAAATTGTGCCTCTATAAACACATGTGCATGATGTTTCTTTTTTAAATAATGACTTCTTTTCCTTTGGGTGGACATCAAGTAGTGGGATTTTTGGGTTAAATCGTAGTTCTACTTTTAGTTCTTTAAGGAATCTCCACACTGTTTTCCACAGTGGTTGTACTAGTTTACATTCCCACCAGCAGTGTAGAAGTGGACACTTTTCAGCACATCCACACCAACATCTATTACTTTTTGACTTTTGAATTATGACTATTCTTGCAGGAGTAAGCTGGCATCTCATTGTGGTTTAAGTTTGCATTTCCCTGATAATTAGCAATGTTGAATGTTTTTTTAATACATGTTTGTATGTCTTCTTTTGAGAACTGTCTATTCATTTTTGACTGGGTATAGAATTTAATTAGGTCCTGTTCATTTATTTTTGTTTTTGTTGCATTTGATTTTGGGGTCTTAGTTATGAATTCTTTGCCTAAGCCAGTGTCTAGAAGAGTTTTTCTGATGTTATCTTCTAGAATTTTTATGGCTTCAGGTCTTAGATTTAAGTATTTGATCCATCTTGAGTTGATTTTTGTATAAGGTAATACATGAGGATCCAGTTTCATTCTTCTACATATGGCTTGCCAGTTTTCCTAGCACCATTTATTGAATAGGGTGTCCTTTCCCCAATTTATGTTTTTGTATGCTTTGTTGAAGATCAGTTGGCTGTAAGTATTTGACTTTATTTTTGGGTTCTGTCCATTGGTCTACACGCTTATTTTAATACCAGTGCCATGCTGTTTTGATGACTATAGCCTTGTAATATAATTTGAAATTAGGTAATATGATGCCTCCAGATTTGTTCTTCTTGCTTAGTATTGCTTTGGCTATGTGGGCTCTTTTTTGCTTTCAAATAAATTTTAGGATTGTTTTCTAGTTCTGTGAAGAACAATGATGGTATTTTGAGGGGAACTGCACAAATCTGCAGATTTCTTTTGGTAGTATGGTCATTTTCATATATTGATTTTACTTATCCATGATTATGGGATGTGTTTTTATTTGTTGTGTCATCGATGATTTCTTTCAGCAGCATTTTGCAATTTTCCTGGTAGAACTCTTTCACCTCTTTGGTTAAATATATTCCTATGTATTTTGTTTTGTTTTGTTTTGTTTTTGCAGCTTTAACCTAGAGTTCTATATCCAGTCAAATTATCTATCAAGAATGCGGTCAGAACAAAGGCAGTTCAGATGTACAAGAACATATAAATTTTACCTCTAAAGCAGATTTCCTTAGGATTTTTACATTGGAATCTACTCCAACAAGGTGAAGACAGGAAGAAGATAAAGCCAATATAGGAAGACAATAGTGTGAAGGGCGACCATAAAAGCTGTGCTTCTTCTCTGGAGAACAATTGGCTCAAACTGGAGCAAAAATGGAAGATATTTTTGAGTATGTTTAGCTTCTTCTTGTGCCCCTCCAATCCATCTTCCATAATATTGCTCAAGCAAACTTGGTAAAGTTTTAGATTATCTTGCCTTCTCAGTTGAAAATCCTTCAATGGCTCCCATTAGTTTCAGAATAAAATCCAACCTTCAGGTGGTGTAAAGGGCCGTTTGATATTGACCCCTGCCTGCCTCTTCTGTCTTACTTCTTAACTACTCTTCTTGGCCACTTCTGCCCTGTGCTCCAATCACTGATCTTTTTACAGATTTCTTAAGACTACTTACTGCATCAAAAATGTTGTATCTGCTATTTTCTCTCTGCAAGGAAACGGTTCTTCCCTTACTTTCCCCGGCAGATCCTTCCTTGATTTTCAGAACCCATTACTGCAGGAAAGCTCCTTGTGTTTACTTTGTGCTCATCTCCATCCACCACTGATTTAAGTTCCCTTGGTTGTACCTCTGTGGCTTTCCTATATGACTCACCTCTAGTACCAATCTGTCTCTACATAATTATTGATTTATTTATCTGCTCCCCTCACTTGATGATAATCTCCTTGAGAATAGAAACTGTGTAACCGTGTCTTGGTTGTTGTTGAAGGTTCTACTCCAGCTTCTCTGCAGCCAGACTGCCTGGGTTAAAATCTCAGCTGCATCACTTGCTATGTTATCTTGCGAGCTCTCTGAGTCTTGGTTTTCTCACCTGCAAAATGATGTGATATTTTTCATTTGCAGCACTTGGTACACAGAAGATGCTCGACAGTGTGTGAGGAATGAATCCATGCATACAGGCAGAGTTCCTGGGGATGGGAACCTCTCAGCAGGGGAGTTAGGATGACTCACTTCAATCAATCTTGATTCCTACCCTCCCTTTCCAAGTAGGAATGCTCAGTTTCCTCTAGAACCGTTATGCCTTGAGGATTGTGAGCAAAATCTGAAAAATGTGGGTTCTTTTTCTTTGCATGTTTATCCATGTATTGACCTAAGGAATTCAGGATATCTCACAGACCAAAAATGTCAAAATCGTGTCATTGCCTGACCATTCTTACATGGCTGTCTAAACAGGATGTTACTTTAGGACCTAAATTTTCCTAGGTGTGACTATGTTAGTTAATTATTACTGAGAGAAAGCGAAGGGATCGTGTACCTATTCTGCAGATGAAAACCCCATGATCTTCTCTAAACTCCCCTGGGCCTAATGACTTATATGACTCATCAGGAATCTACCAAGAGGAGGTCCCTGGCCCCCAAGTGTCCCCTTTTCAACAGCAAAATGAATATTCTCTCTCGCTCTTTTTTTTTTTTTTTTTTGAGATGGAGTCTTGCTCTGTCACCTAGGCTGGAGTACAGTAGCACGATTTTGGCTCACTTCAACCTCTGCCTCTGGGATCAAGTGAATCTCCTACCTCAGCCTCCCCAAGTAGCTCTGCCTCTGGGATCAAGTGATTCTCCTACCTCAGCCTCCCCAAGTAGCTGGGACTACAGGTGCATGCCACCATGCGCCGCTAATTTTTGTATTTTTAGTAGAGACAGGGTTTCGCCATGTTGGCCAGGCTGGTCTTGAACTCCTGACCTCAGGTGATCCACCCACCTCAGCCTCCCAAAGTGCTGGAATTATAGGCATGAGCCACCGTGCCCGGCAAACATTCTCTTTTTATTCTTAAGCTGGAGGCAGCATTCCTGTGGTGCTCTACTTGGAATGGGTTTCTAGAAGCAAGAAAGTCAGTTTTTCTCAATGTGTTCACAAGTTCTGGAGCATAGCAAAGAACGAATTGTATCATCTATGTTTTCTCCCATGTTATCTATTCCTGCAGGCAATCATTTTGCTGGAGAAAGACATAGAGTTGAGACTGAGCTAGCTGACCATCAGGGCTTCCTTGCCCTATCAATAAAGAGTAATCAGATATCAGAGCAGGCTCCAACTGTGAATCTTTTAATGTTAACGCTTCCAATCTGAGCTTCTCCAATTCTCTTTTTCTTTTTTCATCTCCCTATCCTATAGTCAGGGACCTGTTTGCAAACAGGTAGATCTGTGGACCACAGCTTGGATCACAAAGCAGGGACAAATTTCTAGAAAGCATATTGAGTGCAACATTGATTCAAGGTGCAATGCCCTGAATTCAAGGTTGTGTTTCAGCTTTTCTCTATTCAAGATGCTGTAAAGATGGTTCCTTCTTGGCTGGGTGAGGTGGCTCACACCTGTAATCCCAGCACTTTGGGAGGCTGAGGTGGGCAGACTACCCCTTCGGGAGTTCAAGACCAGCCCAACCAACATACAGAAACCCTGTCTCTACTAAAAATACAAAATTAGCTGGACGTTGTGGTGCATTCCTATAATCCCAGCTACTCGGGAGGCTGAGGCAGGAGAATTGCTTGAACCCAAGAGGCAGAGGTTGCAGTGAGCTGAGATCGCGTCATTTTACTCCAGCCTGGGCAGCAAGAGCAAAACTCTGTCTAAAAAAAAAAAAGTCCCTTCTTGTAGACGGCTTGTGGTCAAGCAGGTCAAGCCAATGCATATCCAGAGAGAGCTCAGAATGCAGATTAAGTAGCTTTTCTTCTCCACGAGTTATTAAACTTGAGGCTGGCCAAGGGCTGCCAGCTATGGGCAGGAGGTGCGATACCCCTCTTTACATATATGCCACCAAGTTTTGATCAACACAGAAAAAATAGTTTTCTTACAAATGATTACACTCTTCCCTATCAGATTGAACATTGAGGTTCTGTGCCTCAAAATAGTATAGGCCCAACTTACTTTAAAATCTAGATGGCATAGGGCAAGGTTCCATCAAGCCATTGCCAAGGAAAGCAAGGGAGTTTGCTGGAGCATTCGAGAACTTTGCCTTGATTACATAAGAAATGTGTTCAGGGCAGGAACACAATGACCTGGGGCAAACCAGGGAGTAGTGGGTTCCTTGTGAAGGCTTTTGGACCCTGAAGACTTTGTTGGGCTGTAGTTGTGACTGTGTTGGCATAACTGCTGGCTTGTTTCCTGTGTCTTTGAGTCTTTTGAGCCCTCCAAGCATGCTAGCTAAAATTCTAGTGTTTGAAAAAGCTGAGAGCTATCGTCTTATCTACTTATTCCCTGAAGTCCCCTCGGATTTGAGCTGCCAGGTAGAATTTAGGACATCCAGTTAAATTAGAATTTCAGAGAAACAACGATTAGGTTTTTTTTTTTTTTTTTTTTTTTTTTTTTTTTTTTTTTTTTTTTTTTAGCATAAGTATATCCCGTGTGATATTTAATCTAAAATTCAAATTTAACTGAAAGTCTTTTGATTTGGTCAATCTGGCAGCCCTACCGCTGATTCCGTCTAGTTACTGCCACGTGACAAATGCAGCCCCACTTCTGGGCTAATGTTTTGTCATGTGCGCCATCTAGTGGTGACAGGAACAGGAGGAACCCAAGAAACCAAGAAGCAACCTGAAACCATGACGGGATAAAGCTGAAAAGAAAGAACCGAAATTTTTAATTTTAAAAAATTTTCTTTTTGGATGTGGTGTTTGTGATGCGATCAACAATTTAGCTTGTCCAGTGAATATGTGAAATCCCTTGTAAGTCGTCAAGTGTGTAAACAGCAACACCCACCTGGCTGAGGCCTTGGGGCTCCTCTGATAACATATAAATGCTAATGCACAGTGCTGGCCTTGATCTGTGGTGGTTCCTAGTGCTCCAAGTGACTAGTTTGTAATAAGCACGTGGTGCCCAGCAATCTATCAAGTACAATAAATGTCAGGTTGGTGCAATTCTATTAAACTCAACTGGGCCTGGAGGAAGACACAAGAAGCAAGTGTTTCCTGTTTACTATTTTACCGGGGTGGGGTGTGTGGTTAAGTGCCCGAGGAATTGGCACCACCTAATGGGTCTCCCTCTGGCTGCACAGTGGAACTACCTGGGGTTGTTTGTGACATACCAATATCTGGACCTTACCCCCAGAGATTTGGAACTCATTGGTTTGTAGTGGGACTCAGGCTTGTTGTTTTTTTCTTTTCAGTTTTCCAGAAAACTTTTAAATAAACCCAGGGTTAAAATGCCTATTAGCTGAGAGGGCCCAGACTGAAAAGAGGTGTGATCTTTGAACAAGTGAGTTAATTCCTCTGAGTCTCCGTTTTCTCACTGGTAAATGGGAGAATTTAACCAACCTGCTAGGATCCTTAGAGAGAGTAAATATTGAAACACATGCAAAGCACTTGGCCTGTAATAGCACTGAGTAAATGTTGTTCTTCTTCTAGACAGGAGGCTAAAGGGGTAGATTCCTACCACTCCAGAGGGAGAGAATCCAGATCTGGGATGAGCTCTAAAATCTGGTCATAGGGGCCAAATGTTATAGGAAAGAGAAGGGGTATGTAAGTTCTGCCAGCTACCCAGGCCAAGGTGTGAATGGGGCTTCAAGGCCTTGACAAGGAAGGCACAACCTTGGTGAATTATAATCATCTATTGTAATAGTAAGGCCCTGCCTATAAAAGTGGAAAATATAGATAGCATGGAGCAACATAAAAAAGAAAATATAAACCACCTTAGCTCCAGAGAAAGCCACTATGAATATCTGATAGTATTTATTTCTGGTATTTTTCTCTCTGTAGTTTCTGCTCCCCCCAATTGGCATTATTTTGTATACAATTTTGTAAACTGGTTCTCCCCAATAGTTTATCATTATATCGAGATCATTTTCCAAGGTCATCAAGTATCTTTTGAAACACCATTTTTAGTGGCTGCATCATATTGCGTTATGTCAGTGGTTTTCAAGCTTGAGTGTGCCTCAGAACCACCTGGCGAGCTCGTTCAAACACATTTCTGGGCCCACCTCCAACACTGTTGACTCAGCAGGTCTGGGGTGGGGCTCTGAGATTCTGCACCTCTGACATATTCCCAGGTGCTGCTGCTGGTGTCGATCCAGGGATCACACTTTGAGAACCTCTTGTTTATAATCCGCTTCCGTGTCTGCCACCCCCTCCAAATGCGGGGTTGGGGGCAGGCAGGGACCATGACTTAAACATCCCTGAATTGAATGCCCTGTGGCTAAAGCAGAGCCTGTCACATGGTGCCCTTCTGAGTACAGGGTCCTAAAGCCAGCCTGCTGAGGGAGAGGAATTAGATCTACCCTTTGTGGCCTTGAGGCTGACATGAGCCCTAAGAATGGAATCAGCAAGGAAACTGAGTCTGGCTGTGTTGTTTCTACCCAGTCAATAACAGAACCTGTGACTGCCATGCATTGTAATGCATTCTCTGTTACCAGAGCTACTTGAGCAGCAGGTGGTGATGGCTCAGGAATTTTGCAGAATCTGAGGGTGGGTAAGAAACTCCACTGTCCACTTTAACCTTAAATTTCTGTGAGTCTGTGTTCAGCAAAGCAAAAGAATGGTGAGTCATTTCTGGAGACTTCATGGGAAAGAGGATTGGACCCTAAAGTGTGGGCAGGATTTAGAAGGCAGACAAGGAGAAAAGAACCTCCAAATGGTTGTTGGTCAGTGGCGGTGGTGGGGTGGGGAAGCATATGCTAATTGACGAGTCAGGTAAAACAAACTTGGCAAACCTGGTTCCTAGAACTCCTATGTGTAATGCATCTCCCTTGATTTTCCAGAGAAATTCAATAGTTAATAGCTAGCCAAGATCAGAGCTATTTGGTGCAGAGCAGTTGCTATTGCTGCTACTTCTTTTCCCTCCCCTCTTCTTCCCCCTCTTTCCGCTCATTCTCCACCTCCTTCCCCCTCTTCCTCCTTCTCTTCTGTTTCTACTTCTATCAGGTGTTAAAATAATGCATTCCTGCAGAGCTGACATTTTAATAAGAAATATAAATTGAAATCAGATTTCACAGGAAGCTTGAGATATTTTAGGGCCAAAATCTCTTTCTCAGCCTATCCACTGAGGCTGATAGGTGCTTTATTGTATTTTGTTTTATTTTACAGACAAGGCGGAAAGGAAGAGGAGTGGGTGTCTAAAATCCAGTCTGTTCTGTGATTTTATCACAACATACTCATTACAAAACAGCATAGAAACTCTATTTGCAATTTAGCCCAGGATAAAAATCCGGGGCTCCATTTGTTCTTTGAATAGGTTATAGAATAAACTGCAGGATTAGAGACAGTTTTTTGATGAAAACTTATTTTCAAATACTTTCCACATTTACAAGGTATCTTTAGAATTACAATAGTAATTGCAACAATAAAAAACAGTACCTGCAGTTTATTGAGTGTCTCTTATTTGCCAGGCCTGAATCAGGATGCTTTGACACATATAATCTTCGTAATCTCAAAATGACACAGTGAGGTGGGCACCATATCCTTATGTTACACAAGAGGCTCAAAATGTACCTTCCTAAGATGAAATAGCTGGGCTGTTTTACATCCAGCTTTGCCCGCCTGCAATTCCTTTGCTCTTCCACTTCTGATCTGCCAAGACTGCAGCGCTTAGTTGGGTAGATTTCTTTCTTCTCTAAGCTCATTTTTGTGATCGAGAGCTCTCTACTGAGTCCTTTCTATATCTGTGACAGATATCAGCCAGAGGACTTAACACACAGGCTGGTCTTGAATTCTCAGCCTCAAGCAACCCTCCCACCTTGGCTTCCCCAGATGCTGGGGTTACAGGTGTGAGCCACTGCACCTGGCCAGAGAGGCTACCCGCATGGACATTTCATATAAATGGAACCATGCAGTATGTGGTCTTTATGTCTGACTTACTTTAACTTAGCATAATGTCTCCAAGCTCTTCCGCATTATAGCATGTATTACTACTTAATTTCTTTTTATGGCCAAATATCCCATTGAATCCATTGCATAGAGATACTACAGTTATCCATTTATCAGTTGACGAAGGTTCTACTTACTTTTTTCTTTTTGAGACAGGGTCTCATTCTGCCATTAAGGTTGGAGTGCGGTGGTGCCAACTACTTGGGAGGCTGAGGCAAGAGAATCTCTTGAACCTGGGAGGCAGAGGTTGCAGTGAGCCAAGACTGTGCTATTGCACTCCAGCCTAGACGACAAGAACAAAACTCCATTTCATTAAAAAAAAAAAAAAAAAAAGATTTACAGAAAAGATGCAAAGGTAGTACAGAGTTTGTGTATCTCATACCCAGTTTCCCCTACTGTTAACATTTTACATTACTCTAGACAAGTTCAGGGTGGTGTGGCCACAGACTTACATTACTGTAGTGCATTTGTTGCAACTAAGGAGCCAGCATTGTTACATTACTGTTAACTCTATACTTTATTCACATTCCACTAATTTTTCCCAATGACCTTTTCCTATTCCCAGATCCCATCCAGGGTGCCACATTCCACTTAATCATCGTGTCTCCTTAGCCCCACAGTGCTTTCTTTGTAGAACATCCCTCACTCGGGTTGGTGTGATGTTTTTCTCCTGGGTAGACTGGGGTTACAGTTTTCTGAGGGAGGAACACCCTAGAGGTAAATAAAACCACCGTTTAAAAATTGCTGTGAAGTGCCCTGAACTAAGAAGGGAGACCAAATCTACCAGGGTTATTCAGACAAAAAATTAGAAAAATCTTCCTTTTGAAGTCTTTAAATGGTAGCAGTGGTGTATAGAAGGATTTCTTGGAAACGTTTTTCTAAGGAAGTTGTTTGTTGCCTATCATCATGGTGGTGACTAAATGAGCCTTTATCTGACAAACAGGCAAGACTCGACATTGGTTGTTTTCCTCCCCATCGGCTTTAGAGTGTGGCCTTGGGTGGGTAAAGCCCTCTTCCTTGGCCTCTGTAGAATTAGGAAGTTGGAAGTAATGACCTTCAGGCCTCTTCCTGCTGTGACGGCTTATGCTCTAAGAGGTGGCCCACAACTCCCTTCAGCATCTGTGAATTCCAAAGTTGGGCTCCCCTCTGCCCCTCTGTGAGTCTCAGGTTCTTTGTATTCAGGTGATTTGTACCCCTAGGGACATGGCCCACCTCAACCCCCTTTTCAAAACCTTCCTTGCAGACAAACTCACGCACACACCTACAAGCCCTAGATGTTTGCAGCATGGATCTCCACTTTGAGGGATGCAGTCAACATTCCAGGGTGGCGGTGCCCAGAACCGGACCCCTGCCCTGGCCATCGCTGGAGCCCTGCTGACACAGCGCAAGGGCCAGAGTGGCCAGGGTCACAAGCAGACCTACACACCACACCATGCTGGAGGCTCTTTCACCCCAAGGGGCTGTTTTGGTTCAGCAGCTCCTGTGGCTTGAGTAAGTTAATCACTGATGACAAGAGATTAATTTATAACTGGATAGCAGACAAGATAGTTCAGGCTTTGGCTGGGTGGCACTGAACTGTGGCGTGGGGCATTGCTCAGAAGACACCTGGGTCTGCAGCTTGGTGCAGAGGCTGGGAACTTCAGATCCACACTGGTTCCCCAGAGGCCGCCTGGTCCAAAGAGAGGGACCACGTGCTGAGGACGTCCATTTCTTCTCTCCAGCCTATTTACTTGTTGTCCAAAACATGTCCAGGCAACAGGCAGGCCCGTTAGAAAAGTCCAGTTACAAGAGAGCACTGGCACGCCAAACCAGCCCAGGCCCGTTGGAGGAGGAGGGAGAGAGGCAGTCATGGAAAGATGTGGAAGGATGGATGGGAGCCTGGGGTAAGAGCTCATTTCTACAGCCTGAGTCACCCAGCGTGTGGATTCTCTTGCTCCAGCTCAGGCAGGGCTCAGGCAGGTGTTTGAGGATCTGCCCTCCCATTCCACAGGCATCCCCTGTCATTTCCAATGTTAGCCTTCTCATTCTGGGCTCAAAAAAAAGATGGAAGTGTGGCATGATGTGTAGGCCTCTCTGGGGCCTGACCTCCATGCTCCAGATACTGCTTTTATATCAAGTAAGATGACCCTTCTCTGCTACACTGGAGATGTGTGGCTGTAGATATTGGCTGTAGGGGCTACTATTTTTGCCAGCTTCAGCATCTCCTATATCCAGCCAGGACAGTTTGGAGTTCTTCAGTCAGGCCTATTTATCAAAGAACCCGCTGGCAATACTTCCCTGATGGCCACTGGACCCCGTGAGCCCACAATCTAACTAGAAAGAACATGAGAAAGATGGAGAAGTAGGGCTGGACACGGTGGTTCATGCCTGTAATCCCAGCACTTTGGGAAGCCAAGGTGGGCCGATCACAAGGTCACGAGTTCGAGACTAGCCTGACCAACATGGTGAAACCCTGTCTCTACTAAAAATACAAAAATTGGCTGGGCGTGGTGGCGCACACCTGTAATCCCAGCTACTCGGCAGGAGAATCGCTTGAACCCAGGAGGTGGAGTTTGCAGTGAGCTGAGATCGTGCCACTGCACTCCAGCCTGGGTGAAAGACAAAGACCCTTTTTTAAAAAAAAAAAAAAAAAAAAAAAAAAAGGAGAAGGGAAATGGGACTGAAAATCGGATAGAAGCTTGGATGAAACATGGGGTTGCAGAGGAACTCCTCTGGGGGCTGCCAAAATGTGGGCTTCCTGCTTAAAAGGGCTCTGGGAGCCAAGTTGAGTGGTGGGTGACTTTCATTGGGTTTTCCCGCAGGAGTGGATTCCTGTCATTTGGATTCATCCCTGCTGCCCTGTCCCCATTTGTTCACCCATGTGCAAATGTCTCTATCTCTGTCTTTGTTTATGCCCTTCCCAGCCATCGAGACCTGGCTGGGACATCCTTTGCCCTGGAAAGCCTCCCAGGATCCTTCTCTTCGGTCCCTGTGCTTCTTTGTATCTATTGGAACAGTATCTGTTGGGTTCTCAGTTCTAACAGGCTGATTAGTGTCACCTGGGGGACCTTGTTAACTTCACAAATCCTAGCCCTGAATCACAATCTCTTAAGGTGAGTTTTGGGAAGCTGTTTTCATTGGTCTTCATATGTGTTTTGGATGCCTGGTCAGGGCTGGATATGTCTGTTCTGGTCTGTGTCTCCTGGGCCTGGGCACAGAACTTACTTCGTGGTGACACATGTCACTGTGTCCAGACAGCCTCCTAGGCCTGGCAAAAAGGGATGCAGAGTGCAAGGCCCACACGCTTTAATTCATTCACAGTTCCTGCTTCATGCCCCAGACACTATACTGGGTCCTGGGGGTACAAGAGCAAAACCCCACATGGTTTGCCTTCACACGGCTTTTAGTCTAGTATCGGGGGGAACAGAGGTGACTCAAATTCCCTACGCCCACATAATT
Source organism: Sapajus apella (assembly GCF_009761245.1). Taxonomy (NCBI): domain Eukaryota; kingdom Metazoa; phylum Chordata; class Mammalia; order Primates; family Cebidae; genus Sapajus; species Sapajus apella. Next base: position 31,852,171 of record NW_022436952.1, read on the forward strand.
CAAAGTGCAGCTTGAGTGTTGTAAAGGGAAAATAAAGGTGCTCAGACAACCTGCAATGGGGACTCTGGTGCAGGTGGGGAGGTCAGGGAAGGCTGAGCAGAGCGCCAGTGGAGGGGCAATAAAGGAAGGGAGGGGCTGGAAACGGTCTCTTACTGGGGTCTTCTCAGAACCGTGTTCATTTAGTCCAGCTGGGAGGCATTAGGGTGTACGCTCCTCTACAGACGCCCAAGATGGTTTCCAAAAGGAGCTTCTCCCCATGCTTGCCCCGCCCCCCAGCCTTCACTTCTGCTTTTCTGCCATCTGCTCTTGCTCTGAGCCTCTGGGAGCTGATGTGTTTGTTAACAAAGGTAAGACCCATTTTTCTACACTGGGGGCTGCCTGCTAACATACACAGGCAGCCTGTACTAAATTACCACAAGGTGCACCTCCATTTGAACTGATGTAACCTTGCGCTGGACACATGACTTGGCCGGTGGAGCTCAGGCTGGATTTAAGCCGCAACTCATGCCTCTCCCACCCCCTCTTGGCCCAGTGCCCTTGCACAGTGAACAACTTGGACAACCTTCTGAAGTGGCCCTGCTTCAGTCTCCTCTTAAGCAAAAAGTTCTGGCTTCTTGGCTCACCCTCACAGCTAGAAGATTCCCTTATCTCAGAAGGAGATAATTACATCTTCTATGGGCATAAATCTGTTTGGACATTTAGAGAAGAATTTATGTGTATTTTCTGAAGGACTGGGTGTTTTTCTTATCTAAATTAAATGATTCTTTTAAATATGATCCGAGAGAGTCCTTTCATATGGTAATTCATACACACTCTGGCTGATAAGCCCTAGACTTGGCAAATGGTTCAAAGCAGAAATTGGGTTCAGATAAGGCGCAGGGATGCTTTTTGATCTGATTTTCTTCTAGCCACTGACATTGGGAGAATTTTGGCCTCTGAGTGGCAGTGGACCTCAGAAAGCCTGGTAAAATAAACTCTTTTTTTTTTTTTTTTTTTTTCGGAACAGAGTCCCGTCCTGTTGTCCAGGCTGGAGTGCAATGGTGTGATCTCAGCTCACTGCAACCTCTGCTTTCCAGGTTCAAGTGATTCTCCTGCCTCAGCCTCCCAAGTAGCTGAGATTGTAGGCACACGCCACCATGCCCAGCTAGTTTTTTTTTTTTTTTTTTTGTATGTTTAGTAGAGATGAGTTTTCACCACATTGGCCAGGCTGGTCTTGAATTCCTGTTCTGTGATCCACCCACCTCAGCCTCCCAAAGTGCTGGGATTACAGGCAAGAGCCACTTTGCCCTGCCAAAATAAATCTTTTTAAAGAAAGTCTGAAATACCTAGAAAGGGTAGAGAGGTCCTTGCCATACTTAGTTTTAGAAAAAAGAAGCCTTTTCTGGGAGAAGATAACCCTCATCACACACTAAGCAAGTCAGAGGATCTGAGCTGGAGTGGCCCTTGAGAAGTACACCATCTAGATTCTTGTTTTTACCCTTGGGGAAACTGAGGCTCAGAGAGGGGAAGTGGATTCACTTAGGTCCCACAGTGAGTGGCAGAGCCAGGACCACACCTGACAGGTGCTTGCTTCTGCACCTGAACCTTGTGGGCCGCTATTCCCCCACAGAGTGGTGCCAACAGGGTCCACTATGAGGATGGTGTAAGCTCAAAGAGTGACTGTGTGGGAATGATGAGAAGGGGACACCATCTAGGACCAGAAGTCATGGTGTCTCCACAAGCCCAGTGTGGTCCATCTCCTTCCAGATACGGAAAGCTGCTTCCCTACTTAAGTGGGGTTAGGGACAAACATCATCTGTAAGAGATGACACTAGGAACAGAGTGAGAACTGGGAATGATAGACGCAGAAGACAGAAGCTGATCTTATGGACACAGACAAGTACATAAGTGAATCACAGGCTGTATCACAGTTTCACCAGTGATGATGATAATTGGCTTTGGGTTGGGGGAGGATTGGTTGTCAAAGTGACATCCTCTTTTAGGTGCCATAGCTTTCCATGTCAGACATCTGAAAAAGCATTTTCAGTTGTGAGGATAAAATGAGCCCATGGGTGCTCAGGAAATGGCAGCATCTCTTGAGAGACTGTCTTCTCCTTTAATACTTTCAGGAGGTATGTCTCTCTTTATCTCACAGATGAGGAAACAGGGTGAATTTCCTGCCCAAGTTCACACAGCCCAAATGCAGTGAAACTCAGCTCCACTGGTTCTGGGCCATTCCCCCCACTTCACCTCGCGCAGTGCCAGGCTAGCTTCTCTTAAACTGTTAATTTCTATCAGTTTCAGCTGACTCCCCCTTTCCTCCCTCCCCAGAGGACCTAGAGCAGACACAACCCCTGAATTCATGTGCATGGAATAGAAGTGTGGTGCCTTGCCTGTAAGCTCTGACTTTGGGAGACATGTGTGTTGGTGGCTTGACTATTTGAGAATGCTGGAAATGGGAGTCCCTTTTCCAAAGCTGTGAGGTCAGAGGATATTCTGAGACCACACCCAGGGTTGTTTGTTTTTAACTCTAAGACCGCCCTGTTTTCCATTGGCCCGAGCTCCATCAGCAAGCCAGGACCCTTTCTGATCCACACCACAAAGTCAGCATAGACATCTCCAGCTGAAGCTGTTCCTTGTTCTGTCAGTAACATGGTTCCGGAGGAGACCAGGGCCTCTTTCCTTCCTTTGCCTCCTGGCTGCTACGCTTCTAGTGACAAAACAGGGGAAGCGTCAAATGAAGACCATCACCTTTTGTGAAACTGTCCTACAGACTAGGCAACTGTGCATTTTTCATCAATACTGATTTCTCTAATGAACTGCAAGATGATCTAACTCCAACATGCAGAACTCAACATTTCCATTCCCTGTTTGTTAAGGGTGCAGGTGGATATGAAAAGGCAAATTCAAAAGGTGAACTTTCCTAACTATGAAGGGCACATGCTGGAGCCTGAACCCGCTGGGAGCCAGGAGGCCTGCATTTTGGTCCTGATACCCTCCCTGCTGCCTGTGTGCTCCTGGGCAAGCTGCTTAACCTTTCGGGACTTACGTGCTTGCTAAGGATTCTTTCAGTGCAAATATTTTATAAACATTGAGAAAATGCAGTTCCTTTGCAATGCTGAGTTTCACACATTCTTCGTGGCCTGTGATACTTGAATAGTTTAGAATTTCCCTTGTTTGGAACAGGGATGGGTGTTTAAAACAAAAAGACTTGAGTCCTTTCCTGCTGTGGCCCTGAGTCCATGGGTCTGGTTAGTCCATTAGGCTGTAGAGTCACAAGCAGTTTACGTTGTAAAAATACTTCCCATTTGTGTAAAACAAAAGCTTGAAGATGGAGTGGTATTTCCAAACTCCACTGAGTTGGAGCCTCAGAACTAGAGAACCGGATCACAGAATTAGTCCAGCACATACTTCTGCTTTGCTAATGCCTTCTGGTTTTGTCTAGTACCACTTGGTAGTGAAATATCTGTTCTGGGTCTTTCCAAGGACAACCACATCCGAGTGGGGAGAAGTCCACCATCTGGGGTGTTGGAAGGGTGCGGGGGCATGATTCAGATCAACAGGGCTGACGTTCCACTGTTTCACCTCACTTGCACTGTAGCTGCCAGTTCTGGGACTTCTCGGTTGACAGATGTGGAGACCCAGAGTCAAGGAATGATGTACCCCAGAACCCCTGGGGAATTCGACACAACCAGAGCGAGCACCCAGCTGCCATCATGCCCAGTCTAAGGCTGCGTCACTCCAGAGGGCTTCCTTTCCCAATGAATTAAAGCTGATTTGAAGGGTAAAAGAGTCTAAAAACATACCATTATCTGAAGAACAACTTTAACACATGTAAATAGAGGCCCAAAGATTTTTATCGCTATTTTCAGTTGAACACAAATCAAAACCCAGCATGTTTTCCAACACTACAGCAGACACTTATTTGTATTTCCTGAAGCCACCCCAGTGAGCCACTCTGAAATAAATTAAAAAGAATGGTCAAAGCTGAATGCACACCGGGGTTTCCATGTGCTCAGCTCAGCAGATTCAGGTATGACCCCTACAGAGCTTGGACTCTGAACGGGCACGGACATTCTCTACACTCAGCGACCATTTCACACAATGAATTCATCTGTGTAATTGTGCCTGGCTGTCCCCAGATTAACTCCATGTTTGCATGAAGATCAAAATGCTTACTTTTCAAAGTTTGGATTTCTTCCATTTCTGTCTTATCTGGGGAGGCATTCATGCTTGGAATTTCCTGGGCTTTTCTTTTTTAAATCTCATGGAGAGATTGAGTATAAGGGGGCAAGAGTAGGGGCTGAGGGCGGAGTGGGGGATTGCCTTTTATTGTTCTTTTTTTGAGCCAACAATTGGCAATTATCCTTCACTGTTTTGGTGTTTTCTTGTTAGAGGCAACCCAGACCTTAGGGTAATAGCGTTCTTGCTTGCCCCTAACAGGAGCTAGAATTCTGCATCATTAAAAAAAAAAAAAAAAAAAAAAAAAAAAAAAAATTCATGCCTGGCATGGTGGCTCATGCCTGTAATCCCAGCACTTTGGGAGGCCGAGGTAGGTAGATCATGAGGTCAGGAGTTCGAGACGAGCCTGGCTAAATAGTGAAACCCCATCTCTACTAAAAATACAAAAATTAGCCAGGTGTGGTGGCATGCTCCTGTAGTCCCAGCTACTTGGGAGGCTGAGGCAGGAGAACCTTGGAGGCGGAGGCTGCAGTGAGCCAAGATAATGCCACTGCACTCCAGGCTGGGTGACAGAGTGAGACTCCATCTCAAAAAAAAAAAAAAAAAAAAAATTAGATTGGGTTGTCAGTTACATACATAAAGAGTGTGCAACTGAAGTACCTACCTTGAAAATTGCTTATGTCTGCTTTGCTTATACCTTCCGTTTTTGTCTGGTACCACTTAGTGGTGAAATATCTGTTCTGGGTCTTTCCAAGGGAGTGGGGAGAAGGCTGACATTTGGGGCGCTGGTTGGGGGGGCATGATTCACATCAACAGGGCTGACTTTCCACTGTTTCACCTTATTTGCACTGTAGCGATCAGTTCTGGGAGAAATACTGGAAGGCACGCTGCACCTTTCTTCACAATGGGATCAGCAGGTGAAAGCAAGACATTTGAATGGGGTGGAGTGTTTCACTTAATCATTAGCACTGCTGACATCAATGAAAAACAAATAATGCGTATCATTGGCATGGGCACCTACAATGAGTGAAAAGGAGGTCAGGTTCTTAGTAAGCTTTATGACAAGGTAGGGGACAGATGGGATTCAAACCGGAGCGGACGAAGCAGTGTGGCTTGTATTTCAGCCGCGGTGTACAATTGTTCTTGTGGTCAAAGAATCCAAACTGCGCCGGCTATTTCAAAACAACATCAGGAGGGCAGAGGTGTGTTTTCCAGCATCCCTAGTGGGTGCCAGGAGACAACTTTGAGAACAAACACATCTTTCCTTGAAATAGGAAGCCAACTATTTACTTATGCAAGTAATGCTACAAAAAAGCCTTTATAAGTTGAGTTGCAGCTCCTGAGCTTTGGACCGACCGCTAGACATGCTTCAAAAGGCTCTTTCCCGAGGAAGAAAAGTCCTGAGGTTCTCAGGTCAAGCCCTGGCTCCGACAACAATTTAAATGAAGAGCCTCCTTCGCTGACAGGTTGAACCACCCCAGGCAAACGCCTTTCAGACAGCTTCCAAACAAAGATGACAATGTTACTATTTCAGCCTGAACACACACCACAGCCTGGTTTCAAAATTCGTTCTGTGAAATGTTAAAAGTTGGACAAGCAGAACTACAGCATTAACGGGACCCTAACTAAAATTCATGTATTTGACTCATTCATTCAACAATTATTAAGTGGGATGTGCCAATATCTCTTGACTGAGAATGTGTAGTATGACTGCCTGGCATCATTAAATGTGAATGTAAATGTGAGAGCAGCTGGTATGGTTGTGCTTTCTTCACAAATTTTGTTCAGCTACACAGGGTCAGGTGCCAAATAAGCGGAGTTGGATTTAACCAGGGTTGTGGTTTTGGCAAAGTAGCGTGAAGTGAAGGAAGAGAGAGTTGAGGATATGCAAGGAAGTGATGGAGAAGAGTAATTGTGGGATTGAAAAGTAAATTTTCAATTTTTTGAGGCAGGGTCTCTGTTACCCAGGCTGGAATGCAGCAGTGTGAGTATGGCTCACTGCAGCCTTGACTTCCTGGGCTCAAGTGATCCTCTCATCAGCCTCCTGAGTAGCTGGGACCACAGGTGTGCACCATCACACCTGGCTAATTTGTGTATATTTTGTAGAGGTGGGTTTTCACCATGTTGCTCAAGTTGGTCTCAAACTACTGGGCTCAAGTGATCTGCCTGCCTTGACCACCCAATGTGTTGAGATTACAGGCATGAGCCACTGTGTCTGGCCTGAAAAGTGAATTTTATTGAGAATTTTTTTTTTTTAAATAAGCAATAGACTTGGATCCAGAAGAACTGCATTCTAAGCCTAACACTGCCACCTACTAGCTGGGTGATCTGAAGCAAGTCACCTTTCTTCTCTGGGACCAACTCACTTCTATAAAATGAGGCAGCTGGACAGGAGGACTAGGAGATAGAGAGGCTCTGTATATGGTAGAATGTGCCATACGAGGTCTCTCCCACCGAAGGTCATGGGTCCATGTTTCTTCCACAGGCTCCCAGTAGAAGAGAGGTCACTGATATTTCAGGGACGCAAAGAGAAACACTTGCAGGAGGATTCCTTCTCTTCTTTATATTGGCCTCTGATGTTATTTTCTACTTATTTGAGACAGGGTCTTGCTCTGTTGCCCAGGCTGGAGTGCAGTGGCACCATCTCAGCTCACTGCAGCCTCCGCCTCCCAGGTTCAAGTGACTCTCCTGCCTCAGCCTCCTGAGTAGCTGGGACTACAGGCACTTGTCACCTCACCTGGCTAATATTTGTATTTTTAGTAGAGACGGGGTTTCACTATGTTGGCCAGGCTGGTCTCAAACTCCTGGCTTCAAGCGATCCACCCTCCTTGGCCTCCCAAAGTGCTGGGATTACAGAGTTGAGCCAGCCTGGCCTCTGATGTTATTAATAGTTTCTGATCCTGTGGCTAGAAGGGCATTCCAAAGCAGGCGAACCTTTCAAACTAGAAACGGCCAGTGATCTTTGGTTCTGAGCAAATTTCAGATGGAGTGTGGAGGAAAGATGACTTAGCTGGGGACTGGATCCTAACCCAGCTCTGTCACTCTTCATCAGTGCCTCCCTCCTTCGGCCCTCAGCGTCCTCCTCTGCGTAATGAGTGACATTTAAGTTCACTGAGCTCGAATCTGGCTTCCACCATTTCCCTGCATAGGTGGCATGTTTGTGCCCCCTTCGACTTGCCTGGCCTGTTTCAGACTCAGGACTGGCACAGCATTGGCAAGTTTATGGTTTCACAAGCCCTGAAGCATAATTTGCAAATAAATGATGAAGACATTAAAAATACTGCATGCAAATACCATGGTCTTGAACAAAGACAGGACTTTGGAATGGTAAGAGGGGTGGAAAGGCATTGATGGTACAAACACCTGTTCTTGAGTTTGAAAGCAGCTGGGTAAGTGACTGGCAGACCCTGGGAGACCCACTGGTGCTGGGAACACTGCACGGCACTTTCCCCAGGTGTTGTATCCTAGGCAGTTCAGGTGGTAGGTGGGCAAATCATTAAAAACAAATCAAAATGTCTAGTGAGAAAATAATTTTCATTGTCTTCCAATCTTCCTGAATCCGTTGAGGAGTCTGTTGCTAGGCTAGGCTTACTCTCAAGCCCTTGTAAATCTGTTCCTCCTCCCTGAAAATACTCTCCCTCAGGCCCTGCTTTTGTTAAACAGAGCAAAAAGAGGTCTCAAGCTCAGGTTTACCAGTTTAGTATTTAATGATATTGTTTTGTTTTATTGCATTTCTTTTTGTGATTATTTCCCATTAATGGCATGTGACATTATTTTTCTGTTTACAGTGATTTACAATTTTTCTTGAAATACAGGTGTTCAAATTTAAAAAAACTGTTGATTTCTATAAAAATATTAAGTAATGGTGTAGGTTCTACACAGATATGACACTATGGGACAGATGGTTCCTGGTGTTTGGGAAACATTGACGGGCAGTGTTCCCTAACCTGGCACTGCTTAGACAGGGAAGATACCTCTGAACACAATAGTGTTTGTAATGCCACTTAGATCTACTGGGTTCTGATAACTCATGGGCTTTTTTTTCTTTTTAAATAAATAATTACCTTTTCTTGATCGCTATTGTATAAAACCTGGAAATACAGAAAAATATGTAGAATAAAAAGAGAAAATAAAGAAAAGTATATAGAATAGAGCCAGGCGCAGTGGCTCACGCCTGTAATCTCAGCACTTTGGGAGACTGAGGTGGGCAGATCACCTGAGGTCGGGAGTTCGAGACCAGCCTGACCAACATAGTGAACACTGTCTTTACTAAAAATACAAAATTAGCCATGCATGGTGGCGCATGCCTGTAATCCCAGCTACTCGGGAGGCTGAGGCAGGAGAATCGCTTGAAACCAGGAGGCAGAGATTGCAGTGAGCAGAGATTGTGCCACTGCACTCCAGCCTGGGCGATAGAGCAAAACTTATTCTTTAAAAAAAAAAAAAAAAAAAAAAAAACAGAATAGAATGAAAAATCTTTCATCATCTCTCACCACTCACAAATAACCACTCCTAATATATTGGTAATTTTTTTTCTCTCTGTGCATCAACATAGCTATTATAGTACATATATTTTATTTTTGTGGCCCGTTTTATTTCCTTAACCTTGTAAGGATGTTCCATATTATTCAAAATTCTTTATAAACATCATTCTAAATGGCTGTAAGATATTTAAAGAGCCTCATAATGGATTTAATCATTCCTTAGCTGTTGGACATTTAACTATTCTCCAACTGTTGGGTTGTTTCTGGTTCTGTCTGTTATTATGTTGTGATGAATATATTTTTGTTTAACAGACAGAGTCTCACTCTATTGCCCAGGCTGGAGTGCAGTGATGTGATCACAGCTCACTGCAGCCTCGAACACCTGGGCTCAAGCAATCTTCTTGCCTCATCCTCCCAAAGCACTGGAATTACAGGTGTGATCCATGCATCTGGCCTGAGTATCTTTATGCACATCTCCTTATTTTAGATGGTTTCCTTACAGTAATTTCAGAAGTGGCGTTCCCAAATGAAAATATTTTTAAGGCTTTTCGGATACATGTTGCTAGACTTTTTTTTTTTGTTTGTTTTTGAGACAGTCTCACTTTGTCTCCCAGGCTGGTGTGCAGTGGTGCGATCTTGGCTCACCATAACCTCTGCCTCCTGGGTTCAAGCGAGTCTCCTGCCTCAGTCTCCCAAGTAGCTGGGATTACAGGCACATGCCACCACACCCAGCTAATTTCTTTGTATTTTTGGTAGAGACGGGGTTTCACCATGTTGGTCAGGATGGTCTCGAACTCCTGACGTCGTGATCCGCCCGCCTCAGCCTTCTAAAGTGCTGGGATTACAGCCGTGAGCCACCACACCTGGCCTCTAGACTTTTTTTTTTTTTTTTAAGAACGATGGGACATGAAGGTATTCACAACCCCTGAACCTACATGATCGGACATACCCTAATTTGTGTGTGTAGGGTGGTGGTGTCACTAGAAAGAGCTCAGACTCTGCTACTTTGGGCAAGTCACCCAACTTTGCCATGCAGGTCTGAGTAGTCACTTCCCAGAAATCCAAGAGTGGCTGGCTGCTCTTCATAGCTAGGCTCATGAGTGCTCATATTTTAGCTTTAAACGTACAGATGTGGGCCAGTCATGGTGGCTCACGGCTGTAATTTCAGCACTTTGGGAGGCCGAGGTGGGTGGATCACTTGATGTAAGGAGTTCAAGATCAGCCTGGCCAACATGGTGAAACCCTATCTTTACTAAGAAAATATAAAAGCTGGGCTGGGCGCGGTGGCTCACGCCTGTAATCCCAGCACTTTGGGAGGCCGAGGTGGGTGGATCGCAAGGTCAAGAGATCGAGACCATCCTGGTCAACATGGTGAAACCCCGTCTCTACTAAAAAGACAAAAAATTAGCTGGGCATGGTGGCGCGTGCCTGTAATCCCAGCGACTCAGGAGGCTGAGGCAGGAGAATTGCCTGAACCCAGGAGGTGGAGGTTGCGGTGAGCCGAGATCGCGCCACTGCACTCCAGCCTGGGTAACAAGAACGAAACTCCGTCTCAAAAAAAAGAAAAGAAAATATAAAAGCTGGGCATGGTGATGCGCACCTGCAGTCCCAGCTACTTGGGAGGCTAAGGCAGGAGAATTACTTGAACCCAGGAGGCAGTGGTTTCAGTCAGCCAAGATGTCACTACCACACTCCAGCCTGGGTGACAGAACAAGGCTCTATCTCAAAAAAAAAAAGTACAGATGTCATTAACTTCAGTTTGTGTTATTTCCCTTTCACAAAAAGGGCTCAATGAAAAGATTCTGCAAAATTACTTGTCTCAACAGCCTAAAATGCTTGTGTGTAGCAGAGGTAGGAAAGGTTTGACTAAACATCCCTGACATTAGGAAGAAACGCAACAGGGGCTTCATGCTTGCTGGTGTACATGATGCATGGGCCAGAGCCGTGCCGAGGGCCTGGTGTTGTGCATTTCCAACCTTTCCAAGCAGCTGTCCCCACGGTGGGTTACACAGAACACTGGTCCTGCAGGATGCTGACAGGTATTCCTTGCAAAAACAGTTCTGTTGCTTGGAAAAGGCTGTGTTAATGAAAGTGGAACCTATTCTTTTGTTATTTGAGAATTCTCAAGATGAGGACAGATACTCAGCATTTGCCAAACTCACTTGACAATAAAACCCTTTTCCATCTCATAGGATTGACGTTCCAAAGACCAGACTTTGAGAATCACTGCTGACAACAATTTTGCAATATTTATCTTTATATCTCACAAATAGGAAAACTGAGGTCAGGTAAATTGACCAAGATCATGCAGCTAGTTTGTTATTCAAGGACTCAATCAGAACCCAGAACCACCTGACCTTAAACCCATGTTCTGTTCCACTCTGCCCCGGAAAGGGCTCACAGTGCAGGGTGCCTCTGACCCAAGTGTTGAGTGCCTGAAGCTAGAGGGTGAATATTAAATCAAGATCAGAGCTTGAATGGAGAATCCCACGCTGACTGTGCTGATCACGGAGACTGGGCCATACTGGAAACTGGCGCAGGGTGAATAAGCCAAGGAAACGAGGAGCCTGGAAGCTGAGCATGAGGAAGGCAGTTGGGATGCATTTTGGGGACTGCATGGACTGTGGTGTCATGGAATCAGCTGGCTTATGAGGGAACGGGATTCATCTCTTGTACCTGGGGTAAGGTGGAGAGAGGAGGAGGAACAATATTCTATCTGAGGGCTGCCCAAGACTCTCCTCTTACTACCTAGCAGCTCTTGCCTATGTTCATTCCTCATGCATCCCACTATGAAGTCATCAAGCATTCCTTTGTCTCCTGTTGTCCCCAGAGCCTCAGCCTGGGCTGTTTGCTGCTTGGGCTGCGCTTTTCAAGAGCTTTACACCCTCTCCATGTGCATCATTCTGGCTTCAGAGGTGTGGAAGAAATGGATTCTGATAACACAACAGCTTAAGAGCTAAAGCACTGCCAGTCCATGCACTCAACAGAGATTCACGTCCCAAGCACTGGTGTAGGCACCACAGATACGTTAGTGAGCCCTCCGGACACAACTTCCCTGCCTCATGGCGTAGCCCTTCGCTGAGGGAGACAGAATGAGCCAGATAAAGAAGTCAAATGTTAGACAGGGATCCGCAGTAAGGAGAAAGGGGGAGGGCATGACATTTCTGATTGGGTGCTCAGGGAGGCCTTACTGAGAAGGGGCATTTTAATTTCCAACACAGCCCTCTGAGCAGGGAAGGGACTTGACATTGGCTGCATTTCTGGCAGATGTCAGGCGTTGCGCACTTGTAAACCCCATATTTTCTCTCTAACAGGTGAAGAAAGTGGGGCTCAAGAAGGCAAGCCATTCTCATTTGAAACTGGTTCTGACACTACCACATCCAGCTAATTTTTGTATTTTTAGTAGAGACAGGGTTTCGCCATGTTAACCAGGCTGGTCTCAAACTCCTGAGCTAAGAAGATCTGCCTGCCTCAGCCTCCCAAAGTGCTGGGATTACAGGCATGAGCCATTGTGCCCAGCCCAAATATTTTCATTACCTTCCAAGAAACCCCACACTCCTTCAATGTCACCCTCCATTTCCCCCCACCCCTGCTGCCATTTCTCCTCATTTTTGGCAACCACTGATCTATGTGCTGACTCCCAATTCATTCAGTGGAGCCTCGAAGAGAGCTTGCCACATGCCTGGCCAGGTGCTAGGTAGAGAGACAGGAGAGTAAGACAGGATGCTAACTCTTGAGAAGCTCATGGCCTGGCAGGGAGGCAGCTGAGTAAACAGGCAATTGGGGTATACTGTGGCGAGTGATATGGCAAAAATCAGAATAACCATAATGATGAGCATTCACTAGGTCTCACTGATGCTAGGCTCGGCTGCCTCCTAGAGGCCTCATATGCATCATTTCCCTGAGTCCTGTAACAACCCTACGAGCTGACTGCTGCAAATATCCCTGTCTTACAGGTGCTCAGGGAAGGCTCCCCAGAGGAAATGATGTGTCTATCTTTGGGACCTAAAGTGTGCACAGGAGCTGGGCAGGCAAAGTCCTGGGCTGGGAGCAAAAACCCTGCACACATGTGGCCGTGGTTCACACAGGTGGGCAAGGTCTGGTGGATGGCAGAGGGGCAGCAGCCAGGAGTGTGCTGAGATGCCAGAAGGGGTAAATGAGGTGCCTTGGAGGGTTAGCTTGTGCTGGAAAAGACCCGCTGGTGGCTGGTGAGAGAGGAGCTGGAGACCTGCAGGTGTGCCAGTGCCCACGGGGCCCTCTTGGAGACTCTTGTCAGTTCAGGAAAGGGCTGAGGGCCTGGAGGTCAGGAGGGATGCATGGCTGGCACCAGCTGTCAAGGGCAACCGAAGCCAAGAACACGGCATGTCTGGGCATCCTCCTGAAAAGGCAGAGCCCTGCGTTGTCCTGCATGCCAGCTTCAAGCCCCAGGCCTCAGCCCTTCACCTGAGCGACTCCAGCCCACAGCTGTCTGCACACTGCTGGTGGCCTAGGAGAGAAGACCCGCTATGAGGCCTTCCTGGCCTGGCAAGGATGCCTCAGAAAGATGGCCGGGCCAAGCCCGAGGAGGAAGATCTTTGGCTTTATAGAAAAGAAATGCCAGGGATGCTTCTTATGTGGATAAAACTCCTTTCTTCCCCTTACAGCTTATATTTGTTTCCTGACATATCTTCAACACCTTAAGTCCTCCAGAGAATTGACTACACCCCCATCATATTTCAAGAGAGTAACAATAATCTAAGTAAAAAAAATCCGTGTGCATTAAATAAGCCATTTCTACATATTCTAACAATTAGATTAAAAAGAGTCAAATCTGCCTTTAATTCAATTTGGCAGATTTTTTTTTGACAACCACAAGGGGCCCTGGCATTGTGCTGGATTCCATTTGGATATAAAAAAATCTTTTAATGAGCAGATATTGAGCAACTAACACACATGGGAAGTGAGGGGGATGCCGGGGGAAGGAGGCGGGGCCTCAGCCCATGGGAGTGCCAGAGTCGCAAAAATCACTGTCATCTCTCTAAGCCTCAGTTTCTCAACTGCATAATGGGATAATATTATCTGCTTCATAGACTTGTTGGGAAGAATAGAGACAGTCTTTGTCAAGTGCCTGCAGGATGCCTTCCACTGTGGCTACTGTGACCTGATCTGGTCTTCGCAATGAGGAGTGAGTAGGTATTAGCAGCTCAGGTTACAGACCAGGAAATGGCTCAGAGGAAGGTGGGTAGGGCGGTGGAGAGAGCGAAGGTTTTGCAGGTAAATCTATGTGGGCTCAAGTGCTGGCTCTGCAGTTTACAAGCTGTACGATACTGGGCAAGTTATTCAATCCCTCCGAGTCTCACTGTCTTCATCTGTAAAATTCGAATGATAACACGTTTCAGAGGGTCATTCAGAAGATTAGATAATACAGGTGAGGTGCCAGTACTCTGCTTCGGCACATAATTGGTGCTTAACAGAACAGGGTAGCTAGAGAGGGTGCTTCCTTTCCCAAAGCTGCATAGCTATTCAAATCCAGGCCTGTCTGACCTCAGAGCCCAGGCTCCTCCCAGCACAGCACCCTGTTGACTGGATAAACAGCTTGTTGACCAGGCAGAAAGTATCAGAACAGCTTCCAGGAGAGCTCCAGTCATGTATAAGTTGCCCATGTCAGTTCTCTCTCGCCAACTTCCAAGTTTTGTTTTAATTAAACACAGTACACACCAGGTACTTAAGGGACTGAAGAGATGGCACCTAACTGCCCACTGTCCCCTCCCTGGTCTCAGGACATGACACCAGCATGGCCCCAGGCTGGATGGGATTTGCAGGAGTTACCATGCTCATGGTCTTCTGGACCTTGGCTCAGCTGTGAGGGCCTGCATTTTTCCTGCTCTGGGAAAGCTGGCGACATGGCATTGGGTGTCAGGACGTCATCTTAACTGGATGGATACAACACCAATGACCCCTGCGGATGACCAGGGCTCAGGCCTTCCATAGCTCCTCCCCCTTCCCCTGCTGTCAAAGCAGGGCCAACTCTTCCCAGCTCCAAGGCTGTGACCCAGATGTCAGGGCTTACCTACCACTTATTAGCTTACTCCCTCCTACGTCCTATTTAGAGGAATGAGGACGTAGTTAACTTTAGCCCAACTGCTTTATCGTATCTAGGAAAATGAGTTTAATATGTGAACACAGTTTTTTCTTACTAGGTCTTGCTAACTAGTTATCATTAATCCAGGATATATTTTAAACTAAGATATACTTTCTGAACCTTATATATCGTTTCTTTAAAAAAAAAAAAAAAAAACCAACAAAATTTCTGCAGAAAACTTTCTAATAGAAAGGCTAATATTTTCCTTTGCTTTCTTTCCAGTCCCAAAGGTGGATCATTACAAACAGAACCTTATGAACTACCCTACACAGATATCCAAGTGGAAATATCCAAGCGGCAGCTGAAAATCTAGGACTTGAGTTGAGGGCTGGAAATGTAGACTTGGGCCGTGGTGGGTAACGCTGTAGGCATCGATGCCATCTTGTAGTTCCTCTGGAAACCGACCCAGGACAAAGGATTTGGAAGCTGGTTGGGAGGTGATCCCCGGAAACACTGTCAGAGAGAGAAGTCAGGTAGGGAAGTGCAGGCAGTCGATACAGGGTCCAATTTCAAGCCAGCTACTGCTGTGGGCCACCGGCCTTCATCCCAATGAGGAGCTCAACAGCTCTGTCCAATGACTTCTCTCTCCTTTCCCACAAAACATCTGTGACCAGCAGCTTTGCTCAACCTCCCCATTTCTCTGCATCTTTATATAGCTTCTCCTCCTATGATAACTCAGAGGAGCGGATATCGCCCTCCCCTCCCCTGAACCAATGCCTCCACTTCAGCTCTTCAACTAATCCCTTCCTACCCCTCCCAAATCCTGCTTGGCCAGAGGCCCCCTGCCTTTCTCTACTCCCGTTCCCTCTCTGTCCTTGGTAACGCTTTGCAACCTTTCATTTCCCCTTCTCCCTCCCACGCACTGAGACTCAGGGGCTTTACTGAGATGCTTTCCCCAGAGGATCCTTCAAGTTTCGAGTACACGACTATCCACCTTGTTTCAGAAACGGTCTATCATCATTCACTGCTAAACAATTCTCATCTCAACATGTAAGGATAATCATAGCTACACAGCAGGGTTGTGGTAAGGATTCGAGGTTACGGAAACTGTCTAGCAGAGCCTGGCACAAAGAGGCAGGCAGTACACAGCAGCAACCAAAAAAACGTCACCAAGCTTAATTATTGGAGTTTGCAACCCATGGGTGATCAGGGCAGAATATGACAAGGAGGAGAGCTGTTAGAGGCAAGAAGTAACTGTGGATGACTTGACACCAAAGTGGGAGACAGAATAATTTCAAAAAGCAGCTAGGAGAACAAGGGTAAGGGTTTGGGATCATTTTGCAGAACAGCAAGAAGTCAGTGCCATCAGAGTTCTTGAGACTTCCCAGTCTCTTGGACAGGAGTGGTGATGGGCACTCTTTTTTTGGGAGGGTGGGAGTGGGGACAGAGTCTTGCTCTGTCACCCAGGCTGGAATACAGTGGCATGATCTCAGCTCACTGCAACCTCTGCCTCTTGGGTTCAAGCGATTCTCCTGCCTCAGCTTCCCAAGTAGCTGGGACTACAGGCGCACGCCACCATGCCCAGCTAATTTTTGTAGTTTTAGTAGAAGCAGGGTTTCACCATGTTAGCCAGGGCAGTTCCCATCTCCTGACCTCATGATCCACCCACCTCTGCCTCCCAAAGTGCTGGGATTACAGGCGTGAGCCACCGCGCCCGGCCGGTGATGGGTGTTCTTAAGGATCATGACTGTAGTTAGTATGAAGACCTAGTTCCACAATCATCGAAACATTTTTTCCCTCTTAAATAGAAAGTGCTGGTTTTAAATGTCAATACTAAATGTTCAGTCACAACTGGCCACAGTTGACATTCCCAAGCAAAAGCAGTGTCAAGCCCTATCCAGCAGAGGAACCAAAGCAGAACCAGCCTTGCGTGGTTGGCCATCCCACCACTGAACTTTCTGCTGCAAAGTCAAAGAGGTTCGGGACTAGTGCAAGAATAGAAGAGCAGTGGGAAGAGTAACTAGGAAGCCCACAAAGACCTGCAGGAATGAAGGACATGGGCACTGAGGCATTTCAAAGCTGTGGGGAGGCGATGTCTTGATTATTAAATCAATGGTGCAGGGACGATTGGCTAAGGGCTTGGAAAGTCATAAAGTCCCATCTGTGCCTCACATCATATGTCAAGATTCAACGTCTGAAGAGTTCATGTCAATCAACCAGAAATTAGAAAACATTCAACAACAGAGACTTGGTTAAGTGATTGTATATCAATACAATGGACTTTCATATAGTCCCGAAACGAGAACAAGAGAGTAGCGGTTTAGGATCATTTTGCACAACTGCAAGAAGTCGATGCCATCAGAGTTCTTGAGACTTCACAGCCTCTCAGACGGTTGTGGTGATGGGCGTTTTGTTGTTGTTATTGTTTTGAGATGGAGTTTTACTCCGTCTTGAAAATGATGGTTTAGAAAAATAGTCAATGCTCATGGCCTATTAAGTAAAATATTAGGCTACAAAAAAACATATAGCTCCAGGAGCTGAGCAAGAGAGCCACCCCACCCCAGCCTCTGGGGGCTGAGGCAAGGGCTCCTCTTTTTTCCACAAAGATAGAATGGGGACCCTCTGGGGGCCTAAGGTAAGAGGTGGCCTATTTCTTTTTTTTTGAGATGGAGTCTCGCTCTGTCGCCAGGCTGTAGTGCAGTGGCACGATCTCAGCTCCTGGGTTCAAGCATATCTGCTCGTCTGAGTTAGGCTCTCCAGGAAGGGGTTGAGAGCATCGGAATCTTGGGGCCCAGCCCTGAAGCCCTCAAACTTTCCCTGCCTACTAAAGGGCCCTCAGGAACAATGCAGAGCCAAGGAGTTGTACAACCGTAGAGTCCAGTGTGCCCATCAATGCATGATGGAAATAGGGCCCGAGAGGGCAGGCGACCTGCCCAGGGCCTTCCAGCCCTAGAAGGGCTGAAACTAGGATCCATGTGCTCCCCAACCCCAGATCACTACTAGGTAGCCATCACACTTTAGGGGACCTGGGGTGCTGGGCTTACACAGGAGAGGTCTTGCTAGCTGCCAGCCTGGAGCTCACCCACCTGATGTCCACCCCTTCAACACCTGTAGTGGGACTCACAGGCACGAGGGTGGGACCTTTTGCTGCAGACACAAAGCACACTACCACCTGAGGCCCAGGGTCATGATTTCAATCCCACCAAGTGCCCATCAGCCCTTTCCCAGGTTGCAGGAAAAGCAGGACCCTAGCCCCCACATAGTACCTGGCCACATGCTGCTCATGAAGCCTTGTTGCCCCACCTTTAGGAAGGCTTTGTGTGTGTGTGTGAAGATTTTTGCATGCACGTGTCTTAATGCATCCTCACAGCCCTTCAGGGTGGGTTTGATTGTCATCCCCATCTTACAGGTAAAACAGGTTTCCAGAGTCTGAGTAGGGTGCCAAGGCCGGGAAGGAGTGATCCAGGACTCAAGCCCAGGTCTTCCGACTGCCACATTATCTTTCTGGGGGTTGGTACCCCCAATCCCTTCCCTCCTGGTCTGTTGAAGACTCAGCAGAGACCCCAGGTGGAGTCTCAGTAAGCTCTGGTGTGTGATAGGGACCAGGGGTCTTGTCACTGTCCTGACACCTTATCCTCTAGCTGGCTTTGAAACCATCCATGCCACTTTGGGCTTCCCCAGACGCACCTAACCCAGCTCCACAATTCAGCCACCCCACCCAAGCCTCTGGGGGCTGAGGCAAGGGCTCCTCTTTTCTCCAAGAAGCAAAATGGGGACCTCTGGGGGCTTAAGAGGTGGCCTATTTCTTTTTTTTGAGACTCAATCTCGCTCTGTCCCCAGGCTGGAGTACAGTGGCGTGATCTCAGCTCACTGCACTCTCTGCACCCTGGGTACAAGCAATTCCCCTGCCTCAGCCTCCTGAGTAGCTGGGACTACAGGTATGTGCCACCACATCGGGCTAGTTTTTTGTATTTTAGTAGAGACGGGGTTTCACCATGTTGGCCAGCATGGTCTCAATCTCCTGACCTTGTGATCTTCCCACCTTGGCCTCCCAAAGGGCTGGGATTACAGGTGTGAGTCACCATGCCTGGCCCAAGTAGTGGTTTATTTATAAAGAGTCTGGTGTCTGGGTAAGTTCTGGGTATCTTCTCCTTTGCTTTAGTAGTGACATGGCAAAACTCTGTCTCTACTAAAATTACAAAAATCAGCTGAGTGTGGTGGCACACGCTTGTAATCCCAGCTACTCGGGAGGTTGAGGCAGGAGAATCGCTTGAACCCAGGAGGCAGAGGTTGCCGGGCCTCCCACAGCCCCAGGTTACTCACACCTGACTTTGGCACGACTTTTTTTTGTTGTTGGCCTCATTCAGAGAGGAGACTTGTCAGCCTCTCTGAAGACACGGAAGTGATGAACGGGAAAGCTACAGGAAGCTGTAAGCCCCTCCTAGAATTACTTCCTTATTAGGCACATGGGGAAACTGAGCCCCAATGGGAGGAAGGGGCTTGCAGGGGCACAGCTGGGACAAGAACCCCTAACTCCAGACTCCAGTCCAGGGCCCTCTACTGCTCAGGCTGTGAAAATGGGGCTGGTCCCAAAAGATGGTCCAGGCTGATGCTGGGAGGCGGGGCCCACTGGCCAGCCAGCCCAGGGGCCCCGTGGGCGATCGGGCAGGAGCCCCTCCCCCCAGGGAATTTCCAGACCTTCACCAGGATTTCAGAACCGTTCTAGACTCCCCTACAGATAGATTGTCTCTCTGTTAAAGAAAGCACTTTGTGGCCAGGCGCGGTGGCTCACTTTGGGAGGCCACGGCGGGCAGATCACGAGGTCAGGAGATTGAGACCAGCCTGGCCAACATGACAGAACCCAGTCTGTACTAAAAATACAAAAATTAGCTGCATGTGGTGGTGCGCGTCTGTAGTCCCAGCTACTCGGGAGGCTGAGGCAGGAGAATCGCTAGAACCTGGGAGGCGGAGGTTGCGGTGAGCTGAGATCGCGCCACCGCGCTCCAGGGAGGCGACAGAGCGAGACTGTCTCAAAAAAAGGCACTTTGAGATGCTGAGAAGCTGCAGAAGCGGCTCTACCTTCGACTCTCAACAGGTTTCTTTAGTCCATCAGCCCCACAAAGACAGGAAATCTGATGCCAACAAAAAAGTCATGCCAAAGTCGGGTGTCTGTAACCAGGGGTCGCCAGAGGCGCCGCGTCCAACCCGCCCTGGTTTCCGCCCCGGGCCGGCACTCGCCAATCCCGAGGGCCCATCTTCCAGCCTGAGGCGGTCACCTCCTGACCTCTAGTGGCGAGTGCGGGGAACCGCACCCTGGCCCGCCTGCCCGCGGAGCCCCCGGCAGTGCACGCCCTGCCTGTAGTTCCTTCTCAAACCGAGTGACCTTCCCGCTGCACGGACTGTTTGTCGTCGACCAGACTCTCGTGCACTGCTTAACATGGTTTTGCTACCATTGCGGCTGCAGTGTCCTCAAACTGCAGCCCCACCCCGCAATTTTTGTACTTTCATCTGACCCACCCGAAGGTGTCCTTTTTAAGTCTTGTTAATATACATAATGACATACAATCCAAAGTAAATGGAAACGTCATATTGCGATTGCATTGCCCTGGCGAGACTCTCGTCTTAATAGATTTCGAGGGGGTGGGGGCGGTGGTTCACGCCCGTAGTCCCAGCACTTTGAGAGGCCAAGGTGGGAGGATCGCTATAGACCAGAATCAAGATCAGCCTGGCCAACAGGGAGAAAGCCGGTCAATACCAAAAAAAACAAAAAACAAAAAACAAACAAAAAAAACCCCACAAAACCAATTAGCCGGGCGTGGTGGCATGCACCTGTAGTTCTAGCTACTTGGGAGGCTGAGGTGGGAAGATCCCTTGAGACTGGGAGGTAGAGGCTACAATGGCATTCCAGCCTGTGAGACTGTCTTTAAAAAAAAAAAAAAAAAAAAAAAAAAAAGATTTGGAGGGGTTGGAGAGGAGGGTGGAAAAACAGAGGAAAAGGCAACTGGGACTTACTCAGACCATGGTCTTGTGACTTTCACCAGGAACCCATTTGAGGGAGGCCCCCAAGTCACAGATGGGGAAACTGAGGCCCAGAGAGGTTAAAATATTTATGCAGAATCATACAGCTGGTCAATGACAGAAGCAGGATTCAAACTGAGGCCTCCCAAGACTTTCTGCACCAGGACCAGCCAGCCGTGCTGTTATCTAGTCATTCAACAAACAGCTGTGGAGTACTGAGATGGATGTTTTAATACTATGCAAAGCGGTTTCAATCAGAGCCAGAGGAATTACTACACAGCCAAGCCTACAAAAGCAGTCCCAAGAAACAAGGTGGAAAAGGCAAATAGATCTCCTTCTTCACTTTTACGCTGAGAGCTTATGCTCTTCTCACAACTTACCTGCAGGCAGGGTTGGGAAAATTCAGAATTTCATAGAATACAAAAGCACTGAGAGCAAGACGTAAGTGAACAGGATGTGTTGGTGGAAATTCTGTCATTGCAACATCACTAGCAGCTTTGTAAGCCACGAGGCTATTCTCCACAGGCACCTTCCTGTCCTTTCCTGTGGCAAATTCTGCCAGATACCTGTGGTAGTTCCCTTTCTAAAACAAAACAAAACAAAAACAAAAACAAAAAATTTAAGGCCGGGGGCGGTGGCTCACGCCTGTAATCCTAGCACTTTGGCAGGCTGAGGTGGGTGGATCACCTGAGGTCGGGACTTAGAGACCAGCCTGGCCAATGTGGTGAAACTCCGTCTCTACTAAAAATACAAAAACTAGCCAGGCCTGTGGTGCGCAACTGTAATCCCAGCTACTCAGGAGACTGAGGCAGGAGAATCACTTGAACCTGGGAAGTGGAGGTTGCAGTGAGCCGAGATGGTGCCACTGCACTCCAGCCTGGGTGACAAAGTGAGACTCCATCATTCAAAAAAAAAAAAAATACACCAGGAACAATGATTTTTAAAGGAAAATAGCTAAACGTTGTTCTATATAAAATGTGACAATATATGTAACAAGTGTACTTCAATCATTTTAAGCACTCTCAGGAATAATTGGCTTTCATTTTTTTCCATACACATTTCATATTATTTTGCTTATTAAATACAAGCAAAAGTCCCACAAATTTTAACTGAGGAGGCTCTAAAAATCAGCAAAATTATCACTTGATAGACTATAATTAAGCAAGTGGTTCCAAGAAATGGCACAACAGTGTTTAATCATAAAATTTCTATGTAAGCCATTCAGACAGCACTGTGAAATGTACGGGTGTTTGGGGGAGGGGAATGGGGTGGGTCCACGAAAGCAAAAGAATGTAAGTAAAGCAAAAGCTAATGCATCGTTATAATAGCCCGACCATCTCTTTATTCCAGCATTAACTATCCTTCTAACATTAAACAATTATTTCTAAATACAAGTTGAAAACCTACATAGAAGAAAGTCATGATTCTAAAAAGGCCAACTTTTAATCCCTTCTAGTATAGAAGCTACATTTCGTAATAGAAAACATTGGACTTGCCAGTGTTAGCTGCTGGAATGAGGTGTTTGTCCGGTACATCCAGAATGTCACCACAGATGAAGCTCAGTCTCAACCTGAAGAAATAAAAATAAATTTTTTAAAAATCAGAGGCTGGGCGTGGTGGCCCATGCCTGTAATCCCAGCACCTTGGGAGGCTGAGGCGGGCAGATTACCAGGTCAGGGGCTCCAGACTAGCCTGGCCAACAAGGTGTGTTGAGAAATGCTGAGAGTATGATAAAATTACATTGTTTGCTAAGAAGAACGATGGCAAGGAAAACCTAGCCACCACCCCCAGTGGTAAAACTGCTTGGGGCATTCTAAAGTAGCAAACGGTATATGTATATCATACACCGGTTACAACAATTCTTTAAGCACGGGTATGTGACCCTGCCCCCGTGGCTCCCTCGTGGAGAATACTTTGTAGTTTGTCCTTGATCAGTGGTAAGCAGACACCAGCTGCCTACCTAGTTTATCTTGGTTCTATGAGAAAACACAGGACACCTGTTTGTGAATAATCATCACCTGTTCAGAGAAAACTTGTTTATTAATAATAATCACCTGTTCAGAGAGAGCACTCTTATTAATAATAATCACCTGTTCAGAGAGAACTCTTCAGAACGCTGTTCTCTCTGAACAGGTGATTATTATTAATAAACAGCGTTCTTTGCTTTCTATTCCAAGACTTTCACTTGTTCATACCCCTAACTGTGTCGCTTTGTACTAGATGTCTTAAATTGTAATACTCCACTCTTGGCCCTTTTTCTTTTTTATTTTCCAGATGGAGTCTTGCTCTTGTTGCCCAGGCTGGAGTGCAGTGGCACGATCTCGGCTCACTGCAATCTCCACCTCCTGGGTTCAAGCAATTCTCCTGCCTCAGCCTCCCGAGTAGCTGGGATTACAGGCATGTGCCACTACGCCCGGCTAATTTTTTGTATTTTTAGCAGAGACGGGGTTTCGCCATGTTGGGCACACTGGTCTCACACTCCGACCTCAGGTGATCCTCCCACATCGGCCTCCCAAAGTGCTGGGATTATAGGCGTGAGCCACCTCACCTGGTCGTTCTTTCCTTCCTTTTCTTTCTTTCTTCCTTCCTTCCTTTTCTTTTTCTGTCTCTCTTCCTTTTGTCCTCCCTTTTCTTTCTCTTTCTTTTTCTCTTTCTTCCTTCCTTCCTTTTTTTTTCCCTCTCTTTTCTTTTTCTCAGAGTCTCACTCTGTCGCCCAGGCTGGAGTGCAGTAGTGTGATCTTGTCTCACTGCAACCTCCGCCTCCCGGGTTCAAGTGATTCTCTTGCCTCAGCCTCCCAGGTAGCTGGGACTACAGGTGCCACACCTGGCTAATTTTTTATATTTTTACTAAAGACGGGGTTTCACGGTGATAGCCAGGATGGTCTCCCTTTCCTTACCTCGTGATCTCGCGTTCTGTCTTTTCGTTCTCTCTCTTTTTTAATGTATGTGTCTCATCTTTAGATCAAGAGATCGAGACCATCCTGGCTAACATGGTGAAACCCTGTCTCTATTAAAAATAAAAAAGTTAGTTGGGCATGGTGGCACATACCTGTAGTCCCAGCTGCTCGGGAGGCTGAGGCAGGAGAATTGTTTGAACCTGGGGGGTGAAGGTTGCAGTGAGCCAAGATTGCTCCATTGCATTCCAGCCTGGGAGACAGATTGAGACTCCATTTCAAAAAAAAAAATTTTTTTTTTCCACTCAGGTCAGTGCCCAGTAGAGCTGGTGAGTCAGTAACTGTGGTTCCCTCACTTTGCCCTTCCCCTCCCAAGCTCACTTGCCACCTGCCCTGTAATTCCCTTCCCTGTTCTCTTTCATGTGTTTACGTGCCTGTCCCTTCCACTGGAATCAGTTTCTCAACAGCAGCGCTATGGTCAGTTTGGGCAGAATCATTCTTTGCTGCGGGGACTGTCCTGTGCATAGCAGAAGGGTTAGTAGCAGCCTAGTCTCCACCCCACTAGATGCCAGTGGCACCCTCCAAGCTATGACAGTCAAAAATATCTCTAGACATTGTCACATGTCCTCTGAAAGACAAAATCACCTCTGATCGAAAACTGCTGCACTAGAATAATGGCCACCAAACTTTTCGGAGCAAGATCTACAATAAGAAACATTTTGTATGTGTATATACACACACGGGACGTGAAATAACTTCATTAAATCATTCTTACCCTTACAGTGTCCCACTCCAATATTTTTTTTTGTTTTTTTAATTAAGACAGGTTGGGGGCTCAAGCTGGGCTGATTGGGCCTTCAGCCCTCAGAGTCAGTGACCCTCCCATCAGGGTGGCCTGACTCCTCTGGGAGGCTGGGTCAGACAAGGTCTTGCAGCTCCTCATGGGGGGCACTCATTTCAGTGGGGATGTGACTTCTGGAGAAGGGGCTTGCCCAGGGCTTGAGGCTTCCCTGAGCCCTCCCGAGTTGGGTCCTGGCCCAGTCTGCCTATGAGGGTGATCCTGAGTCCTGTCCTCTGCCCTGGGATGACCCCTCTTGGGCAGAGGGTCTTGCTGTATGTCCTGTGGGGACCTGCTTGAGCCTCCTGTGGGCTGGGGGTAAACCACACCCCTGGGCTGGGGAAGCAGGGCACTGCAGGGCAAGGAGGGTCCCTGAGCCAGGGCCTCATTGTGCCTCCTTACCCCGTCACTCAGCATCCAGAGAAGCCGGCCTAACGGGAAACCCTGTGCACCTAGTCCTTCCTTGTCCTGATGGGAGGAACAAAGGTGCTCAGGGCTCCTGGGCTGCTCTAGAAACCTCCCTTTTCCAGGGCCCTCTGAAGACCCCTCCCCAAGTGCAGAACACTGGGTGGTGTCCAGGGCTCCCCACAACACCATCTCTTTCCCGCACTCCTGGGGGACACACTGCCATTAGCCCTGCTCTGTGGGAGCTGGGCCCCAGTCCCTGTGCCTCTGTCTCTTCCAGGGCTGGAAAAAAAAAAAACCAATTCCCAGCCCACAGAGAACCCCATGTCCCAGGTCAGGCCCTGGCTGCGACTCAGCCTGTCACCAGCCCAAAGAAGGGCACCAGCCCCACTGCTCCTCCAGCCCCACATGATGCAGGGCCTCTGGGGAAGAGCCGAGAGAACCATAAACTCACCAGATGCCACATGGCCTGGGGTTGTGACATGGGTACCACACGTTCCTGATGGTCTCGGAGCCCCTGGACTGTCCCACCATTTGGGCTGTGGAATCCTGAGAAGCCCCCAGCCCATCATGAAATCAGAGCCCTCTCCCAAGTTGTGGAGTCGTCAGCTGGAAGAGCTGGGCAGCTGCAGAGGCCCCCACTCCTCGAGGCCTCCTACCCTCCCATCTGCTGACCCCACCATGTGGCGTTGGCCCTGAGGAGGAGGGGTGGGACCATCCCCTGGAGCCTGGCTGGAGGTGCTCCTGGAGGCCTCCTGGGCCAGGGTACTGGGAGGGCAAGGCTGACTTTGAGGCCATGACAGAGGGCAGCCAGAACAGAGTGGGTGCCGGGCTTCGTCATTTCCTGGAAGTGGCATCGGGCGAGGGGACACGGGATGGGGAGATGCTGCTATCTGGGCTTGGTCCAGCCATTCGTGGGCACCAAGGGCAGCTGGAGCCTGGGCAGCTGAAGGGCAGGAAGACTCTCAGGGAGGGGAGAGTTAGCTGCACAGAATCAGAGCCGGAGGGCGTGGCTCCAGGACACAGAGGGCGGCCACGGGGAGGATGAGATGCCCTCTGCTGATGGGGATGGAAGGTGTCTGACTTGGGCTCTGGGGGTCAGCCCTGTGCCCCTGTGGGACCCTCAGCAGAGACATCCTAAAGACTCCCAACAAGCTAGCGATACAGGAGAGTGCCTTCACTGAGAGTCAAGATCACCTAACCAGGGTGGCCATCCCAGGGTCTGGCTGCGTGAGGCCTGGGGGGCAGCCGTCCACCTACCCTGTGGGGAGCGCCTCTCACTGGCAAGCAGCTGCGCCAGTGCCCAGAATGCGTCCTCCTCAGGCAGATAAAGCAGGAACAAGGCGGCCACATGGCTCAGGTCTCTGCAGTAGCCCACCTCCTGCAAGAGCGAGAGTCACCGTGGAAGGACATCACCATGGAAGGATATCACCTGGGTGCTGAGGTCACCTAGGAGGACTCATGTCATCAGAGAGGGCAGAGATGACTGGGGAGGCTTCCTCTGAAGAAGAGGCTTTCTCAGGATGCAAATTCATTTCATTTCATGACAAGAGCCATGTCCATCGGGCACTTCAGCAACTTGTCAAAATGTCTCTGAGAGCACCGTCCTGTGTTCGACACCACCAAGCTCCTGGGCTTTGGGGCAGCCCCAGGAGGAAGGTGTCATTTCTTGCTCTGAGAAGTGGTGGTCAGGCCCAGGTGACACCAGGAGTCGGGGCCCTGACTCCTTTGTGTCTCAGTTGGATACCCCTTGAGACCACCCCCTTGCTTGGAGGTTTATGCCAGTGGTGAGCTAGAGTCATGCCCTCTATATCCTGGTGGGTCACAAATACTGACTTTGAAAGAAGCAGTGACACCCCCAGTAGACACCCACGCCAGTGAATAAGGGAATATGACCTGGGAATATGGTCACTGCCCGGGAATACTCACCAGGTTATACTCTGAATACGCCAGCAGGATGTGGAATAGTTCCCACAGCCTGGGAAACAGAGAAAGGGGGCTTTTGTTTCTTTTGTGCAGATGCTGTTAGTTTCACTTTGTCTACAAAGTCTAACAACAAATCCCATTTCATGTTCAGGTGATTCACCAGATAAGCAGTGAGTTCCTCAGGCCTTTGACTGTTTAAGAAAGGTTTCAGTAAAATCCACATCTGTGAAATGCAAACGGCCCAGTTGGATGGTGAGTTGATTAATCATTTTTGCTCTGATTTTTTTTTCAGTTTGCACACACGCCAGTTCAGTCTTTGGGTGTACAGTTCCACCACGGTTCTAACCCGATGAGCAGAGTCTCCTGGCCACCGCTCCAGCCCCTGCTGGAGCGACTCCTTCATCCTCCAAGTCTCCCCCATTCCGTCAGCCCCTGGTCACCCAGACCGGTTCTCAGTCCCTCTGGTTTGGCCTTTTCCAGAATGGCCTATGAATGGGAATCCTAGAGGTAGCTTATTGTTTCTGGCTTCTTTCCCTTAGCAAAATGCATCTAGGAACCACCCATATTCGTGCAGACATCACTGGCTTGTTCCCTTTTCTCACTGAGTCTTCTGTTTGAAGGGAGGACCATCCTTCCTCGTCCCATTCCCATGCTGAAGGTTGTCCCCAAAGGCTCCGTGTGTGCGTGATAATGAATGAAGCAGTGAATGTGGCATGTGGGTTTCATGTGGACGTCAGTTTCCAAGTCAGTGGGTTCAATATCTGTGACACTTTGGGGACATTTGTTTCAAGTGTATTGGCCTCTGTGAGACACTGTCCAACTGACTGCCGAAATGGCTGTGCCATGTCACATTCCCAGCAGACCTGGATGAGTTTTCAGGATTCTGAATGCCACAGCGTTTGGTGATGTCAGTGCCGCCTAGGGAGGCTCACGAGGCCTCCATCCTGCCACCCTCCCGTGGGTGCTACCAGGGATTCCCGTGGGTCAGGGAGAGCACTTTTCACCATTGTGCATGGTTTTGTTTGCTGCCCTGTCTCCTCAGGATCCTCGTGGATTCTGGCCCCGCATGTTCCAGCCTGGCCCAGGGCTTGGAACATGGGAGCTGCTCGGTCCATGGTGCCGGCTGCTCCCTGGGCCAGGAGAGCCCTTGGCAGCTCTGTCATCCCTTCTGGAGACCTCGGCTTCTGCTCTGGGGAAGTCCCCATCCCTCTGGCTCACCCCATCTCCGCTGGGGCCCTGTGGCTCCCGTGGGCTTAGTTGACTCTGTATTGATCCCTGAATAGAAGATGGTTTGTGAGTGTCTTGCTCACGTCCAGGTCGATCTGGCGGATGTGTTGACAGGACCTCTTCCCCTTTTCCTTCATGACCTGTAGGGCAGGGCCAAGAGGAGGAAGCAGCCTCAGACCAGACGAAAGACTCCCTGCCCCAAAGGCCGTCAGCCCATAGTCAGCACTTCTGGAAGGAAGGAAAGAAGGAAGGTTTCCTTCTGCAGAAAGCTGCTTTTTGGCTTGTTTCTGAAGCCAGGGAGGGTCACCAAAGCCAAGCTCTTCTGTGGTGCCTATGTTACTGTCCATGCCCAGGGTGTACATCTGACCACCCCACCCTCCTCCCAAGTGGGGCTTGACGTTCCCTCCAGCTGGAGACCTGGGCCCCTGACATGGCCTGGCCTGTTTGCTGTGCTTGGGCTGAGCGTACCTGGTATTTCCTGGTGTTCTTTGCCTTGATTTCCTGAATGTCAGGAGGACTGACCACACCTGGCCCCGGATATTCATTGGAATCCCTTTATAGACTCTTCCAACCAGCTGTGAGCAGAAAACAATCTGGTGACGCAGGCCAGGGGCGACCCCAGCGAGGACCAAAGCCCGAGGTTCTAAAAATCATTGGTTTTGGCCCCATGATTCCTCGGTGGAGGTGAGGTCAAGCTGGGACAGGTCTCCCCTCCAGGACTGAAAGAGTGTGGGTGGGCACTCAGAGTCCTGAACTCTGATCTGGACCTATTCCTTCTTTCAGGTCACCAGGAGGCTTCCCCTAGCTCTGAGCTCTGGGTGGCCGCAGCCCAAGGTTCAGACTCCCTCCCAGCAAGGCGACGCTCTCACCAATGGGCAGCAAAGCTGGTGACCAGGCCTGAGATCCTCTGTGTGAGGACAGTGTGCCACCTACCCTCTGAGAGGCTGATGGTGCCAGGCCACAGCCATGGGTGCCTGTCCCTGTCCCTGCAGAGAGTGGTTGCGGAGCCTCTCCCTCCACACATTTTTTTGCTGTTCTTCTATTTCTTCCATTCTCCCAGCATTTCCATCCACTTGATCTTGCGTCTTAGCTCCTGCCGCATTTGCTGTCAAATGAAGAATGTTGGAGTCAGTGGAGCTGCCAGGCCTCCCAGAGCGGCCCGTGGATGCTGCGTCTTGGACTCTGGAGCCCTGGTGGGACCCAGCTGTAAGGAGCCAGGGAAGGACAGACCCTAAGGGCTGACAGCCTTTGAGCCAATGAGCGCCAGTGGGCTGGCCTTGGGTCCCTGGGATGTGCCATCCTCAGGCCATAGACACACCAGTCATAGGTCAGGTCCCAGCCTCTAGGTGGGGTTCTGACACAAGTGGGCAGCCACTCCCAAGCCACAACTCTGGTTCTCACCTTGGAATTTCATCAAACTGCCAGAGGTACAGCGACTTGGGATCAGGTCCAGCAGGGAAGCTGCCCCTCCCGGTGACAACATGTTGCTCCCACCTGCCCCTGCCCAGGCCTGCTGCCTCCTCTGCTTCACTGACCACCTGCCCAGTCCCCCTGTCCCGGACCAGCCCCCCATGCATCAGGATCTTACCTTGGCCTCCTGGGAACTGACGGGGGCGCTCCGTCTCACTGTAAGGCAACCAGGCAGAGCTGAGGACCTGCACAGGGCCTGGAACTATCCCGGTCTGGGAGCTGACCCCCAGAAAGAACTGGCTCTGTCCCCATCCAGCTCAGGGCTCAGCCCAGGAAAAGGCACAGGGAAGGGAGGACAAGGGCTTTCCTGTGGGACTGACTCCCGGGAGGGGCTAGGACCTGGGAGGAGAGGGAGTGCAGGGCCAGCCTGGCCAGGGTTACTGGGGCCCCTGGTGTGGGGGGCAGTCAGGCTGCACAACGGGGTGCCTCTCCTGGCCTGGAGGTGGTGCTTTCTGCTGGACCTGAGAAAGGTTGGCCCTGAGATGGGATGGGGGCTGTCCAGGGTGAGTGACTGGGCCCTGACAGGAGTCCCTCCGAAGTGACCACGAGATGTGGGACCGCCCGGGTCTCAGGAGCCTGGCCTGAGACCTGTCCAGTGTACCCAGGGTGTACTCGGGGCCCACGCCACCCAACATACCCAAGGCCCTCACAGGGTCTGACCTCCCAGCGTCCACCTGCCTCTCCCTGCACCCAAGTCAGACACCCTGCATTTTAGAAGTGGCACGGCTCATAAGCTCCCTCCCACCCTTCCTCCCTGGGGATCCTCTGTCTCTCCATCCTATGATCCCTGAGGGATGGGCGCCAGGCTGGGCTCCTTACCTGGCCCCAGATCCCTTCCCAGCACCAGACCCAGGCTCTTTAGCTGCAAGCTCTGCTGCCTCCCTGCAACTCACCGTGAGATGCCCAGAGCAAGGCCCTGTCCATCTTCTCCCCCATCCCCCTAGGGCCACAGCCCCCACTGTCCCCATGCCTTTCCCCCTTTTCAGTGGGGACAGCGAGGGCTGTGGCTCTATGGAAATGGGGGAGAAGAATGCTGGACAACAGGCCTGAGGCTGGGCCAGGCATCCCCTCACCCTGTGGCCACAACCCTTGGACCTCATTGGGGTTGTCTCCAAGTGGACAGGGCCAGGCCCTCAAGTTGCTCCCCTCTTCTTGTGCTAACTTGGAGACAGAACTGCTGACAGCCCAGTGGCCTGACCCAGGCCCCTCCCCATTCCCACCCACTCCGTGGATGGGCCCCGAACCTCTGGCCTAACAACCTCAGGCTGGACCTACAGCGGAGCCAGGGAGGAGGTCTGACCCTGGAAAGGCGGTTGGCCTGACCTGGGGAGACGTGGCCTGCCTCAGAAAGGCCTTTCTAAAAGCTTTAGGGGCTGAGGGGAGCACGGAGGACTCACTGCACAATCCCAAAGCAATCAATGCAGTTGTATATTTCAACAGGCTCAGGCCCCATATCCACTGGCAGCCAGCTCGGTGTCCCTGCAACCCAGAGGGAGTCTTGCTGAGGGTTCCAAGGTAAAGGGTACAAGGGCCAGGGGTATTAGCCACTCATCCCTGCCCTGTGTTCCTAGGGAGCCCAGGACCCTTTGAGCGGGGTGCACTGGAAGAGTCCTCCCTCCCGGGAGCAGACCAGCTGTACCTTCTCATATTTCATGATGATGTCCTCTCACTCCTGCAAAGTATCCTCGTCCTCTATCATGTCCATCCTGTGAGACAAAATTGTTACTCTGTACCCGAGAGCTTCAGAGAACACCTGAACCGCTCCCACCGGGCTCCCAGATGCTAGCTGGCTGCGTAATTCCCATTCCACCACTGCTGCCAGGTGAAAAGGGGCTAGACCCAGTGGCCCACACCTGCACAGGTCTCTGGAGTCTCAACCCCCAAGCAGGGGTGGGCATCTTCTCAAGGACTTGAGAACAGTGGGACCTGGACAGAGAATCCCATTGTCCCCAAATACCATGAAATGGGCACACATCTGCCCCAGCAGGTTGAATGGTGTCCCCCTACCGAGGGTGAAGGGCCCATGATGGGCTATTCCAGGGATGTGGAGGCAGACTGAGGTCAGGGACCAGAGGTCTTTGTACGATCGGTCTCCTGGGATGCTCAGGGACCACAGAGATGCCCAGTTTCCCACAGGGAACAAGATTTCTCCTGACTGTTCTGTTCTTCTCCACTCATCACTGGGGCTACCGTGGCCCTTCAGTCTGCCCAGTGAAGCCGCTTTAGGAATAATATCAGCTGAGCAGGAGGGTGTTTTGTTTGGGCGATGAAAATGATCTACTATGTGCTCGTGGAAACCACATCTCTGGAGGAGGGACAATGGACTCCACCATTCTGAACTCTCCAGACAGGAGGGGGCTTCATCTTCCCGGGTCACTGACGAAGAACAGTGGGTCCTTGGCCCTGGAGAACACTAGAAGGACTGTCCCTCCTGGGAACACTTGGGACAAAAGGAGGGCAAGACCTGGAGAGGACCAGACGGAGAAAGAAATACTTGAGGAGAACCCAGTGCCTGGACTCTTTTGAACAGGAGGGTGATAGTCTCCCTCCAGCCAGCCCTCCAGGGATTCCTCATTTTCCACAACTACCCAAAGGCAGAAGGCTCCCCATGCCATCCTGGACAAGGGACTGTGTGTGTCCAGTGGGTCCCACAGTGACCAGCAGGACCCAGCTTAGGCCACTAATGTGTTCTGAGGACCCTCCCGTCCTCCTCACCCACAGTGGATTCATCCCAGTGGCTCTGCCAGGGCCAGGCTCTGCCCAATCAGGATTGGAAACCCTGGACAGATTTGGGATCTAGGGCAGGGAGGCCACAGCGTTCAGGCCTGAAGTCCAGCCTCGCACAGAGCAGGACTGAGAGCAAAATCCAGGGTCACATAGGGATTCCCAAGCTGATTACTGTCTCTCTGACCCCAGACATCTGACCTACCGAATGGGTGCATTTGGGAACAGCACCAACCCTACAGAGCCACCATGACGAAGGAGACAATCGTCTTCATGGGGAGTGCAGAGTGGGTACCTGGTGAGTCCTCAGCAATGACCCTCCTCAGCAGCTGCTGCACAGAGGCCAGCACCACCCACAGCGTAGCCACTGTCCCCAAGTCAGCACGGAGGGAAGACAGCAGGTCACACTCACCTGATTCTGACGGATCAGCTGGCCTGGGTTATACCTCAGGTAGAAAACCTTTGAGTACACAGAAGCGCTCTTCTGTGTACCACCTGCCCAGTCCCTGGTCCAGCCCCCCATGCATCAGGCTCTTACCTTGGCCTCCTGGGAACTGACAGGGGGCAGCTCTGTCTCACTGTAAGGCAACTAGGCAGAGCTGAGGACCTGCACAGAGCTTGGAGCAGTCCCAATCTGTGCAGCAGCTGCTGAGGAGGGTCATCACTGAGCACTCACCAGAAGTGTTCACAGATACCACTGTGTGTGTGTAGCTGCTGCAGAACACAGAAGCAGGCCAGGGAGTAGACAGGTGCTAAGCACGAGTGACATTCCAAGGTCACAGCACGCATCACAATGGGGCCTTGCCCAGGTCAGCAGGGCCCAGAGTCAGTGTCCTCCACTGCCTGAGGCGTCAATGCGCCTGTGTGCAATGTGTCTGTGCATGTGTGTGCACACATGTATGTGGGTACACACATCTGTGCACATGTGTGTTGCTTCTCTGGCCAGGCCTGGCTTCCCCACTCGTGTGCACCTGGTTCCTCGTCACTGTCACTCCCGGGGCTCAGGGCCAGCATCAGAGCATCCATGGGTGCTCCCTAACCTCCTCCCTCCCCACCCACGGTGGTCCTGGGATACACACAGGAGTGGAGGGAAGTGACTGCTGCTGTGGAATCTCAGGATCAAAATGTTAACACTATTACCTAGTGGTCTTTTTAGTATCACAAATGTCTTTTTAGTATCTCTAATAGGATCTCTTTTTTTTATTACTGATATTTTGATTGGGTGTTTCTCTCCATGCCCTTGGTTATTCTAGCTAGAGGATCCTGTGGGGAATGTGCCCGGCACACAGTAGGGGCTCATTGTTCTAGACACGTTCTCTAAAATGCGGCTCATCTGTCAGCCAGGGCCTAGGGGATGCCAGATTCCAGGGGCCAGAAAGAGCTTGGGATAAAAAGAACATTCAGGGGGAGGGCTTTGACCTGGGCTGAGTCTGCCTGTGCCATTCAAACCTGGAGCCTCAAGTCCTGAGACAGGGCGTCCAGAGGCCCCAGTGCAGGGCCCTCCTGATCGACACCTGCTCCCCTGTATGCATTAGCAACCTCACTCATTCTACTCTGAAACCACTCTTGGCCCTCGTACTCGGGAGCTCTGCATCTGTGGATTCAACCAGCAGTGGATGGAAAACATTCAGAGAAGAGATAGGGTGGCTATGTCTCTACTGAACATATGCAGACTTTGTTCTTGTCATCATTCCCTAAACAATGCATCTACACTGTATTACATATCATAACCGATCTAGAGATGGTCTGCTGTATACGGGAGGACGTGCATAGGTTATATGTAAATCCTAGACGGTGTTATATTGGAGACTTGGGCATCCATGGAGTCTGGCATCCCCGGGGACCCTAGAACTAATCCTCTCTGGATGCCAAGGGATGAGTGTGTACACTCACTCAGGAAGGCTTCTCATTGGAGGAAGGCCCAGTTCAGGACAGACAGGGACATCCTCTCTGAACTACTGTCCATTCATCCATCCATTCATCCCTTGGCCCACTGACAGCCCTAGCAAGTGGAGACAACAGAAAAGACCGGCTCACATCGTCCAGCTTTGAGGTCTTGTAAGAAGCTGCACCAGTATGAGGATAGGGGGTCAGTTTCCTCCAGGATCCAGAGAGCACATCAGGCAGCCTCGGGGTACAGACAGGAGCCCGGCCTCTCCAGCAGCCACACAGGCCCGCAGTAGGATGGGGCTGGACTGGCCACGTGGATCCCTTGGGCCTAATG
Organism: Sapajus apella; assembly: GCF_009761245.1. Taxonomy (NCBI): domain Eukaryota; kingdom Metazoa; phylum Chordata; class Mammalia; order Primates; family Cebidae; genus Sapajus; species Sapajus apella. Next base: position 31,886,603 of record NW_022436952.1, read on the forward strand.
AGGGGAAAAGCAAGACCAGGGGGCAGAGAAGGAGCATGGGGCAGCTGGTGGCCTAAGGAGAAGGCTTCTCAGGGAAGGGGTCTGCATTAGTTAGTTTTCATACTGCTCTAAAGAAATACCTGAGACTGTGTAATTTATAAAGGTAAGAGGTTTAATTGACTCGAAGTTTGGGAAAGTTAATCATGGCAGAAGGTGAAAGGGAAGCAGGCACCTCCTTCACCATGCGGCAGGAGGGAGTGAGTGGAGAACGAGGAAGTGCCACACTTTAAAACCATCAGTTCTCCTGAGGACTCACCATCAGGGGAACAGCACAGGGGAAACTGCTCCCAAGTCCAATCCCTCCCACCAGTTTCCTCCCTTGACACGGGAGGATTTGGGTGAGGACACAGCCAAACCTATGAGGGTCTCAGTCTGTCTTGCAGCTCCCCCGGTGCTGAGGCTGAGTGTGGATCTGCTGGCCCTGCTCTGCAGCACTCGGGGCTCTGCCAGTGTGTCCCCATCTGCTGCTTCCTGGGGGTGGCGGCTGCTTCTTCAGGAGTGGGTGGATCTGCTCTCCTGCCACTCCCTGCAGGGTCTTGTGGAGCCCTGGCCATGTCCTCTGAGGGTAAATGCAGGAAACCAGGCTCCTTGCCCTTCTTGTTGCTTGGGTGACAAGCCTGGGGTCATCACTAGGTCCTGTCACTGCCCCTGCTTCTAAATGGAGAATATTTTGGCAAATCTTCCTGGCAGAGGCTGGGGGCTCATCCGTGTTACCTTGTCTAAACTTGGTAAAGCCAGGTAAAGACATCTGGGCAAGCAGACAGCAGAGTGGCCCCCAGGAAGGGTGGGTGGAGGGCGCTGACCTTTGAGCTTGCCTGGATCGGGGTGGGAGCGGGGAAGGTTACCAAGAAGCAGGGCTCTCAGGGCTAAAGTCAGGAGGAGGTGGTAACACTGCTGGGGACACAGCGGGTGTGGCTGGCTTGGGGTGGGGAATAAGTGACAGCCAAGGTTTGTCAGCCCACAGACGGGTGGCTGTCTCAGGGACTAGGGGCTGTGCAGTCCAGTGGTTGACCTTGGTTTTGGGGCCAGGAAGACTTCTGGAGCCTGGATCTGGGGCAGCCTAGGGGTGGAGCTGGTGAGGGGCACAGGTAAGGGCGGGAGGGGAGGCCTTACCTGGCAGGGTGCAGAGCAGGAAGCCGGCCTGGGACTGGTTTGTAGTTGGTTGCTCCCATCCCCACTGGCACCCTCACCCCCAGCCTCCTCGACCCCCACCCTGGTGCAGGGTCTGGTCTGGGCTGGTGTCCTCTGCTTTGGCCTCAGCAGATTCCAGGATGGATGCTGGCATTCCCTCGGGCACGCCACTTGAGCCAGCTTTGTCCTGCAGTTTCTGCTTCCTGGAGCGTGGGGCGCCCGCCCAGGAAAGCATGGTTACACCCCACGCCTCTCATTTTGAGGGTGCTGGGAGGTGAAGGACCAAGGTCCTACAGCTCTGTGTGTGTGCCGTGAGAGGTAGCCTAGGGGTTCTACCTGTGTGTGCCCATCCAGGTGGGCCCCAGGAGCCTGAACAGTGGCAGGCAGAGAGATGAAGAGGGAGAGAGAAGTGGGAAAGGAGAGGGGGAGATGAGGAGGAAGGAGAGAGAGAGATACACCCCACAGGGCTGCCTCTGGGACAGGGCCTGGCTCCGTGGCCCCACATGCAACCACTGTGATACGGCTGCTTTTCCAAACCCAGCTCCCTTACCCTGGCCTCTTGCCTTCCCACCACGTACCTGGAGTGCAGAGTTCTGGGAATCTGGTGGCCTAGCCTGCGCATGGGGTGCCTGACTGCTGTGTCTTCTTCTTACAATTCATATACATTTGTTTGTTGTAGCTCAAAATGTTTGCATTGGGTCATGTTTCTTGACACATTTCACTTGCAAATCTTTGGGCCACCCGAAGTTCTGGCATGTTTGTCCAGTGGTTCTGGTGGTCCCACCTCTGTATCCAAGACACCCATGGGGGCCAGGCTGGGGCGAGAGTGATGCATGCTCTGTCCTTCAGACCCTGGACTGTGATGGGGCCCCTGCTGCTGCCTCTCCGCTCCTTCACCTGCAGGTTCCTGAGCACCCTGAACAGCCACACATTTGGCCAGAAGTGAAAGAACCAGTGGGCGCTGCCTGAGGCAGTGTCACTGTGCTGCCCCTGGCTTCTGTGCCCAAACAGGTAGCTTCCCTAACCCCGCCAATGCCTCCACCCAGACCTCTGTCCACGGGAGGGGGAGGGCAGGAGGCTGATTCCAGGTCAGGGAGCTGTTAGCAGTGCTGGGATTACAGTGTGCGCCACCACACCTGGACTTGTATCAGATTTAGCACTGATTATATTTTTAACTAAAGTTAGTGTGTCCTCATTTCAGAATACACTGGTTCTCAAAACAGTGAAGATTACGACAGCCTGAGTCTCTGTTTTTCACAAGTTCCCCAGATGATTCTGAAACACGCCAGCTGGAGGCCCTCCATTGGTGCAGGTTGGAAAGTCGTGGTTCTCGCACTTGGCTGCAACAAGAATCACTTGTGCAGCTTTTAAAGCTCTGAGGGGCAAGACCATACTCCAGACCACAAAACTCAGGGCTGGAGTAAAGGGGGCTGTTCATCAGTAGTTTAAATGTCCCCAGGTGATTTTAATGAGCAGCCAGGTTTGAGAACTAGTGTCCTAATGGAAGCAACCTCATATCCAGGTGTACCCCTGAGACTGGGAAACAACTCCCGCAAAACCTTGCGTCTGAGTAACTTTGTGTTCTGTCTCCATCTGGTGGTCATTCTACTACATTGCTATTATTTACCTGTATAACTTGGGATCTTGTACATTTAAGAAAGTTTGCCAAAAGAATCAAAAAGAACCAAAAATACTTGAAATTCCAAGAAATAAAAATAGCTACAAAATATACCAGTATAAAGAATAGAATGGTCTAAGAGTTACAAATGCATTTGAATAATGCATCTGAATCTTTTACAGTACTTGGCAAATAAAGTTCAGTAAATGCTACTTCTTCCCATTATAATTAAAACATAAGTTAGACCCCATCTTTCAGATGCCAGTGATTCATTTTGAATGAATGGTTTTCATTCAATCAAAAAACATATTTAGTTTTATTATACCTGGCATACTCTTGGCAGTGGTGAACAGACATGGTCTGCATGGTCAGAAAGAGATTGTGTGTGTGTCTGTGTGTGTGTGAGACAGGGAGAGATTATTATTTTAATGAAAAGACTGTTTGAGGGTATACTGTTCTGTGAATTTTGTAATCCCACCCCAATCAGGATTCCGAACAGTTCATCACTTCCAAAAAACTTCTCATGCATCCCCTTCATGGCTTTCTCGCCTCACCCCAATCCCTGGCCACCAACTGACTTGTTTTTTGTTCCTTTGTAGCTTTGCCTTTTCCATAATATCCTGTAAATGGAATCATACAATATGTGACTTTTTCAGGGTGCCTTCATTAACTTACTAAAATTTCCTTCCTTCTGCTTGTTTTAGGTTTATTTTGCTTTTTTTATTTAGTTTATTAAGGCTGAGGTTTAGATTGTTGATTGGAGCCTTCCTTCTTTTCTAAAATAAGTATCAAATGCTATGTTTCCACCTAAGCTCTTCTTTAGCTGCACCTGCACATTTTGATTTATTGTATTTTCATTTTTCTTCAGAGTATTTTCTAGTTTTCTCCTTTCCCTTGAGACTAACTCCTCTGATCCACGGATTACTTAATTTCCAAGTATTTAGAGATTTTTGTCAGTTATTGATCTCTGGCTTAATTCCATTATGATCAGAGACCATGCTTTGTATTATTTCAGTTCTTTTAAATTTATTGAGATTTGTTTTATGGGATTGGAGCAGTGGCGCATGCCTGTAATCCTAGCACTTTTGGGAGGCCAAGGCAGGTTGGAATATTTGAGCTCAGGAGTTGGAAACCTGCCTGGGCAACATGGTGAAACCTGATCTCTACCAAAAAATACAAAAATTAGCCAGGTGTGGTGGCAAAAGCCTGTGGTCCTAACCACCCGGGAGGCTGAGGTGGGAGGACTGTTTGAGCCTGTGAAGTTGGGCTGCAGTGAGCTGATGCTGCACTACTGCACTCCAGCCTGGATGGCAGGGCAAGATCCTGTCTAACAAAGAAACAAACAAACAGAAAAGATTCGTTTTATGATCCACAATGTGATCTATTTGTTCTGATTACTGACAAAGGCAGGCTGGGTCTCCAGTTATAACTGCTGATTTGCCATTTCTGTTTTCAGTTCTGTCAGGTTTTGCCTCCTGGATTTTGAAGCTGTGTTGTTAGGTGTATAGATGCTTAGGATTGTTATGTGTTCTTTGAAAATTGACCCTGTTATCATTATGCAATGTCCCTCTCTATCCTTGGCAAATTTCCTTGCTCTGAAGTCTGTTTTGTCTGATGATATAGAGCTAGTCCAGGTTTCTTTTAATTAGTATTTGTGTGATATATCTTTCTTTTGTCCTTCCATTTTTAATCTATACTATTTACTTAAAATGAGCTTCTTATACATATAGTTGAGTTTTGAGGTTTTTTTAGTTTCTTACATTCAGCAATCTCTGCCTTTTTATTAGCATATTTCAACTTTTTAAATTTAATATAATTGTTATCTTTGGATTTATGTTTAATATTTTATTGTTTTCTATTTGTTCTCTATTTTTCCCTACATTTTTCATTCCTGTTTTGACTTTTCTGCCTTCCTGTGGGTTATTTGAATTTTTTTGAATTCCATTTTAATTCACTGATTTTTTAAGTGTATCTTTTTGTTTAAGTTGAAAATGTAGTTGCTTTAGGGATTACAAAACACCTAGCTTTTCATAGTCTATTTAGGATTAAAACGTTAGTGCTTCAAATGAAATGTAGAAACCTTACCATCATATAGATCCCTTTGTCCCCTTTTATGTTGTAATTTTTACATTTATTGCATCTACAGTCATTGAAAATTCCATCAATGTTACCTTCTGCTTTCACTGGTTACACATAGTGTAAAGAACTTAAGATGACAAAGATAACCTATTATATTTACCAAAATATTTCTCGTTTCTGTTGCTCTTCATTTCCAAAGTTTAAAATTTTCCTCTGGTATAATCTTCCTTCTGTCTGAATAAATCCTTTTCCTTTATTTACAGCAGGTCTGGTGGTCACAAATTCCTTTAAGTTTTCTTCAACTAAGAATGTTTTATTTTGCCTTAATTACTAAGAAATATTTGCGTTGTATATAGAATTGTGGCTTGGAAGTTCTTTTCTTCCAACCCTTTAGACATAGTCTGCTGATCTCTGGCTTCTGCAGTTTCTGAGGAGTTGTTTGAATAATTGTTCCCCTACATGTGATGTGATGTTTTTCTCTGGACGCTTTTAAAGATTTTTCTTTGTCTTCAATTTTTAGAAATTTGATTATGATTTGTCTGGCCATGGGTTTCTTTTATCTTGCTTAGGGTTTGCTGAGATTCTTGAATCTACAAGTTTGAATTTAGCCAAATTTGGTAATTTTTCATCCATTATTTCTTCAAATATCTTTTTCTGTGAGACATATTTCCTCCTCTCCTTATGGAACTCCAATCACGAAGATGTTAGAACTTTGTGTATTGTTCTGTAAATCTGTAAGGCTCTCTCTTTTTCCTAATATTTTTTTCTCCCTCTTGCTCAGATCGGACAATTTCTGTTGATTTATATTCAAGTGTAGTGACTCTTTCATCTGTCATCATTGTCCTCCTATTGAGACTATTCAGTGACTTTTAAAACTTCCATTTGTCTCATTTTTCAATTCTGAAGTTTCCATTTGGAGACTTTATTTGTCTTTTATTTCTGCTGATGCTTTTTAAAAATTTGTTTCACGATGGTTTGTCTTTACTTCTTGGGATATGATTTTAATATATAATTTAAAGTTTTTGTCTCTGCCGAGTGCAGTGGCTCATGCCTGTCATCCCAGCACTTTGGGAGGCTGAGGCGGGCAGATCGCTTGAGCCCAGGAGTACACGACCAGCCTGGGCAACATGACGAAACCCTGTCTCTACTAAAAATACAAAAATTGGCCGGACATGGTGGTGGGTGCCTGTAATCCCAGCTGCTTGGGAGGCAGGTTCCTGTAATCCCAGCTACTCGGGAGGCTGAGGTGGGAAGATTCTTGAGCCCAGGAGTGTCTTCAGGAAATTGTGAGGTTCTCTGTTCTTTACAAGTCAAGTAATTATGCACAATATCCTGAACATTCGAATTCTGTGTGATGAGAATCTGGGCCATGTTGGAAGCCTATGTTTTTGCTTTAGCAGGGTCCTGGTTAGGTTCAAGTTCCTACCTGCCTCCTGCAGGCTGTGGTTCAGTGTCAGTTAAGCTTCAGATCCGTCCCGTGTGTGCGCCACCCAGTGGCAGTGGTTTGTCCCACGGTTCAGTTCTCAAAGCCTTTGGTCAGATCCACACAGGTAAAGCCTGGGTGTTAGCCCAGGAGTTTATATACAACTTTAGGGCATTGCCTTCTTACTTTCCCTCATTGCTGAAATCTCAACACTTTACAGTCTCAGGGGTGTCTCTTTCCATTCCTCTGGCGGGCAGATCGGTTTAAGTCAGGGTTTTAACTGTACTGCTCTGCCCTACAGTTTCTGCCTCCACGGCCAAGCATGGAAGGATGTATAGAGAAGAAAAAAGCCATGGGCATGCTTCCCTTGCTGCTGGGACCCTTCTTCCCCTGCCAGAGAGATGAGTTTCCTTCCCTTGAAGTTTTAGGCACCTGCCTGGCTGCCACTGTGCAGTGCAATTGCCTAGGGGCTGGTGTGGAGAAAAGCGGCAGCAAACAGGACTTCCCTGCTTTCTCTGACATATAGGGGTGCTGCACTCTCTCCTAGGGTCAGGAACAGAGGCTCAGAGCTCTTTGTATCTGCAGTTAGGATGCAATTCCAGGTTTTGGCAAATCTTTGAGTCCAGGCCAGGGGATCCCAGAAGGGGAATAAAATGGCAGATTGCCCCTTTGGTGGTGTTTCAAGTTCTCTTTTGCTTCCTTGATCTTCCTGCTACTATTTTGTTTTCAAAGCTAACTGCTCCATGCCTGTGGTCCAGGATTCATAGTTGCATTCAGTGGGAACAAGATGCAGTATGACTGGAATAAGAGATGGATTTTTATTTAAAAAACAAAAGCATGGATTTTATGACCACTGGTAATTTTTTTTTCTCACAATCCTTGCATAAACTTGGTTAAATTTATTCTCAGGCATTTTATTATTAAACTTTTTATTAAAAATCAAATTGGTTATTGCTGATATATAGAACAGCCACTGATTTTGGCATATGTACTTTGCAGCCAGCTGCCTTACAGAACTTTTATTGGTTTCATTACTTTCTGAATTGATTTTCTTGGTTTTCTGCATGCAATAATTTGTGAATTCAATCACTCAGGCTCATTTTCTGCAAACAATGATAATTTTGAAGCTCTTTTTGAAAAAAAAAACTCTGAAAATTTTGATTTTGGTTTATTGAATCACATGGCCATTAATTGTTGTACAGTTTAGGTATATTGGTGATATCATTCTTGCCTGTCTTGGTTCTGAGTCTTTTAGGGAAGTCCCTGTTGAGATATATATTTTATATGCTAATGAATTATCTTTTTGAACTTTTTCTGTCTACTGCTCTGAAAATTCAAGGAAATAAATACCTTATATTTACTGAGTATCAGAAGCTGTTCCAAGAACTTTCTATGTATTAACTAATTCAATCATCATAACATCCTTATGAAGTAGGCACTTTTATCCCCATTTTACAGATGAATAAGGCATGAAGGGGTTAAGTAACTTTCACAGGTAGGAAGCTGCACAGCCAGGATTTAAACCCAAGCTCTTAACCACTGTACTATATCAATGAAGCAAAGGCTGAATGAGCCAGAGTATTTGATTTACTTAGCTCTTACGCTGGAAAGATGGTGAGGTTTTGCTCATGGCCTTTATTCATACACAAATGCCAAAATCAAGGACACCTTTGCTTCACTGCTCTACAGGAGGTTTCTTTTTTTTTTTTCATTCAGAGAGAGGGTCTTACTCTGTTGCCCTGGCTGGAGTGCAGTACTGCAATCACAGTTCACTGCAGCCTCAAAATCCACAGCTTAAGCACTCCTCCCGCCTCAGCCTCCTGAGTAGCTGGGGCAATAGGTGTGCACCACCACACCCAGCTAATTTTTAATTTTTTTTTTTGTAGAGACAAAGTCCCATTACATTGCCTAGGTTGGTCTAGAGTTCCTAGGGCTCAAGTGATCCCCCGCCTTGGCCTATTGGGATTACAGATATGAGCCATGGCACCCAATCTCAGAAGAGGCGCTTTTCTTGAGTTCTGGAAGCAGGTAGGAATTAATGGTTTTTTTTGCTGGTGACAAAAAAGGTTCAAAGAGCAAGATAAGCAATGTCTCATAATGCTGTAGTCTAATGGACAAAGGTCCTAGTCATCTGTGCTGAATGACTCTTCCTCCCAATTTTTAAGTAGTTAAAAACTAACTTAGAATTTGGCATTCTGCATTAGAATTATGAATCAGTGGGGTTATCTGCTGGTTTTCATCAGCATAAGTTGTTTTTATTATCTGTGGCTTCCTTTCCCCACAGCAGCTTTCCGGAGGCACCTGCGCAGGCATCTGAGAGGAGCTCCTGTCCTCTGGTGTCTGTAATACCTGCGATGCTGCAGGGAAGAGAATCAGCATACTGCCTTGGTTCTTCTTCTGCACATGAACATTAACATCCACATCAGGATTTGGAAACCTTTACAGTGGCTAAGGTTTTAAAAAGAAAATGAATGGGATTTTATTCAAGATAAGCAAAAGATAACAGTGAATCATCAAATGAAACCATGAGGCCACTTCACAAATGTTTTATAAAAAACTCACCTGAGAAAACTCAAAGAATCATAGTAATAAGCTATATATGCCATATTTTTCCTTTTCTGAAAATGCCAAGAAGCTATTACTACGATGTATTCAAGAGAAGGAAGTTCCAAGACTCATCACAGGGTCAGGCGGGCTCAACTTAGTTTCCTGGGCCCTCCATAACACTTCATGTTCAGAGTTATCTCCAAAGAAGCAATTTAAAGGCATCCAATTTCAGTGTCTTTGCTGTGCTTACAGTCTTAATTCTGTGGAAACTGATATTCTATCAATGGAAAACTGAGCCTTTAGTGAACTTTAATACTCTGTTCCCCCATCACTGCCCAGAGAGCAGTTTCTGAGCCTCCAACAACATATCAGAGGCAGGAAAAGAGCAACTAAAAGGCAAAGGAGAAAAACGGAAGACACATGCCTTTAAGCACGTATTTTAAGCTAAATACGATGATTAAATATCACCAAAACCCATTTTTTGTATCTTCTTAATTGTCCCACATCAAAGTATGGAAAACTTTAATTTGTTCTTAAATATCCCTACATTCCTAATTGAAATCAATTCCAATAAATTGTAGGTGCTCAATAGAGAAATGTAAAATTTAAATATATATATTCAGTAGAAATTACTTTCATAACTTTTGGGGGCATTATCAAAATATAATTTGAAACTCCTCTTTGTAACCAACTAAATTAACCAGGTTATCTTTTCTTAAAGGCACAAATTAAGAGGTGGCAAAACAACCATAATTTAGTGTGTGGGCTCACAATCTCCAAAAGGGCATCAGGAAATTTAGGAAGTCGATGTTGTGGCCTAGGCTAAAGGGTCCTACTTGCTGGGAGTTAACTCTGGTTATTGGATTGTGGGAGGGGAAGTGTGGCAGAGAAGGCCGTCAGCGGGAACACGGGCACTCCAGAAGCTCAGAGCAGCAGCTCCTTATCAACTGTGAGGAACTGTCAGTAACCTTGTATCCTGCACGGCTGCGCCAGTACAAACTGGCTGAACTGCAGCTCTGCTTGCAGCTTTCTAGAAATACAACTTGGTAACAACAGGAGATTGTGGTCACACTATTTCTCTTTAGTTTATTACACAATTACAGACATAATATACAATACTGTAATTCCTAAATCCTACCTTTTTTTTTTTTTTTTCTGAGACTAACTGCACTCAAAGCCCCCCTGTCTGCTTGGCCCATAATACAACCTGACTCCTGGGCTCCTGGATGCACAGGTCAAAGGTTCCAACAAGCCTGACCATGGCCAGTGCTGCGGAGCCACTCTGTGAAAATTTAAATCACTGCTAAGTCATTCTAAATAAACAGTGAATGGATTGTTTCTGCCCGTAAGATGAAATCCCACGTACCTTTTGCTCAAGCTCAGGTCTTCCTATTGCCACCTTCGACATCTATAAAGTATGGTGGGATCTTCACTGATTTGTTAACCCTGGGAGTGCCCCTTGTGATCCAGATGAGTCAAAACAAACAGCCAGGATCTCTTCTAAAAAGCCCATGATGGCCCCTCTGGCTGTGTCTCCAGTCGGTGCCTGGACATTGCCCATGTGCTTCAGGGCCATCCTGACCATTTGATCTCTTTCCTGTAGGCTGGGGGGTGCTCCCGTGTCCTCTCCCTCTGCTCCTGATTTTAAAAACTGTAGGATATAGGATTGGACCATATTCCCATTCAGTTCAAGGGTTTCTTTGATACAAGGCAGATCTGAGGAACTGGCCAAACTCAGGAGGTGAATCAGTGCCTGGCAGATTTGGGTCCGTAGGCTGGCACAGTACTTGAATTCCAAAAAGTCTGTGGTGTCTTCGCTCTTCTGTAAGGCAGTGACCAATGCGTTCCAGATCCGAGCATACTGGTCAACAGACCCATACTGCTCTCTCTTGCCCGGGATGGAAAGGGCAGCAGCAGATCTGATGCGCACTTTGAAGTTCTTGCATGATGTCACGACCGATGTCAGGGCGTTGTAGGCCTGGGAGGTCCATGCGGCTGTTCCTAGAAAGAATCCATAGTCATTAAAACATATGCAGGCTTAGAAATAGAGGGGCAGAAGGAAGCATAAACACTAGTGCTCAAGACAGTCATTTTATGTGTTCACTTCATTCTCACAATCATCCTGTAAGATCAGGGTGGTGACTGACTGTAGAATCCTAGGTAAGTGCCCAGGTGTCAATCTCCAAACCTCCCTTTTTCCCTGTTATCAGCCTGCCACATGCTTAGAGCCTCTGCTACCCAATATAGGGCCTTTGGTGATCCAGAAAAAGGCTTCTTCTCTGGGAGGATTCTGTCCCATGGGGTAAGGCTTCGTGGCAGAGCATGGACTGAACTGCAACCCCATCTGTCTTCTCAGTTGGGCACTTCTGAGCAGTGTGCACATCACACACTGCATGTGGCGGCCCTGTTCATGCAGCAAAAATAATTATTTCCTCACTCACAGCAGCATCCAGACACTGCTCTGGCCATAGCAAATCACACATTTTATTGCAAAGAAAAAAACTTACAATTTCAAGAATAAGATGCCCAGATTTCTATCTTTTCTCCATTCTTGTAGGCCCTAGGAAACCAGCCTACTTTCCTCCTTACCAGAGCTACTGCTACCCACTCCATTTTGGGGTGTCCTTACTCCTCAAGATGGGTGACAGAGTAGAATGCAGCTTCTCTTAACTCTCCTAGCCCTTCCCTGCTTCTCTGTTGCCTCCGAAGACAAGCGAGCAGGCCCTTTCTATTTGGTAGATGCTGCTGCCATTGACAATGGGCCACTGCTAGAGCTATGAGACTGTCACACTCCAACCTGTCAGTCACAGTCCTTTGTCAGTTTCTGGCTCCCCTTTCTTATGTGTCTCCTAATAGCTCTGCTATGGATGCTTTCTAGCTCTCAAACTTCCTGCCTCTTTGGAGCTTCCCTTTCCTTCCAGGTCATGCAGTCCCTGTCAACTTCTCTCTCTCTAGTAGGATGAGGGCAAGAGCCAGATAGGACGGCAGGTAGGAGCCAACCACCATTGAGGTGCCCTGGTTTCAAGGACCTCTTGGCTCTCCAGAAGGCAGACATTTACCTCAGTGAGCCCCAACCCCAAAGGTCACCCTTAGGTGACTTCCTAAGTAGAAGAAGCCAGGAGGCTACTTCTCCACATGCTCCCAGCTGATTGGCCTGCCTGGATGCTCTGGGCAATAACAGGGAGCAGAGCCAGACTCCCCTTGCTTGATGCATGCTCTCCTCTCCAGGAAGACATCCTTAGGTTTCAGATCTTCTGAGAGAGAGAGAGAAAGAGAGAGAGATGCAATAAAGTGAATGCTGGCATTCAAAGTGAGCAAGATTTGGAGGCTCTGATCCATACAACTAAGCAGCTGCTGGTCCTGAATGACACCTCTAGGTGCACCGCACACCACTAATTAGAGACAGATGCCCTCCTTACATTTATTAATGGCATCCACTCTGTACACAGTTCATATGGGATTTCCAATTTATATCCCCTCTCATTCCAGTTTTTTCCTTTATTTTTTCTTGACTTTATTAAAACAATATATGCTATTGTAGACAATTAGGAAAATGAAAACAGAAAAAATTCTGCTCATCCAGAGGCAATCACTGTTAATAATTAGGACAATTTCCTTTCAGTCTTTTTTCTATCCATCTATTGAGATCATTCTGTAGAAATGACTTAATATCTATTTTCGTTTAACACCAGAAGTATTTTTCCAGATTATCAAATTCTTGTAAGTAATTTTAAATGGCAATAAACTATCCCATTATATATTACCCATAGGTAATGATGTATTTCAATGTTCCCCTAAACTTGTTTTCAGTATGTCTCCATTTTTTCCTAATACTATGACGTACAACATGTGACTAACGTCTTTAACAACAATGTAGACTGGTGTGTGCTGTCCCAAGCAGCTTTCCACCAGGGAGAAAAGGGAAACTTTCTTACCTAATGGAAGGGCAGGATTTTTAAAAACATTTCCCATTGCATAACAAGCATTCCATCGGACTTTCATGGCAGCTTCTGTTAGAACAGTGGAAATTAGGGCCTGGATAGACTCCTCAATGATTTCTGCAAATGTGGGTTTTTCTATATGAGAGCGTTGCAGAAAATGAAGCAAATTTCCAAGGGCCCGGACAGCATTGCTTTTTACCTAAAAAAAAAATGTAAAAGCTTTAGAAATCTGTTAAGCCAGAGAGATGTTTCCAAAAGTCTAATTTCAGCTTTAAAAAAAACCCAGGAGGTCCTAGACTTTTTTTTTTTTTTTTTTTTTTTTTAAAGATGGGGTTTCACCATATTGGTCAGGCTGGTCTTGAACTCCTGACCTCAGGTGATCTGCCCGCCTTGGCCTCCAAAGTGCTTGGATTATAGGTGTGAGGCACCACACCCAGCCTTTTTTTTTTTTTAAGGTCCTAGACTTCTTAAAGCAAGTCCTTGGAACTCTGCAAGGTCTTGTCTGGTTAACATTCTAAACCATCAGAAAGGTGAAGGTTCTACAAAACTCTTCTGATTATTTAATTATGTTATTTAGTGTTAGGACCTCAGTGAGGGCCATCTTCCTTGTTTTACTGAGATGGTGTATAAGGACCAGGGACAACAGGACAAGGTTGGTTTATAGCATGGTGAGGAGGAGAGGCTAGGTTCCATAATTCCAGTCCAATACTTTTCTACTGGACTAGCCCACCAGAATCATTTGGGGGAGGTTTTTCCTTTTGTTTTAAAACCAATTCACAGGCCCTAACCTCAGAACTTGTGAGTGAATTACTCTGGATAGGGCTTCCTGGGTGATTACCAGATTTTCAGAAGTAGTATTAAAGTGAGCACATAATATGGGTCAGGTACTGTGCTAGGTGCTTTAACATAAGGCATCTTTATATTCAGTGAGTATATGCCACAACCTCCATGTTACAGGTGAAGAGCTGACCTTCAAAGAAGTTACATATAACATATCAAAGTCACCTAGTTACTAAAGGGCAAGCCAGGGATTGAATCCATGTATGTCTGACCTAAAGGTCAGACCTATGCTTTTTAAACTTATTAGTTTAACAGGTAATATTCAAAGCCAGGAGCTACTCATCTTTCTGAATTGCCAATTCTACATAAAGATTTTTTTTTTTTGAAAAAAAAACAAAAACAAAAACAAAACAAAACAACAACAACAACAAAAAACCAGTTAATTTTAAAAGGAACCTGAATATGTCATATAGTATGACGATGGGCACTGATACTTTTCAGGAGGCAGGAGACAGTAAAGAAACTGTACATGTGTGGAGAGGGTCATTTATAACACTGAGCACACCCTCAATTTGAACAGGGGTAACATTTGGTGGGAAAGTCTGAGGAACATCAAGCCACACTAAGCCACCACACTACAGCTACAATACATTAAGTATCTATTTGAGAGATACTGGGTTTTGTTGTGAGTTTACCTTGTCTTTATCCTTGGATGCTTCTATAGCTGATCGTAACATTTTCAAGAGCAGAAGACCGGAGAACTCTTCCTGGAAACTTGGGTCTGGTGTTTCCCTGTTCCACCCAAAGCAGGCAAACATGTTAAAAGGTAAATGTACTTAAATATATACATATAAAAATATATTCACTTAGTATAACCATACAAAATTTAGGAAAACAGTTTAACAAATCTGTTTAGATTATACCAAGAAACTTACAGTATGTATCTTTCAACCCGATAGTCCCACACCTAGGAATGTCTCCAAAAAAATCTCAAAATCCAGATATCATGCACAAAAATATTCACTGAATATAAAAGCCTACAAGCGTATAGCATAAAACAAACGTTCAGTAATAGAAAAATGATTAAATGATCATCACACAGTGATAGTTATGTAACCATACATAAGGATTTATAACAAGTCAATAATAAAAGAGAATGCTTACACATTTTACATGTCACTTACACAGTGAAATGACAAAAAGCAGGACACTTGCGCATGAATAAGAAGCTACCTCTGGGGAAGGGAACCAAGGTGCCAGGGTAGAAGAAAGGTTTCACACTGAATACTGCTTTGTACCATTTGGATTTTTTTTTTAGTCTGTGAATATATTACTTTAAGAAATTTTTTAAAATGTATTTTAAAAGCACAGTAACCATTACTAAGGTTTTGCTTTTATGTTTTCTATAATGTGGACATATTACTTATATCGGCATACGGTATTTTAAATACATCTATGTCTTAATATATTCCTAATATATGTTAAGAACAGCTTATTAATTTTATTTTCTGAAGGAATATAAACTAAAACAAAGCAGGAAGAATGACTGCATAATATGGGGGAACTACTGCTGATTCTTTCATAGTAGCGATTGAGGACATTCTCTTGGGACCTTAGTCTCAGAAATCAGCTGGGGAAAGCAAGCTGAGCCACCTACATGTTGACAATCAGAGTGTCTGTCAGGTTGCCTAGGGACCAGGCTGCTTTGGCCCGAACATTCAGAGACTTGTCTTCAAGTGACATCAATATTGCGTTTGCTGTGTCTGCAACAAATATGACATCCTGTAAGACAAAACAAAACACTGCTGTTACTTGAGGAGGTCATGCTGCTACCTTTGAAATTCTCAAACTTATTTTCAGATATCTATAAGCATTCACAGCAAATTTCTACTTGGAAATCAAAATTCATCTACTCAATCAATGTACTACTCTTATATTTTACACTTTGGACACTCAAAACAATCCCAGGAGAGGCTCCCATGATTTTGGTATGTGCCATGGACACCCGAGGAGTCTATGGATTTTGCTCTTATGAACGTGGAATACATAACCTGGCCTGGGGCAGTTATCCAGGCACTCTGTGCTTGGTTGATTATCATCTCAGGAAGTAATGTTCTGAGAAAGAAATGCATTTCCAAAACACATCCTATGTACTACACACCACCCAGTGAGATAAATGTCACAAGTAAGTGAGAAAGAGGGTGTTATTTCCTTCTTAGTAAAAACTGTATCAGCTTTCTAAATGATGACTACCACCTGGTAAGGCCGCATTTCATTTTTATTAGATCATTCATTAATTTAAACATTTACTGGGCACCTAGGGTCCCAGGCAGTGTGCTAATTAAAAATGAATGAACTACAAGCATTACCATATATATGGTAATAAATATATATGGTATATGTATATAGTAATGTCTAGAGTTGTTTATATATAAACAATATAAACACTTCTGGAGTGTAGTGGTGCAATCTCTGCTCACTGCAACCTTCACCTCCCAGGCTCAAGCAAGCCTCCCACCTCAGCCTCCCAAGTAGCTGGGACTACAGGTGCGCACCACCATGTCTGGCTAATTTTTTAATTTTTTGTAGAGATGGGGTTTCACCAAGTTGCCCAGACTGGTCTCAAAGTCCTGACCTCAAGTGATTCACCCACCTTGGCCTCCCAAAGTGCTGGGATTACAGGCATGAGCCACCATGCCTGGCCCATGACCATGTTTTAGTAGCAACAAGAAATCAGATTACAAACCAATTGAGTTTCTTTTACCATCCAATACAGGAGCTCTATATTCACAAAATAGGGGTGCCATGGACTACAAAACGGGCACAGAACAACTAAATAGGCTCACTCTGACCTGTCTGAGACAGGGAAAAAGCACATAGACTCCCAGGGCCCGCGAGGTTGCAGCTTTCACTAAGCGATTCTTGCTGTCATTCAGTCCGAGCAGCACTGTGATGCACAGGATCTGCCTGTCATTCTGCGATGAGAGGGTTGACAAGGGAAAAATGAGAATGAAATCACTATAAGCCAAAGGCTTCCATGAAAGATGTGAAATATCTGTGTCTGAGACCATATTCAGGAGTTGAACACTACTGCGACCTTGAGGCTACCCTGGTAAACAGCAGGTTCAATTCAGATTCCATGATTACCTGAGCACCCACTTTGTGCAAGACACACACAGCATCTCATCATGTTTAACCTTTATAGCCATGTGAATTAGGTTATTTTTATTCCTCTACCTCATTAAAGTTGCCTTCTTTATAGAAGCTAATTTATGTAAATAAGAATAGACACAAATACCACTGAGGACTAAAGAAAAAAAGCAGTCTGAATTCTGCTATGATCTGAATGTTTATGTTCTCCCCAAATTCCTATGTTGAAATCTTCACTACCAAGGTGATGGTATCAGGAGGTGGGGCTTTTGGGAGGAGATTAGGTCATGGGAACAGAGCCCTCATGAAAGAGATAAGCACCTTTATGACTGAGGCCCCAGAGAGCTGCCTTGCCCCTTCTGCCACATGAGGACACAGCTCATATGGTGCCATCTGTGAGCCAGAGAGCGAGCCCTCCTGAGGCACGAAATCTGTGTCTGTCAGTGATTTGATCTTAATTTCAGCCTCCAGAACTATGAGAAATACATTTCTGTTGTTTAGAAGCTACCCAATTTACGGTATTTTGTTATAACAGCTCAAACAGACTAAGACAAATACTGTATGTGTTGGGCATCAATCTAAGTATTTTCACATACTTTGTTATTTTTCACATGACTGCCATCTTATTGATGGTAACACCAAGTTTTAGAGAGGTTAAGAGTCAAAGAGCTGGCAAGTCGAAGAGCTGGGATTTAACTCAAGGCCTTTTTAACTTTGGATATGAAATCTTCCTGAAATCCATCTGCCTTCCAAACTTCTGCTACCCTTGCCTCTACCACCCACATTCCAATGTACAGGGGGAAACAGCTTTCCTGATATATTAAGGCTTCAAGTTTTCCTATTTGCTGTTCCCCAGTGCCCTCGTCCCCAACTCAGGTAGAACAAATACCTTTTCATCAGAGATAATGCTGAATACTGGTTCAAAATGCAAAACAATCAAATTCTAGCTCTGGTGCTCAAGCCATCATTTAAGGGTGAGAAAACACCCTCATGTTACCGGCAGATTGCTGAAGGCCTCTGGCAAGATGGAAGACAGGGCATCACAGGCGCTCGCCTGGAGAGTTGGGTGCTCCGAATTCTGCAGGGCTCTGGGTAAAGGACCATTCAGCATCATAGTCCAGAACATCACCACCTGGAATGGAGGCACAGGAAAAGCTGCAGCCCAAGACATAACAGGGGAACCAACTCGGAGCTAAGTACAGCAGAAATGATGGCCTTAGTAGTGAAACACCTTTCCTTAAAGTAGCAGCTTTCTGTAAATGTTTTCATTGGTTCTTCTTCCACAGTGATGAAAAGGGCTTTAGAAAACAACTGCAGTGTGTAAGCCTTCCATTCAATACCTATTGATTAGGAGACTGCAGGCTGATAAAGTTAGGCAGCAACAGTGATAATAATCAAGAGGAGGCTGAAGATGGTGATGACAGTAACAGCAATAGCAGCCGCAGCTAATGCTCTTCAGAGCCCATCTCATGCCAGGCATTGTTCTAAGTATTTTATAGTTACTGACTCATTTCATTCCTTGGCACAAATCAATGGAGCCTGTATCATTATCCCTACTTTTTCACACAAGGAAACTGAGGCTCAAAGAGACAATACAACTTGCTAATCAGCAGCAGGGGTGAACTAGAATTCAGATCAGTTGACACTCAGCTAGGGCCTTTTCAACTACTTTGCAGAGTCTGTGTGATAATAAAATGTAATACTCTGTGTAAGGTTTCTAGCACGGGGCCTGGTACACAGTGGACACTCTTAAACTGGGTAGTAGGTTCTGCTTTAAGCACTTTGAAGAACTACCTCATGTCATAGCCTCTAACACAGCCACGTAAACAGTTTCCTTTCCATGCTTTATACATATCCTATGATTTCATGTTCATTTGCTAATCTCTGTGGTTTTCGTATGTTTTTCGTTTCTGTTCCATGGACCTAGTCCTGGGTTTTGCTGTATATTTCATGCACCAGTTCTATCTTTCTCCTACTTTAGCTCCTGGAAACCCAGTCTGGGCCCTCCCTGCCCTACTCCAGAAGAATGTGGACAGAAAGTGGTTGCCAGTCTCCAGGATGGCCCACAATTACATTCACCTACTAATATTTATACCCTTTTGTAGTCCCCTCCACGTTCAACAGGCTGACCTGGGTAACCAACAGGATGTTGTGGAAATGACAGCATGAAACTACTTCCAAAGCTAGGTCATAGAAAGCACCACAGCTCTGGCTTGCTTTCTTTCCCTTGGATCACCTGCTGTGAAGGAGCCTGGCTGCCAGGTCAAGAGGATACTCAAGCAGCCCTCTGGAGACGCCCTCACAGGGAGGAAATGAATTGAGGCCTTCTGCCAACAGCCAACACTAATTTGCTAGGTCTACAGGTGAGCCACCCTGGAAGAAGATCCTCCAACTCCCTCAAGTCTTGCAGCCCATCAGTTGACTGCAACCCTGGGGGCATCTTGTTCCCAACCTCATGCAAGAACTAAGCCAGAATCACTCAGCCAAGCCACTCTTAATTCCTGACCCACAGAAACTGTGAAAAAATAAACGTATACTGTTTTAAGCTGCTAAATGTTTAAAGTTAATTTATTACTCAGTAATAGACAAGCAATACAGAAAACTTTTTTTTTTTTTTTTTGAGGCAGAGTCTCGCTCTGTCACCCAGGCTGGAGTGCAGTGGCACGACTGTGGCTCACTGCAACCTCTGCCTCCAGTGTTCAAGTGATTCTCCTGCCTCAGCCTCCTGAGTAGCTGGGATTATAGGTGCGTGCCACCACGCCTGGCTAATCTTTTGTATTTTTAGTAGAGACGGGGTTTCACCATATTGGTCAGGCTGGTCTTGAACTCCTGACCTCATGATCCACCTGCCTTGGTCTCCCAAAGTGCTGGGATTACAGGTGTGAGCCACTGTGCCTGGCCATGTCTTTTTTTTTTTTTTTTTTTTTTTTTTTTAACAATACCTGAATGTGAACAGTTAAGAGATTTGGCCAAAGTCACCTATCCAACAAAGGGAGAAGTCTGGATTCAAACCTAGTTCTGTCTGATCTCATCTCCCTGCGCATGTTATATGAAAGCTTTAAGGCAGGGACTAGGGTTAGAGTTTTTAATACACTGCAAGGATGATAGAAATGGTGAAGGCAAAAGAACAGGCAAAATGAGGAGGGCAGAGGGAGCAAAGACCACCAGCACTGAGTTGATTTTGCTTTTGGCACTAAGTAGAAGCCTTTTTTGGTGGGTCACATGCCCGTCTCCTTTAGAACTGGCACAGTGTGGGGGTAGCAGAAACAACCTGAAATCACAGGAATTTAACAGAATCATGGCGGGGTGGGGGGCACAGGTAAAGGAATTACCTACTATGTGTTAGCAGCTGTACATGTCATTCGATTTTCAATAGCCTTGTGACTGAAGGGATATATTATTCCTCTTTACAACTAGGAAACCAGGCTTATAATCACATATCTATTAAGTGGCTGACATGGTTTGGATGTATGTCCCCTCCAAATCTCATATTGACATGTGACCTCCAATGTTGGAGGTGGGCCTAGAGGGACATTTTTGGGTGATGGGGTGGATCCCTACTGAATGGCTTGGTGCTATCCTTGTATTAATAAGTGAGTTTTTACTCCATTAGTTCATATAAGAGCTAATTGTTTAAAAGAGCTTGGCATCTCTCTCTTGCTTCCTCTCTCATCATGTGACACACCTGCTCCCCCTTCACCTTCCGCCATGACTGGATGCTTCCTGAGGCCTCACCGGAAGTAAAGGTTGGCACTATGCTTCTTGTATAGCCTGCAGAATTGTGAGCCAGATAAACCTCTTTGAAAAATAAATTGTCCGGTCTGAGGTATTTCTTTACAGCAGCAGCAAAGAGATTAATACAGAAAATTAGTACCAAGGAATGGGGTGTTGTTATCAAGATCCTTAAAAATTTGGAAGCAGCTTTGGAACTTGGTAATGGCAGAGGCTGAGAGTTTGGAAGGCTCGTAAGATAGGAAGACAAAGGAAAGTTTAGAACATCTTAGAGACTGATTAAATAGTTGTGACCAAAATGCTGATAGAAATATGGACAGTGAAAGCCAGGCTGAGGAGGTCTCAGAAAGTAATAAGAAAAGTTTGGAGAACTGGAGGCAAGGTCACCTTTGTTACACCCCAGCAAACAACTTGGCTGCACTGTGCCCATGTCCTACAGATTTGCATAAGGTTTAACTTAAGAGTAATGACTTAGCGTATCTGCTGGAAGAAATCCTAAGCATCATTCAACAGATGATGTGGCTGCTTCTGACAACCTATAGTCAGACATAGGAGCAAAGGAATGACTTAAGGTTGGAACTTATCATGAAAAGGTTAGCAGAGCATAAAAATTTGGAAAATCCTGTAGTAGAGAAGGAATTCAAGTGCCCTGCAGAGCAACTACTTGCTAGACAGATTAGCATGACTAAAAGGGAGCCAGGTGCTAACCAAGCTGTTTTCCCATAGCCAGGTGCTAACCAAGCTGTTTTTCCCATAGTCTTGGCTATGGGAAAACAGCCTTGAGGGCACTCCAGGAATCTTTGAGGCAACCCCATCCCATCACACACCCAGAGGCCTAGGAGAAAAGTGGTTTTGGGGGCCCGCCCCAGGGCCCCCTTGCCCTGCACAGCCTTGGGACACTGCTCCTGGCATCCCAAGCCTTGGCTCAAAGGGCCCCAGATACTGCTTGGTTTGCTGCTCCAGTGGGTACAAGCTGTAAGCCTTTAGCGGCTTCCATGTGGTGTTAGGCCTGCAGATGCACAGAATGCAAATGTGAAGAAGGCTTGGGAGCTTCCACCTAGATTTCAGAGGATTTCTTAAGCCTGGGTGCCCACACGGAAGCCTGCCACAGAGACAGAGCCCCCACTGAGAGCCTCTACTAGGTAGTGCCAAACGGAGATGGGGGGTTGGAGGCCCCATACAGCATCTCCACTGAGCACTGCCAATGCAACTGTGGGAATGGGACCACTGCCCTCTAGACTGAAGAATAGTAGAGCCACTGACAGCTTGCACCCTTAGCCTGAAAAAGCCAAAGGCATGGGACTCCAACCTGAGAGCAGCCACACAGCCTGCACTCAGAAAAGCCACAAAGGCAAGGCTGCCTTGGAGGCCCACCCCTTGCACCAGTGTGCACTAAATGCAGGACATGGAGTCAAGGACTATTTTGGAGCTTTAAGGTTTAATGTCTATCCTGCTGGGTTTCAGATTTGTGTGGCGCTTGTTGCCCCTTTCTTTTGGCTGATTTCTCCCTTTTGGAATGGGAATGTTTACCCAATGCCTGTACCACCATTGTATCTTAAAAGTCAGTAACTTGCTTTTGATCTTACAGGCTTACAGGTGGAAGGAACTTATCCTAAGTCACAGCTGAGATTTTGGACTTTTGAGCTGATGTTGAAAAGAGTTAAGACTTTGGGGAACTATTGGGAAGAGATGACTAGATGACTGTATTTTGCAACGTGAGAGGAACATGAAATTTGTGGGAGCCAGGGACAGAGTGATATGGTTTGGATGTGTGCCTCCTCCAAACCTCATGCTGAAATGTGACCTCCAACACTGGAGGTGGGCCTAATAGGAAGTGTTTGGGTCATGGGGGCGGATCCCTCTTGAATGGCTTGGTGCTGTCCTTGCGGTAATGAGTTCTCACTCTATGCGTTCACATGACAGCTAGTTGTTTAAAAGAGCCTGGCATCTCCCTCTTGCTTACTGTCTTGCCATATGACATGACTGCTCCCCATTTGCCTTCCACCATGATTAGAAGCTTCTGGAGAGGCTTCATCATGGGCAGATGCTGGCGCCATGCTTCTTGTACAGCCTGTGTAATTGTGAGTCAGACAAACATCTTTTCTTTACAAATTGCCCAGCCTCAGGTATTTATAAGCAACACAAAAAGGACTAATACAATCATGTTTCCTAAATTTGATCCCATGGCTTTGGATAAAAAAATCCTTGGCTCTTCCCACAATTCTAGTTTGTCTCTTGGGCAGGCTAAGTAACCAGACTAGGTTTTATGCAAAAGAAAGAATTAGTTTTACCATTGCTATATGTTACACATAAGCCTACCACATTCTAAATTGCAAACAAACTGAAATGTGAAAATAAAACCTATTTATACTAGTTTCATGTTTTCCTGGATTATAAAATATAATTTTTGACACTGGAAGAAACCATATATCATCTACTGCACTTATCACTGAGCTTCAAAATAAAACTGCAACTGAAACACTAATAAAAGAAAACTGTGAATTGACATTTATTTACCAAGAAGACTGGTATTCTCTGATCAGGTGCTACGGTAGACTCCGGTTTATACTGCTGTATTAAACCTGTGCCCAGTTCTTCCAGAAGCTGCCAAGAAAAAAGAATTATCAAAGCAGATTATTAGAACTAACAACTTCACTTTAGATTGGAGATTACCTGGAATCAAGGGAAACATAATTTGCAACTAAGTTTCTTTCTTTTTTCAGTCACTCTTTTAACAGAGGCCTTCTTTCAAGGACTAAAACCAACAGCTATATATTGTTAATGTGTTACTGAATTAATTCTTGGGGTTTACATGTAAGAGCTGAAAACAGAAGAATGTATGTCTTCCTTACCTGAAAACTCTTTAAGAAATCTCAGAATTGAAGGACATGTGGCAGAAGAATATAAAGTGAAATAAAGGAAGGATATAAAGTGAAGAGAAGGAAAAAACCTTGTGGCTTTGATGAAAATTACCTTTGCTCCATGAAGCTGAATGGATGGATCTGCTTCCCCCATGCACTTGCAAATCACCTCTCCAAGCTCCATCAAGTAGACTTGAGTCATTGAAAAGTAGCCCCTTGCCAGAAGAGCCAATACCTGCAAAGAGGGCATGGAATTAACCCTCTAAGACCCAAGTGCAAGGCTGCAATATCCAGAAAAGTGTTATGATATTTCAGAAACTGCTAATATTTAACAGGGCTGAAATCTACTGAATGAAATTAAGAACCATAATCTTTATTTCATAACATCAATTAACTGTATCATAGTTTTATGGTGCTTTAGTATAGGACTGTTTTTCAGCAATGTAATCTCATTTAAGTCTTGAAACTATTCTTTAAAGTAGGTATTAACTGAATTTTACAGCTAAAGAAACTAAGCCTGACAAGGTTAAAGGACATGTTTCATGTTGTCCAGTTAATTAGCAGCAGACCCCAGGACCAGGCCTAGTCTCAGATCATATTTGTATACAAAAAGCAAACTCTTTTATTTAGGATTTCTTCCTTAGAAGGAACAATTATTTTGTTTCTCTAAGCAGATACAACACCAAGGAGAAGCTTAAAGAGAATTAAACATTTAAGTTGCAAAAATCAAAAATTAATCGTGTAATTTCTCCCAGAATTGTTCTACAATCTATTATAGCCACCTGTCATATAATAACTGAAATGAGTAAAATAATTTGCAATCAAAGAACAAAAAGGAACGAATCTGCTATTTTACAACCAAGGAACACCTCCCAAAAACAAAACAACAACAAAAACAAATACACCACCCATACCTAAAATACACCTCCCACCAACATGACTGACACATGGCTTGGTTTTACCCGCTCACTCCTCACTGTCACTCTGAAGGAGAATGGTTACTTACATTTCAGAGATGAGGAAATGAAACCTCCTACCTGCAAGGCCTCCAGTCGCATGGGGGAAGGTTCGTAGGTGCTTCCTGCTGCAGAGCCAGCATCGCTACCTGAACAGGAATCCTCCTTGGGCAGTATGACAGTGGAAATGCAGAGTCGAATGAGCCAGCAGGGCTCTGAAGACCCCTTAGGTGAGCTAACTGATGTTTCTTCCAGAGAGGGTCCTGCAGGGGCTTTCTTCCACCAATCAGGAGGGCTGAGGTGAGGGGTTGCTGAATTGCTATTACTGAGTCCAGAAGAACACGGCTGCTGCAGAAGTAGCTGGACTTCAGGTAAAGGTGCATGCGTGGACACTATAGCTCCCAAGAGTGTGAGACTGGACACACGAACATTAACATCTGTCAAAGGAAAGCAGAAGAAACTTATCACCAAGGGAACAGCTACCATAAAGATGGTAGTTATCCCTGCAGGCAATTAAGAATTGGTAGTTCCTTGTGTAACCTGAATCTAATTAAACTTCTAGACCTCATTTCCAGTTTGGAAATACACGGGACAGGAGAAAAAGTTAACACCATAAAGAAACCATCTGACAAATGGACAATGTGATTTATTTTGTTACCTTTGGTGACAGAACTTAAGAGTTTACAATCTATAAGACAATTGGCTTGGATTCTTTCATAAATCAGTTTGATATTTAAAAAAATGGGGGGAGGGACTCTAGATTTAAAAAGACTCACAGTGACATAATAACTAAATTGCAATGCATGCACCTTGAATGAACCCCGGATTTTAAGAAGAAGCTATTTTCAAAAAACTAAAAGCTTTTGTGTCTAGACTCATTTTTTTTGCATGTGATATCCAGCTAGCATCATTTGTTGAACAGTGCCTGCTCCTTTGTTGTAGATCAGTTGACTATACTTATGTGGGTCTATTTCTGGGCTCTCTATTCTATTCCATTGATCTGTTTGTCTCTTCCTTGGCTAATATCACATTGTCTTAATTACTGTAGTTTTATAGTAAATTTTGAAGTCAGGGAATGAATGTCAGTCCTTCAGTTTTGTTCTTCTCTATCAATATTGTGTTGGCTGTTCTGGGTCTTTTGCCTATCCACATAAACGTCAGAACCAGTTTGTTGATATCTGTAAAATAACTTGCTGGAATTTTGATTGAGACTGCATTGAATCTATAGATCAAATTGGGAAGAAGTAACATCTTTACAATATTGAGCCTTCCTATCCATGAACATGGAATCTCTGTCCATTCATTTAGTTCTTCTTTATGTCATCAGAATTGCACAGTTTTTTTATACAGATCTTAAACACATTTTGTTAGACTCATACCTAAAAATTTCAGGTTTTGAACATTTTAATGAGAAAAAAAGTTACTTGAGGATAAGGTCAGATACTTAAAAGGAACCTTTGAGACATGGTGCACTCTCCTCAGCTGAAGATGCAGATAATTAAAAGCTGGTAGAATGGAATGATCAGGGGTTGTTGAAACAACTTGGATTGTTTTCATCTTACTTCTGCCATGAATGTGATGTGAAACCTTAGGGTAAGACTTATCTTTCTGAGTCCCTTTTTTACACATTGGTGTAAGCAGTGAACTGGACTTATTTACACCTCATTATCTGATTTGAGCTCTCATAAAAATCTTATGACGTAGTTATAATTCTTGCTATTAGGAAGAAATCAGGGTTCAGAGAGGGCCATGGCTATTAGATGGCAAAAATAGGGGTGGGCTCCAGACCCTTGGATTGACTTCAGGTCCCACGTTCTTCCCACAGTGTCACAGAAAACAACCACTCTTCCTTTCTTCTTATAATTCTGCCTGAAAAACTGAACTCATTAGAATGTGGTCTGATCTGAAAGCTTGCAAACAAAGGAAAAGCAAGTCTTCAAAAGCCAAGTATTTATAGCACATATACATTATGTATGGGAGGAAATAAGAAATAAAACTCTGCAGTTAGTAAGGATTTGAAGTTCTGGGATTTTATCTGAACTTCACTGGAAATAACATTAAAGAAGTTAAATTTTGTATCCCAGTTTTCTTTCCCAAAAGTATATAATATCTATCTATCCATCTGTCTGTCCATCTAACCATCCATCCATCCTTTATCTATGCCTAAGGGATATAAACTATTATACACCTGAGGGAGGCTGCCTATACCTGGCTCAGCCCTAATTCTAAAGGGATACTCTGGTCACTGCCCTGAGCATTAAACAGGCATTAAATTTTACAATTAATTCTCTAGCTCTCTTCCACTGTGGCTTGAGGGGTCAAAAGTGGGATTCTTGCAACAGCTAATATCCTGAAAAGTTGAGAAGAATAAGTAGAGATCTCTTAAGAGTTGTAAAACTTCTCTGAATACATACATACATCTAAATATTTTTGCTAATACTCTGCATCTGATTGATAAAAAGAAGCAATCAGTTTTAAGCCACTACCAACCTTTGTGGCGGATATAAGGCTTTATCTGGTTCCAGACTTTGGTCAGCAGGCTGAGTTTTAGACGATTATAAGGTGCATTTGATACTAAATTTGCAAGGCACTGTAAAACACAAAAAGCAGTTCATCAAAAGGCTTGATTAAACCACAGCATAGAAACAAATTTTACAGCATTTAATTAAAAAAGTTTTCACACAACTAAAAATCAGTCCTTTTTTTTCCTTTTAAGTAACATTTGCATTCTCATTGGTACAACTAAAAAAACTAAAGATGAAGTATTTTTAGCAAATCATTTATTAGGACATACAGAGATTACAGGTAAGATCAGACAAGTGGGTACAGACTTCCAAATAGGGTATTTTTAATAAAATTATTAGTTAGTTATATTTTAAGTCAAGTCACTTTTGGGCTATGTAAAACAGTCTATAAAATTAAAACAGAGAAGCCCCCTCTGGAACCCACAGTTGGTACATTACCTTAATTATCTGAGTAAGGGTCTGTGAGGATGACTCTGCCACCAAAGCTAACAAAAGACATCTGTGCAACTCTCTAATGCTGGAAGCGATCATTACGGAGAAGGGAGTAAAAGCCCTTCTGTGGTCATTGGTATCTTCAGCAACAGAAAGAAACTGCTTTGAACCTTCCAAGATGGCAGATAAAACTTGCAGAGCACAGGCACGTGTCTGAAATTTTGGGATGACGCACATTGATTAGTTAAAAATCAGGAGTCAGATTCCCTTCTTCAGATACATATTTAATTTTCAAAGTATATGGAATCATTTTAATCTGAAGAATAAAGGCAATGGGATTATCTGTTAGTTCCTAAAAACTATGCCACTTGCATCCCACACCAAAAAAAAAAAAAAAAAATCTTTATTTTATTTTTATTTTAGGGACCCAGTCTCACTCTGTCACCTAGGCTGCAGTGCAGTGGCGCAATCATAGTTCACTGCAGCCTCAAACTACTGGGCTCAAGCAATCCTCCCGTGTCAGCCTCCCAAGTAGCTAGGACTAAAGGTGTGTGCCATCACACCCAGCTTAAAAAAAAAAAAAAAAAAAAAAAAATCCAGGAACACATTGCTGTTAGGTTTCTTACAGTAAGAAATAAATCCAAGCTTTATCATACCACAAAGATCTGAAATCCTAAGTATGAGAATAATTTAAGGATTAGAGGCCTGGTTTATTCAAGCAGAATAATTGAAAAGTCAGAACTAAACAGCCCATGGGGTAGAAAAAAATACACGTACCTAGAGTATGTTTCATATCAAAGTTCCTGAGAACATTGTGCCTCATATTCCACTCTGAAGCATGTATGCTCAATGTTAACTTAAATAGGACTTTAGGAACTTTGTGTACATGTAACTTGGCAGGCATCATTAGTAATTCAAGCTTTAAAAACAATCTTAGGTACAGGAAATAACACTGCCTGGAGTGATAGCATTTGGCAATTAAAGAAAGGAATACCATTAAATACAAGCTTATGAATGGAAAGGACATGGACTGTGTATTTGTTAGGAAAGGTGTTAACGGCACCAAGATTTTCTTTATAAGGTTGAATGATTATTTACAGTTGGTACTCTAATGATTTTGCAATCTTGAAAATCAGAAATGAAAAGAAAGCCCAACTTAACAAAAAATGGAATACAGGTAATAAGCACAGGACTATTAATATGAAATAATACTGTATTCTCTTTGGCCAGATCATCCAAAAATGAAAATTAACATTTTCAATTAAAAAAAAAAAACAGGAAATCAACATTACAATTCTAGAATCTAACCTAAGTAGTTACTCAATATGAAGCATATCTGAGTTTGGAGCAAAAAGATTTTCCGGAAAGCCTTCCTTCAATTATATTATCTCCAAACAACCAGGTAATAAATCACCAGGCAGGCCTTTTACAGAGTGGAATTGCAGAAATCTAGAGTTACTGCTCTGAAAACAAATTTGAAGTACAGTAGCATCAGACTTCAGAATGAAGCATAATCCCCTAAGGTAGGACATTGACAATGTATTAGGAAACCGTGTGCATATGTGTGAAAGAACAAGAGAGTGAGAGCACGAACACAAGTCAGCTGATCCAAGAAGGACTTAGATCAGGGGTTGGCAAACTTTTCTGGGCATGGTAGTTCATGCCTGTAATCATAGAACTTTGAGAGGCTGAGGTGGGCAGATCACAAGGTCAGGAGTTCGAGACCAGCCTAACCAACATGGTGAAACCCCGTCTCTACTAAAAATACAAAAATTAACTGGACGTGGTGGCATGCGCCTGTAATCCCAGCTACTCAGGAGGCTGAGGCAGAACTGCTTGAACCTGGGAGGCAGAGGTTGCAGTAAGCCAAGATCACACCACTGCACTCTAGCCCAGTTGACAGAGAGAGACTCCATCTAAAAAAAAAAAAAAAGAGCCAGTAGTACACATTTTATATTTTAGACTTTGCAGGCCAGTCTCTGCCACAACCACTCAACTCTGTGATCGTACCACAGACACATACAGGAATAAATGCGGCTAATGTTCCAAAAAGACTTGATTTATGGATAATGAAATCTGAATTGCATATAATTTTCACATATCATGAAAAATTATTGTTTTGATTATTTTAAAACCATTTAAAAGTGTAAAAACTGTTCCCAGCTCACAGGTTATACCAAAACGGGTGGCCAGATTTGGCCTACAGGTCATAGTTGGCCAATCCCTACTCTAGAGGCTGGTCTGCACTCAACAAGATAGATCTTATGCTAAACCTTCATTTCTTTAGAAGACAATTAAAAACCACAATTCCAACAGCTCACAAACCGAATAAAATTAAAAATTGAGTTGTGGAAAGAAATGAACTAATTTCAAAGAGTCAAAAATTTTAGCACAATTTTGGCATCTTAACAAACGAAAACAAATGTCATTGAAATTGGTTACTTTTTTCCACTAAGATATAAAATCTATATAGAAATTTGATACTATGTCAAATTATACTTTTCACAGTTCTGAGTTAATTTCCTTTAAACTCTGTTTAACATATCTTTGTTATCACCGTTACTTAAGATACTGAATCTGGTACAAGTTTTGCTTCATTTATTTTTATATCAATATTTAATATCTTGTTTACCAGTTCTAATTAGCACTTTCAGCAGAAATTACTAATGTACAGGCAAATCATAATAGGTGTAGCTCTCCAGAGAGCTCATTTTGTTTATTTTTTATTGTCCGAATATTTAAAATGATGGATGAAAGGCTTTTCAGTCTTACAAACGTCAGTGTACTTGGTTTTACTAGTGTATAGTTTCATCTCCTTGGACATGAAGGCTTGTCTAAAGCTAATAAAACAGAAAGGTACTTTTCCTTTTTTGTTACTTAAGAATGCAGCAGAAATGTTTGCTGGGGTAAGCTTAGTCAATCCTAATTGTTTTTCCTCTTTATGTGTGTTTGGTCTCAGAATATTTCTGGAAGGGTGACAAAGAAGTCCCTGATGGGAGTGGGTACCACTGAAGTTTCCATGAAGGGCACCTGGCTGTCCACGTTTCAGGGTTAATTTTATTAGATATCACTTCCAAAGTCAGTTGTCTTTTACGTAAAGGCATTTCAACATTGTGTCAGGGACTCTGGATCAGAAGTTATCTAAGTGATATGGTTTGACTGTATCCCCACCCAATCTTAATTCCCATGTATTGTGGGAGGGACCCACTGAGGTGGGAGGTTATTGATTCCTGGGGGCTGGTCTTTCCCATGCTATTCTCGTGATAGTGAATAAGTCTCATGAGATCTGATGGGTTTATCGGGGGTTCCCACTTTTGCTTCTTCCTCATTTCCTCTTGCTGCCACCATGTTAAGGGCCTTTTGCCACCCACCATGATTCTGAGGCGTCTCCAGTCATGTGGAACTGTAAGTCCAATTAAACCTCTTTTTCTTCCCAGTCTCGAGCATGTCATTATCAGCAGCATGAATACAAACTAATACACTAAGCAAAGATTGCCTGTGCTTGGCTGGCCGTATGAGAGAAAATTTACCACTCCTTAAAAGTTAAGAATTCCAACCTTTCATTCTCTTTTCTAGTTATACCATCTATCAACTAGATTTTGATTTGTTTTCACTTTTTATAGTTATCCAAAAGAGCATCATCATCATTAAATAAATCATCATCATGAAATTTGTAAATCAGGATAATTCTCAAGGTGCCAAGACAAAGGTTTGCCCTGTAATTTGTTCCTTAGACAAGTCTTGAAGATATTCTCCATAATATGCCTTTATAACAACTAAGAAAATCATATAAAAGAAATTCTTATATTAGTCCTGTTCTTTTTATTGATAATTTGCTCTGTCCCTTTTTGAAGCATATTATAAGACGTGCTTTCTGAAGCACATTTCCCACATAGAAGTGTGATTATTTCCTAAGTACCACAACACTGCCAAATCCTAATAGACATTTCTAAGTTTTCTTCTTCCCAATTAACCATTCTAGCATATTATGTTTCAAATTCCCAAAAGTAGCCTCTGTTTATTGTTGGCATTCTGACTGGAAAAATCTAATCACCCGCTCTCCTGTCCATTTCTCTTTGGAAAATTTCTTAGTAAACCAGTTAAAGCTGTGCTTCCAGTTGAGTATGCCATGGGTCATATCAGACCTATCATAAACTCAAAACTAATCACTAAGCACTTCAACGACAAGATAAACTATTGCTGTTTTTTAATCCTGGCTAAGAGGAAATCCAGCCATCTAACTCTACATGCACAAGGAGCACCTGAGATGACCACTTGGCCTGGAGTCATGGCAGCTCTTTTAATTTGGTCAATCCAGAATGCTGTTCCATTCTAATCAGATAATCTGCTATTTTTAATTTTAATGCACATAACTTTCTAGAAGGCTTTATTTAAAAAGCCTGTCCCACTGACATCACCTATCACAACACTTTCTTCTAGCATGTGTCTTGGTACACAGTTAATTACACTATGGACAGACTGTAGAGGTATGCTCCAAGCTTTGTTGTAAACAATAATCACCACACTTATTTATACGCTTGCAAGCTAACACTTGATTAAAAAAAAAATCTCTAAGTACAATCATTTTACTTGCCATTATAGTGAACTAATTTAATTTCTTTCATCTTTTAAAATCCTCTTTAAGTAGGATGACTGTTTTATTTTTTTCATTTCTCCAGGATTTTCAGGTGGCTTTTTGTACTGGATCTAGGACATTTCCAGAAGGAAGTTCTGTATCTTTCTTCCTCAGTACATCTCTTGCATTCACCAAAGTTAAACAGCAAGAACATGTCTAAAAGGTACTTAAATCAAGGAGCTGGATAAGACCACTTTGCAGTATGTGAAATTTCTCATGGCATTTTAAGTGAAATGTAAACATTAAAAAAATGAACATATAAATATCATGAAATTATTCCAATTCATTTTTATCAGTGATGCTCTCATAACCTCTTTGTATTCATGTTCCAAACCCCCACGTCCCACATCCCCTTGGCTGGGCAGCTTCGATGCAGGTAATGAAGCTGGACTGCCTCTTGCTCCACGGCACCATCTCCTGGGCCACTGCTGGCAGCTCCCCTAGCTGGAGAGTCTTCCAATATACATTTTCAATATTTTTAGTGGTTTTTATCTCAATTACTCTAATGGCTTCATTACTGATTTATTTGCCACCACTCATTTTCCATTTTTCTCCCAGGTTCTCAGGTTCACTATTGGTTTAATTAATTGTAAAATTTCTGCTGATTTAATTTTTTAGGATAACGAGTATTTGAAATACCCCACAAGTCATTTTTGTGTGTGTGTGTAGAATTGAGGCTAACTTATTTTTCTTTACTTGTAAAAGCTTCTGATGGGTCATCCAGAAGTTTTCTTACATAGTAATTAGTTACTCAAGGAGATGACTCATATGGAATTCCAACATATTGTGGGTTACCACCCTGACCCCTTAAGTACTAATCTTAAAAATAGGAAAGGAACAATATGCTGTTGGCCTAATTAAAACTTCTCTCTTTGTGAGGACACCCAGGTGCCATTCAGCATGGCTTTTTAATGTTCACTATTGTAAACAGCAGTTTTGTTTCCTTACTTGGTTAAGTGGCTAACTTCTGGAGAGGAATTAACATATTCAAGCAGAGACAAATATTTGATCAGTCATGAGATATCTTGCTATAGGTATCCATGCCTACCAAATAGCTTTTTCTTCTTTTTTAAAAATGTCTTTCTTATTAAAATATGTAAATATTTATTACATATGATTTGAAAACTATGGAAAAGTTGCAAGAAAAAAACATTTGGGATCCTACTATAATATATAATTCTATATCCTGTGTTTTCACAGAACATTTTGAGCATTTTTCTAAGCCTTACGCATCCTTCAAAGCCATTATGTACCATGATATTCTACTGAGTTGTTTAAGCCATTTCTGATGTTTTCTTGTTATAAATACCACAGCAATCAATATTTTCATAAAAGGAAGAGAAGCATGGCTGCTTCAGTGCAGTTCAAGGGAGACATCAAAGTTATAATTCAGTGTGCTGAGGCTTCAAGCAAGCCCTGGAGCAGGAAGCGACGCTACATGGTCACCCTCAATGCATTATTCACATAAGCCCACTTCCTATTTTCCTGCCTCTCTAGTGGTTCTCAAGTCAGAACTTGGGTCAGTGTTACTAAGAGCTGTATTCAGATCAGATAGGACAAGGCAGAGAAAACAATAAGCGCAGAGGCTCACACCTGTAATCCCAGCACTTTGGGAGGGCCAGGTAGGAGGTCAAGGGATGGAGACAATTCTGGCCAACATGGTGAAACCCTGTCTCTACGAAAAATACAAAAATTAGCTGGGCGTGGTGGTGCACACCTGTAGTCTCAGCTACTACGGAGGCTGAGGGAGGGGAATCGCTTGAACCTGGGAGGCGGAGGTTGCAGTAAGCAGAAATCGCACGACTGTGCTGGTGACAGAGCAAGACTCCGTCTCGAAAAACAACAACAACAACAATGAGGATCCGTAAATTTTTTCTTCCTATTATAAAGCTTAGAATTTAAATCTCTTACCTTTGGAGAAGGATCTTTTAATGTAAGAGTCATCAAGGACACTGACTGTGGGCTTCCAAGTTCAGGTGTATCGGGAATAAAGGCTGACCAGTAGCCATAAAGAACTTTCTTTTCTATCGATTTTATAGTAGAAAGAAAACAAACTAAGGCTCCTTGGCGAACTTTGGCTTGGTAAGACCTTTCACATCCAAGAGTAAAAAGAAAAAAAGTTTAAAACTAGTTTTTTTTTTTTAATGCAAACACGAAATGGTATTTATTTCCACCAGTTCAAATGATACATTCAAAAATTAAACATTCTAAATAATCTCTAAAGATGTCAATGTGTTATTAAAAATTTTTCTTTCAAACTACAATCAAAACATGTTAAGACAATTTGTTTCTATAACAAGTTATTAAGGCTGACAATTAAAAAACACAACTGGAGAACAAGAGGGCAACATTTTGATATCAGGAAACTAGTGTTAGACGCAAAACACTGCCAAGTATCCATCCATCCATCCAACGAATATCTGTTGAATGACGTAGGTATGTCCCAGGCATCACGCTAAGGCTGGCAGACATAGAAAAGACCCTGCCTTGACAAGCTTGGCAGTGGGGGGAAGTTAAGGAAATAATTATAATAATACATTACTAATAACACTAGGCAGAAAAGGGTTCCTGGGGAATATGATTTCTGAGCCCATATCAAAGATGAGTAGTGGTTAGCAAGACGAAAAGGCACAGAAGAAGTCAAGAATATTCTAAGGAGAGTAATGACATGTGGAATGGCAGATCAAGAAAGCAAGTCATGTTCAGAGTAACACCATGCCCCACAGAAATCAGGCTCTTCAAGTTAAATCACATGCAGCAGTCAGGTTTTTCAGCAGTTATAAACTTACATGCAACTTAGAATATAAGGTATAAAAATGTAACAAAATACTACTACCTCATTTTACTCTGCATGCCTCCTTCAGCATCAGAATAGTCTGACTCACTACTGCTGACCCTTTTCCAACTGGAAGAACTGAAGGATGAGGAGACTCCATCTTTTCCTGCAGCTCCACTTCCATCTAAACGCAAACTCTGGACACCCAGGGAGGAGGGACACCAAGTGTTCCCTTCATGCAGGTTCACTCTGCCTGTGCCAGTGACTGGGGCTGCCTCTATTTCACCACTGGATTCCTTTTCCTCCTCCTCCTCTCCTTGCTGGATTTTCTTTGGTTTTACTTTGGATTTTTTCTTTTTATTCTGATTTTAGGAGCAAATGAAGACATACATAATAGCTACTTCAGAATGGCTTTTAACTGAATTGTTACTTCTTCATTTTAAAGTGACTAAATATGTCCCCAACATGTAGTTTAAAGAAGACAAGAGAAAAGAAAAAAGTGGAACTTCTTTAATACCCTAAGCATCAGGCACGATGCTAAGTGCTTGCTCTCTCCTATAAGAAGGAAGGTATAAGATACATGAGACAGAGTAAAACATGTGGCCTGGGTTCAAATTGCACCTCTGTGACTTGGGTCAAGTCATTTAGCCTCTCTGAGCTTGACCTTGCTTATCTGTAAGTATGAGGCTAATACCACCTACCTTGCACAGGTGTTGTGAAAGTATTCAGCCTTCTCAACTGGAACTCCTCAAGAGCATTAAAGCCTATAGAAAATGACTTGAGTGTCTATTTTATCAGTTCTCCAAGAAACATATATAGCTAATACGATTCTACATGCCTGCACAGGAGAGACGGTAATCCATTACATATAATGCATATTTTGGGGCCTTGGGTTTCCGTAGAAGTAGATTCTAGGTAGAAGCCAGTTTCTTTCTTTCTCCCTTTCTTTCTGACATCCAACTATCTCTGGAATCTGTGTCTTCCTCCACGTTCTCAAAGTCTGTGGCATTGAGGAAGGAAGTTCCCATTACTTTTACCTTGGACTACTTACTGTGGCCCCTGACCCGTACTCTTTTATTTGCTACCACAATGATTTTTCTAAGATGCAAATCTGATCACATTATTCCCCTATATACTATTCTTTAATGAATCTCTATTGCCTA
Source organism: Sapajus apella (assembly GCF_009761245.1). Classification (NCBI taxonomy): domain Eukaryota; kingdom Metazoa; phylum Chordata; class Mammalia; order Primates; family Cebidae; genus Sapajus; species Sapajus apella. Next base: position 31,922,392 of record NW_022436952.1, read on the forward strand.
CAAGATAAAAACCCAAACTCCTCAGTCTCCTGTACAAGAACCTTATCATTCAGCCTCTGCTACACAACAGCTCCACTCTTCCTCTCCCCTTTCTGAAACTCTAGACTGACTAGTTAACAAATGGGCAATATATACTCTCATTCTCTGTGTCTATGCACCTTTTCTCTGCTTGAAACACTCATCCCTCCTTCTCTGTACTGCTACTCACTCTGAAATCTCTGTTTAGCTACCACATCTTTTAAAAAGCCTCCTCTTTCTCCTCCATTTAGACTGGGTGACCTCAATGTGTTCCCAGAGTACTCTGAGAATGTTCTGATGATAGAAACAATAGTATTGCATTGTAGCTGCTTATTTATCCATCTTTGCCTTCTCTCTCAAACTCCTAAAAGCAGCCAGGGTCCATATTCTTAGTGCTTAGCGCAGTGTGTGGGGCACAGCAGACACTGGGTAAATGCTGATTGAGTGAATGACTGAAATCATTTCTAATGAGAAGCATTTTGATCAGGTATAACACTTCTGGATGTGAATCCTTGACCATACATCTGTATGCTTCAGGTTCTCCAACTGAAGCACAAGGGAGATGGCAGTTATCTGGAAAGGCTGGGAAATCAGGTGAATGTGAGGGCTGTGGAAATGGAGCGCTGACTGATAGGTGGGCTTGTAATGGTCTAGAGAAGGGCTAGTAAATTATGGCCCAAAAGCCAAATCCAGCCCAGCACATAGCCTGCTTCCGTAAATAAAGTTTTAGTGAAACACAGTCATGCCCATTCATTTACATTGTATCTATGGCTGCTTTTGCCCTATTACAATAGAGTTGGTAGTTATGACAGAGACCTACAGTATTTACTAGCCTTGCAGAGAAAGTTTAGAAAACGTTTGTTGTTTCTACAAGCTAGCCTTGTAGAGAAAGTTTAGAAAACGTTTGTTGACTGCTGGTCTTGAGCGTCGTGGGGATGAAAATGCTTGGTGTGGGGTATAAAGTGAACGCTCATTTTTATAGCTGTTAGAGTGACTACACCTATAAGAGGTAAAAGATGCTTTAACTGGTACTGTGAGCCTCAGATGAATTATGCTAGCAACCCTAAACTGAAATAAAATTCAAGGTAGGCTTTTAGGGTAGTAGTGATGAAAATTATATAAAACACACACAGCAATCTATTAAAAATAAGCCACAACTTAAATCTAAATAAACATAAATGTACCAAAGTTGGTCGAGAAGTACTGGATTCTGATTGCTGTGGTTTGATAGGTGTTCGCCCATCATACTGAGGAAGTGGAGTTGGGTATAACACCGTGGGCATCTCTATGTTTAGTCCAGGGAGTCCGTGAAACATGGATTTCTAATAATGATAAATAAGGACACACACACACAGAGAGACACACAAAACCAAAAAAAACCATTAATCATAAAACAGAACTATTCACCATGTCTGGATCAGAACACTAACAGATTAATGTTTAAAAGCCAACTAAGGAAATAGAAATGTGACAGAAAATAGATACCTCGAAGGCATAGGGCTTAAAGAAGAGATTAAGCTGATCTGGCCTCCAGCTGGATCTGGTTTGGTCAGAACAGATCAGGTCTGGTTTTAGTTTCCTTATTTATTTATAAAATTTATCCATATCTATCTATACTTTTTAAAACCAATTTATCATTTTTATTTACCTATCTCCACATCTAGCTATCTATCTCTCTTTTTGATGGGGGAGCAAGAGAATGGCACAAGGAAAGAATTGCTGCTTCTTGCTTCACTGGCTGAAGAAGCTGGGTCCCCGGATGCTGGCCTGACTTTCCGACTGACTGGCATGCTTGGAAGCTGCCCACTGACACACGTCTTGTTTGTCCTGCCTACTACTTGGAGGAGAAAGGCAAGGAGAAGCACTGGCTCTTCTTGCAAATACAAACAGGTACAACATAATCTATAATTAAATCTTCTACAGGTAATATCCCCCTACCTATTCCCTTACTAAGATTCACAGATAATTTTAAAATTTTGACACATTTATTAAATGGAGATTTACTATTTTCTGTTCTTAATATTAAGCATCTTTGAAATCAAACATTTTGGTCTAGTCTCTCAAAATATATATAGGAACTTTGAATACCTTAAAGTTAGCCTTAGAATAAGGATGTAAAGTGGTCCTTGTATCACGGGTTGAATCAGGAAAGACAATGATCATATGAAGACTTGCCTTACCTTTAGCACAGCTAAAAGTGCTCCGAGTTCATCAGTCTGTGTTAGTTTCATTCTCCCACCATTTAGAAGTGACTGTATACCTTTTAATGCATTTTGCAACAACTAGGGGGGAAAGGGAGACCCAGTTAGAAGGCAGAATAAAATCTGGTTGTCCAAGAATCAACTTACTAGCACCACTTAGGATGGAAGAGAGACAGTCTCTGGATGATGAAAAAACCTTTAGACACACACAGATATACACAAAACAGAGATGAAGTTCCAAAGAGACCTGATAAACTACCATGAATTCTTTTCTAGAAGAAAAGAGTAATGAAGTGGCCTTAGTGTACATGTTTATAAATCAGTATGTACAAATGGTGAGTAAGAAAAAAGAGAAAAGATATTTAGCAAGAAAAATGTGACAAGGGATAAAAAAAGAGATAGCACAGATCAGAAGTGGGGAAGCTCTGTACTATGGCAACGCCAGCAGCTCTTAAAGGCAAAGGGATGTATGTGGGAACAGATGATGAATGATAAAAACTTGGTTTCTGGAGGGCAATTCTGACCAACATTGATTTCTTAACTCAGTAATCTCAATTCTAGAACTCTGTCCTTAAGAAATACTCCCTACACTGGGAATGATGTGAACTGTAGCCTTGTTTGAAATAGTGGAAAAACTGAAAAAACTTCAATTTTGATGATTATAATGATTATAAAAGAAGCTAACCCTCTGCTAAATGTAAAACTCAACAACAATAACAGCAGACCCTTTGAATGTTTTATTTCATATACTTCACGTAAGAACCCACAATGTGGTTCTATCAGTCCCTTTTCAGGGAGGAACATGGAGGCCCAAGATGTAATTTGTCCAAGGTTTTCCAGCCACAGCAGTTAGAGAGGATGAGGTATATTTAACAGGTACTAAATAGATGTCCCAGAGATATTAAGTTTTAACAAAACCAGAAAGTTACAAAACAGCATGTTTTTACAAAAAAGTTACAAAACAGCATTTAAAGTTGTAAAACGCTTATTTACACATAGAAAAAAAAATCTGAGGGCACATAGCACAAATTATCTTCAGTGGCTATATCTGAGCAGGAGACTAGAAGGAACTTTATCTTACATTTATAATATTTGAAATGTGTTACTCTAAAAGATGTTAACAAAGTGTCATTTGCATCATATTTTTAAAAAAAGAAATAAAATATTGCAGATATTGTTGAATTCTCTCTTCCCCTTCATCTTAAAGACAGCCACTAGCCTGCAACTGTATTGCTTTTATACTCAGAAGAAAAAAAAATAGTTTCCTCTAAAAACCAAAACATAACGAATAAAAAGCTTCATATAATTTAAACCAAAATGGTATGATTTTAGTCTTTTTAGGTTACAAACATTTCATATACGTGTATTTCTCTAGACAAAGCAAATAGTGCAAATTAAACTCATTAGTAACATTCTTCCACTCTGCTTCTAGACACATCCACAACATTCACTAGATAGTGATGGTCCACTTACCATGCAAAATGTGATATCATCCATATCAGACGATTTTGGAGATTGTAAAATAGTCAGGAAAGCTTGGAAACAGATATGTTGGTAGGGCTCCTCCAAATACGGCTGTCCTGGCACACTAAACGCATATAGAGAAAACAACTCAAACTCAGTCTCTCTTGAAATGAGGCTTGCAAAAGACTAAGAATTAAAAATAGCAGTAATACAGGCTATTAGAGTTGGAATATACCCTTGAATGCAACTACGCTATGGAAAGTGATTATTTGGGTTAATTAGTTACTGCTGGGGGACAGGCACAGGGCTAGAATGAATATGGAGGAACAGTGCTTTCCATACGGAAAGGTTATAGATGTTTGTGGTAGAAAAAGCATGGAGAAAGAAAAACCTTGTTTCAGTTCTGCTGTTCAGTCCGAAGAAGGAAATAATGCAGACAGGTCCTGTCAAGCTAGAACCGCACGGCTATACCTGCCTTTCTACTCACTGGCCAGCACTGGGTTATGCAGAAACAAGTTCACATTTGTGCTGCTTGTTTCCTATTGCCCTCTGTGAGAATCTAGGGTGAGAAGCTGGGTCTGTTTCCACCTTCTTCAAAGAAAAGAAATTGCCCTTTACAGATACATCTCACCAGTGCTTAAATCTGCATGAATATATCCTTCTAAAAACTCAATACGCTTAGAATTTATGCCAATAGAAAACAAATTTTGAAAGACTGCACATTATATTACTATTACCACATTTTAGGAATATGGTCCTATCTATTTTTTCCTTCTTTACAAGCAGTATTAAAATTAACAAACAATATATGATGATTTTATTAGTAAAGTACATGGGAAATGCAAAGTTAGTTATTTTTCTAAGTTGGCTCTGGCTTCAGGCAGAGGGAACTACCTACAAAGGGCCCAACAGAGGCACTATCTTATTACCATTGAGAAACTTGACTGGAACCACATACCTGAGACATAAGTTTGCCATACAATGTACTGCAGCTCTCCTGACTTCAGGATCAGACTGAGCCGAGTCACTCAACTTCAGTAAGAGCCCGGTCTTGCCTAGCAGCTCTGGGAGGTACTAAGACAAAATAACAGTCAATGTAGGTCAAAGAAAAGCCTCTAGAAAAACATTATGTTTTAGACAGATTTCTTCTGTTTTTTTTAACTAAATAGCAGTTAAGCACCAAAACACTAGCTATTAGGTAAATGTCACAGATGGATATGCAAAGATATGCCAAAAAGCATCAGTAAGGAACATTACTCCCAGCCTAGGTAGCTGCTGATGCTCTTTAGTGTGGCCGCATAGCTGGTGGGTAAAGGTAATAATAATAATGGTTACTACCTACTGAGGGCCATGAACTTGACAAGTATTTTCTCACTTCATCCTCAGGGTAACTATTTTATACATGAGGAAACAAGGCCCAGAGTGGTTGAATAAGAAATGCTAGAGATTAGTGGCAAGATAGACACCTGAACACAGTGTTGGCTCCAGAGCCTGTACTCCTAGCCCTTAAAAGGAGGCATAGAACGGTTTAAACTACCTTTTGACATTTTGAGCCATTGCAGTAAACCAGAGCTGCCAGGGCTTGAAGAATTTCCATGTATGTCCAGGAACTACACTGATGAACAGCCGAAATAGTATATGCCAACAGGAAATCCAAGTGCTGTTCGTCAACAATTACCTAACAGGAGAGGAAAAAATATATTATGATCTAACTTTTAAAAAATATTATGCTTTTATGGACATGTATGCTCACCTGAATCAAGCTGTATAAAAGAGAGAGTGTGTGTCTGTTGTTTATGTGTCAAAAGGATCACCTCTAAAGGGCCTGAAAATTTGATCAACATAGGGGCCTTCTCTCTGCCCCAAGGTCTTGCTCACTTCTTCCTCTTTAGTATAAAGTAGAACTTGGTAAAGTCCTTATAACTTTTCTTTGAACTAACCAGACACTGGCAGCTGTGAATACACAGATGTATTTCAATGCACTGAAATCTAATTCAATTGAACTGCCTTATACATAACAAAGACTCAATGAATACACAGTGATCCAATATAAAATGATGTGAGAAATATACCATGAAGAGAGGGCACATCCCTGCCGTCAAGTAGCTGATAATCTTGTTGGGACAGATCAGGCTAATCCAAGTATCAATTCATGGACAATTGAGACAAAGTGTCACCAAATGCTAGAAAGCTGGTAAAGGGTTGTAAGTGCCACAGGTGATCAGGAACATCTCCAATTGCCAGTGTTACAAAGATGATACACCTGTGAATAGCAAACATACAGACGCTACCCCATATTAGTTTGAAGGATTCTAATCTGAAAACAGCCTCAGTCCATGCAGCAGACACTGTTGGTTATGTACCAATATCCACTTCTTCCTTTCCTGCTGGCAGAGTACTAATTTAATTTGTATGTCCACTTCTCCGACGTGAGACCCAAGGGTAAATGCTAATTAGTTTAAGAGAGTGGGTCTCAACCTGGAGCAATTCTTAACCCCCAAGGAACATCTGGCAATGCCTGAATACATTTTTGACTGTCACAACTGGAGAGGTGCTACTGGCGTCTGGTGAGTAGAGGCCAAGGATGCTGCTAAACATTCCACAATGCGCAAGATAATGACCTGAGTCAAATATCAATAGTGCTGAGTTTGAGAAACTCTGATGTAGGCCAATTGTGGCTGCACATTATAATCATCTAGGGAGCTTAAGTCCGCCTCCAAGTGATTGTAATGTGTAGTGAAGGTTGAAACTACTGGTTGAAGCCATTCACAATAAGATCATTCTCCTGCTTAAAGACTGGTTTAGAGAGGTATTTAAATGACCTAAGTCTCTCCAGCAAGATACTGGTAGTCTATTAGAGAGTTTTTGGGACAAGTTTCCTTACTCTTAAGTCTAATCGACACAACATAAAATAAAGTTATTTAGCTTCTACTGAATATTAACCATTTCTTCGGCAGGGACTGTCCAGAATTGGCGAAGCCACCTTATGACTGTGAGAGATGCTACCTGAGGGTAACCCACGTGCTTAGGATGGTGAAGGGAAAGATGAACCTCTTATTATTAAAGGCTATATATGCCTCCCTTGGGACTTGGGACATGTGATGATTCCTTTTTCTTTTTTAAAAAAATTGTTTAGTGACTCTGGGATGGCTTTTCTGTTTCTTGCAGTCAAAAGCATCCTAATTCACATAATGCTAGTTGATATGTTTTGTGCTCTTAAATATATTCACATACTCATGTGGTAACAGTCTTAAATAAATAACTAGGGTCTTTTTATCCTGGTGTCCCTTTGGCCCCAAGCTACTTCTTATGTTTTAGAAGCATCAAAAGTAGACCACAAAAATGGTAGCTGCAAGTGAGGGGAAAAATATTGATGGGAAAGAGGTAGGCGATTATTTCAATTTATTCTTAGATATATTTTGTTCAAATATATCTTCCATAAGAAATTATAAGGTTGAGGGGCCTGAATGATACTGGTTTACTGAACCAAACTGAAAGTCATACTTCTAATAGACAAACTTCTAAAATTCTACAGAATAATCTAGTTTTGGATCAGAGTTATATTTATTTTAAAAGCATTTTTATTAAGGCATTTGCTTTTCCTATAGCATCTCAAAAAAGCAGCCTGTCATGTCTACTACAGATGTGGTATTTCGATCAAAGTTCATGATCTGAATTCTAAAGTTACACACATTACCTGTAATCTGTTAAGTAAATGGTGGATAAGCTGGGACACTTTGCTGACAAGATGATTCTGATTAAGAGGCACCAGTTGGCAAGCTTGGACAAGAAGAGCACTAACGTCCTACCAAAAAAAAAAAGATAAAGAAGTGGTAAAATACTTATTAACCAAGTGAAGATCCTCAAAACACAGCCAAATGGAAAATAAAAGTGATTATTCACATTCAAAATGGGGAAAGAAAATGTGAGGAAGAAAGGAAAACAATGAAGTGATAGCAAAAAAATACGATGTGCTAAAAAAGGAAGGAAAAGGCCAGGCACAGTGGCTCATGGCTGTAATCCCAGTTCTTTGGGAGGTCAAAGCTGGAGGATTGCTTGAGCGCAGGAGTCCAAGACCAGCTTGGGCAACATAGTGAGACTCCATCTCTACAGAAAGACACTTTTAAAAAGAATTAGCTGGATATGGTGGCTTGTAGTTCTAGCTTCTTGGGAGGATGAGGTGGGTCAATGGCTTGAGCCCAGGAGCACAGTGAACTATGATCTTGCTGCTGCACTCTAGTCTGGATGACAGAGTGAGACATTGTCTCTTAAAAAAAGAAAAAAGAAAAAAATATGGAAAAGATTCAGTATGGTTTTGGTCAGGCTAAGACTCTGGTCTCTATATATGTAAAGACAGTATAATTAAATAACCAAAGAAAGGCTTCTAGGGTATAAAAGCACAAACTGAAGTTAAAAATATCAAAAAGTAACTGAACCAGATTTTCAATGGCATTGGAAAAAAATCAGACCTAACACTTCTATGAATTTTATGCATAATTAGAGAATTCTTAAAAAAAAAAAAAAAAGAGGGACCTATGTGCAAGTCACTCATTCATCCATTGATGTTTATTGAATGACAATGTTCTGAGCACCTACTATGGGCCATAGTGTGCTAGGTCCTTGGACTCCAAAGTAAAAACAAACATGTTCCTGAACCTCAAAGAGCTCACAACCTAGTGAGAGAGAAAGAAACACAACAAATAATTAAAGTAACATGAATTAAGTGCTGAAAGAATAAAGTACAAACTCTGTCCAGAAACAGTAATTAGGGAGGCCTTGTGGAGGTGATTGTAAAGCAGAATCTGGAATGATTTGAAGAATGAGGAGACATGTGTCAGACACGGCGTCTAAAAACACTGCAAGCAAAGTAGACAGAGCATGCAAAAGCCTGGAGATGTGAAACACCAGTAGGTGCCTGAAGAACAGCAAGTTTTAAATGACTGCACACAGGAATAAAAGGGGGAGTAACAGGAGAGAATGGAAAGGCACAAAGTTTTGTTGCAAAAGTATCAAATTACACAAATATAGCAAAAGGCCCCATGACTATTGCCTTAATTTCACTCTGCTTCCTAATGGCATACACTATTACTCTGTTGTGGATTCTTTTAGACCTTATCTTTGCATATATAAACACACATATTTTAAAATCCCTCCTCCAGGTCCATATTGATCTCATTCTGTATGAATTGTCCTGCAACTTGCTTCAACCATTTACCAATATGTATTGAAGATTTTTCCAAAGCAGATTTAAAATTTTATGATCAATTCGGAGAGAAGCCAGACAGGAGGCAGGAGATCAGTTAGAGAAGACAGTCCAGGAACAGTCCAGGTATAAGTCACCTTGCCTGAAGTTCAAGGCATTGGCTATGGGAATAGACAGGAGGGCATGAACTGTGAAATATATATGAGACACATTCTGAAATATCTGGATTGGAGAGGGCCTGGGATGAAGGAAGGAAGAACCAATGTTTATGTCTTGTGTGACTTGGTGGATTGTGCATGTGTGTGTTGGAAGGTGGGATGGGCTGGGGACGGGAATGTGTGTTTGAAGCTAATTAATTTCGTCTTTAGGAACTGTCTAGTTGGAGATGCCTGTGCAAGCAGGCAACTTGCACCACCTCCATCTTTCCTACGTAGGGCCAAAAGGCCCTGGTGTCAACAGTTCAGAGAATTCATTAATTCAAGGCCTGATGTATGTAAGATTACTCAGAAAGACAGCAGAGGGAAGGAGCTAGCGTGTTGGAACAGAAAACGTTAGGGGCTTTGTGGCAGGCAGACTTTTTTACACTGGATTTTTAAGAGCTTCAGCATTTTCATAGGCAAAAGAGACCTAATACTACCCACGTTCTAAGATTCCTGGAACTGCGCGTGGTAACGTACAGCACGTGGTCCGTGTATGCTGTACACAATAAACAGTAGTACTGCATTTTGTCAACAAAGTGTTCTGGATGCACAGAGAGGGAGTGGAGGAGGGTGCGGGGGCATGGAAAGGTGGTACCAGAGATGACACCTGAGGCATTATCAGAGAAGTCCTCCAGCTGGATTTTGAAAGACGCGAGTGTGCCAAGCACCACAAAGTCTTCCAAACGGAGAACTAAGATGTGCCACAGTGGGAGTGAGCATGCCAGCCTGAAACTAAATCATCAGGCGCAGGGGTGGGAACAGCAGGGAAAGGCAGGCGGAGGCAGCCAGCTGGGTTCCCGGAGGGGTTAGGCCAGGGCCAGCAGGAGCCGCACCCGCTCTCTCCCGGACTCGCCGCCTACCTCTGGAGCCACGCAGCTGCCCTCGGTGTAGTTCTCGGAGATGAGCTGATCGAAGAGCAGGTGGATCTCGGTGCGGGCGGAGCTGCTGTCATCCGGCCGCAAGGCGCAGAGCCTGGCAGACAAACGGCGGAACCCATTGCCTCGTTCAGGGGTTGCTTCCCGCGGCGCCTCCCGCGACTGCCTGCAAGGCACGGAGCCCGCAACTTGTACAGCAGCCATTTTCTACGTGGGGGGGGGGGGGGGTCTCATAGAAATACTTCCGGGGCATCCTCCCGCTCCGCGCGCTAGTTCCGGAAGTACCTTTTTTAGACGGGACTGGGACTCAGAGGGGTTTCCATGACTACGAGACCCCTCTGACTAAGTACCCTGCAAATGCTTGTCAGAAATTGGTTTGGAGATTTTTCGCCGGCCACACCTTCTTGATCCCTGACTGAAAAGTGATTTGTCAATTTGTGCTTCCAGAAAGTTTGTTCGTGGGCAGGGCTGAAGTTACTCTGTTGAGTACTAGTTTCAGATTGGGGCTGGAGTTGCAGAAGGTGTGCTGTAGATGGCAGTAGCAGAAACTGCTAGTTCTAAGACACCTTTCTACTCTTTCAAAATCTCTCCCCAGAGGCCGGGCGCGGTGGCTCACGCCTGTAATCCCAGCACTTTGGGAGGCCGAGGCGGGTGGATCACGAGGTCAAGAGATCGAGACCATCCTGGTCAACATGGTGAAACCCCGTCTCTACTAAAAATACAAAAAATTAGCTGGGCATGGTGGTGCGTGCCTGTAATCCCAGCTACTCAGGAGGCTGAGGCAGGAGAATTGCCCGAACCCAGGAGGCGGAGGTTGCGGTGAGCTGAGATCGCGCCATTGCACTCCAGCCTGGGTGACAAGAGCGAAACCCTGTCTCTCAAAAAAAAAAAAAAAAAAAAAAAAAAAAAATCTCTCCCCAGGCACAAAACCACCCGGAATAAATGTTACATTTCCCAGCATTCCTTGCAGTTGGCTGTGGCTATGTGATTACTATCTGGCCAGTGGAATATAGGGCAGCATTCCCTACTTAAATGACAGTTAGCTGCATTTTGTGTTCCCTTTTCTCCTCCCTTCCCAGTTTGAATCCTCTCGTGGATCACGAGGTAACTCGCCCCACTAGAAGAGTACTTTTGGAGTTCAGCTGAATTATGTAAAATATTATCTGCCTAAGGGTGACTGGGTTGAGATGAGACACCCCAAGATTTTCTGAAACCTTAAAGTCAAGAAGCTGGAGAATAAAATAGACATTTAAAAATTTGTGTTCAGTTAGTTTTCAGTCATCCAGGAAGTAAAGGCTTGACTTTCACGGTTAGGCAAATTGGGAAAACAATCTCTAGGGCCTTTGAGTTATGCAAATATAAAGTAAATCCTCACCCCTGTCTCTTAGGGAAAACCTTGAAGTCGCCCGAATGTAGATTTTATCCTGAGAATAAAACATTTTTGTTCAGCAATGAAAATTAGGGGTATGCTTTAGCTGAGCTAGTTTTCTGAAGACCTTGGGCTTGGGGAGAAATGTTAATTTTTTTGTTTGGATTTAGATTCCATTTTCCTGGTATATTATTTCCTATTCTTGGACTGTGTATATATGTGTGTTGTATATGTGCATAGATGTGTGTGTATTCGTGTAAAGAAATTTATTCAAGCATTTGTTCAGAGATCAGAAGCTAAAACCTAGTCATTGGATAGTTTAATCTGGGTTCCCTGAAAGCAGAGCCTCAGATGAGGTTGATAGGTGAGGAATTTATCCAGGTGAACAGGAAAGGAAGGAGACTCAATACCAGTATGTGCTATTGAGTTGGCCATTGCAAGCGGTGACTGATTGTTCAGTCCTCAGGAGTTTCTGAGAAGCCTTGTGAAGCTCTCAAGACCCTTCTCCGGAGAGGAATAGAGAGGGGAAGCATTTATCTGTCAGCTTTTGATCTCTGTTATCAAAGTTGTCCACCAGGCATTAATTCACTGGTGTTCCTGTGTTGAGCATGCATCTTGCTTCGTTCTGGCAGGAGTCCTATGTTGCATAGTCAAAGAAGCCCTGAGGCAATCTGAGGCAAGGCTCTTACCAGTTATACCTGTTCTAAGCTAGTAGGTGCCTGAGATAAACTAGTTGCTGTAGCAATGGCTAGAATAAGAATGTAGTACCAAGAGTAGGTGAAGTAGTGCTAAAGAGATATCTAACACATTGAGCTAGAAGGATGTGAGGCCTGGTCATTTCCACAATGGAGGTGGTTTGAAGAGACTGTGGGAAAGATCTGGCTTTGGTGTGGTTCATCTTAAGTTGCAACATGGATGACATGCATAGTGTGTTATTCAAGGTGGAATGGCACAGGAATTGTAAAATACAGTATACTGATGCTGGTCTGTTGAGTTCCAGTAGAATGTACCCTTGTGGATTAATGTGGTTCCATTAAGGAAATGGACATCCCTACTCTGCAGTGATCACCAACTGAAGGAAACATATCTCAAGCTCTGAGGGAGGGCTTTGAAGGCACTCTGCATTGGCTTGAGTTTAGAGAGTAGCACTCCTACTCCCACCTCCTACCCTGAAACTGTGGAAACACAGCATGGCAAAAGCTCTCTCCCAAGAAAATCTCCTGTCTCCTCCTAAATTCTCCATATTTTCATAGTCCTACAGTGACTGAGGGGCTTTAAGGGGTGCTAAGCATGTTTACAGTCATTTCCTTTGTTAGATTCTGCATCGGATGATCAAGAACCTCAGTGGAATTTCACTCCTTTCATGTTTGGAAACCTCTCAGGATTTCATTTTTATCCCTTCATGAGAGTCTGGTCATTACAACTTATGTAGGCTTGCATGCCCCTACTTCATTCTAATTCACATCTTTGATTATTTCCTTCAGAAAATTTACCATAACTTGTAGTTATCTTGTTTGTTTACTTTATCATTTATTGCCTCCTCTAGAGTGTTAACTTTATGAGGGCACAGATTCCATTTTTCTCATTCGCTGTTGTATCCCAGGGCTAGTACAGCCCCTGGGATGTGGTATGTGCTCCTGCAATACTTGTTGACAGAATGAATGAATTCACTAATTATTTATTCAGGGTCCCCTATTTGCCATTGGTTGATGTGAAAATCAAATGGGATTTTTGTGAAAATGCTTCGTAAACTCTAAAGTTTTATACATCTCAGCATCAAATGAAGTAGATATGATTATTTCCCCCTTTTACAGTTGAGAAAATGGTGCCAAAGAGTGTAAATGGTTGGTCAAGTCTCCACAGGCAGCAAATTGGTTGAAATCAGATTGCAGCCCAGGCTGGCTGTGATTGTGAAGAACATAGACAAGAAATGTATAAACCCATTTTGTTTTACCGCCCACATTTTGTAATGGGAAAAACCAGAAGAGAGGATCTTGATTTCAGTATCCAGGTGACATATCGAACTGGGAGAGGCTAGGAAGGAGGCTTGGCCTTGGGCTCTGTTTCAGGGTCATCAGCCTATTTGGTAACATAGTAGTCCCCACTTATTGGTAGTTTCACTTTCAGCCTTTTCAATTACCCGTCTTCAATCACAGTATGAAAATATGAAATGGAAAATTCCAGAAATAAACAATTCATACATTTCCACTTGCTGCTGTTCTCAGTAGTGTGATTAAGTCTTGCGCCATCCCACTTTATTCTGCCTGGAATGTGAATCATCCTTTAGTCAAGCATATCCACGCCTTATATGCTACCTGCCCGTTAGTCACTTAATAACCGCCTCAGTTATGAGATCAACTGTCCCAGTGGTTATGTTCAAGTAGCCTTCATTTGGCTTAACAATGGTCTCAATGCATAAGAGTAGTGATACTGGCATATTGTTATATTTGTTCTATTTTATTATTAGTTATTGTTAACCTCTTACTGTGCCTAATTTATAAATTACAATTTATCATAAGTATGTATTTATGGGAAAGAACACAGTATATACAGAGTTTGATATTATCCACGGTTTCAGCATCCATTGGGGGTCTTGGAACATATACCCCATGGATTAGGGGCACTACTGTGCTAATAATCGTTGTAACTAATACTTACTGACTGCTTTCTATGTATCAGCGCTGTACGTGACCCTCTTATCTTTGTAGCTTTATGAAGAACTATTATATATATATGAAAAAACTGAATCACAGAAAGATGAAGACTCCCACTGAAGTCCCCATGGCTGTGTGGTGGGCCTGGGTTTGAAATTCAGAGTCAGGGCTCCTGACCACTATGCTGTAATGCACAGGTCTTATATGGCATTTGACATGTGATTATAGTTTAGGCACTGACACCTATCTGCTGTATGACTTTGCCCCAAACCTCAGTGTCCTCAAATGGTGGTGATAAGAAGTACAGTCACAAGGCTGTTAAGATTACTTAGGTAATGCCTGGGGAGAATTTAACACGGTCCTTGTCGATAGTCAATACTCAACAAATGTCATCTGTTCTCCTCTCCCTCCTCCTCACCGTTAACCAAATAACTAAAATATAATGAGTGCTTTTAACAATGATGATTTATTAAAAGGAACAACCTCTCTCCTCTTCTTCCCATATTCCTTGTATTCTCCATCCACAGGCTTCCCAATTTCAACCATCTTCCTAGTTAAGGAGCTTCAGACAGTCACATCTTGGAAGACAGGAACTCCAGGAAGGGATGACGATCTTAGAGAAAGATGATCCTTAAAATAACTCTTCATCTGAGAAAAAGACAAAAAAAAAAAAAAATTATGCCCGAGACCTGCTGTTTGGGGGACCTGGGTCCACAGAATACAATCAAGAAGGAACAGTTCCCAATTTGGAAAATCACACCTGCAAAGAGCCAGCCAGGCCCTAAGCACCCAAGTATTGCAGGTGGATTGGCCAAATAATCTATTCTGAACACAAAGGGTTTTTATTTAAAGCATATGCTGATTCTGTTGTGTTTAGTGCAACTTAATTTAGAATCAAAAGTGAATTATGGTAGCTTTTTATTATGCATTTTTTTTTCAATTAATGGCTACTGAAAACAAATAAATTATCATGTGAGGCCCCTGAGATATTTTCACAGAAAAGAGGTTCTTTTAAGTCAACATGGCAATGTACATCACAAACTTAAAATGAATATACTCTTTAGTCGTCAATTTTACGTCTTACAATTTGTCCCAAGGAAGTTAATAAGTGTACGTACACCAATTTAGTATTTGTAACAATCATATTCATAATATCAAAATAAGAAATATCTTAAATGTGTATTAATGGAGGTTGCTAAGTATATGAACATAGATGATAAACTATAGGCTATCAAAGATGATGGGATAGAAGCATTGGTATTGACATTAAAAGTTGTTTGGTAGCTATTTTTAAGTGAAATAAAAAATAAAAATAGACACAAGATTATCTCATTTTTATATAAATATTATATATTTGTGTGTGCATTTAAAATATGCACCAAAGTGTTAGGCAATTTTTTTGGGATGGGGGATTATGTGTGACTTTTATCATTTTGCTTAAATAAATAGTCTGATTTTTCTCCGGGACGTGCTGGATTAGGGAATTATTTTAAAGGTCTGGAAACCACCAGCGTGTGATGGATGCATCTTTTTCTTGGGAAGGGTGGGGGAAGACGGAGACAGGTAGTTTTCTCTGCTACTCATTTCTGGGGAGTCCCATTGAGGCCAAGTGCACAACCTACCTAGACTGGACAGTGTTTGGGAAAGCAGGGAGGGCCTGGTGTTTCAACCCATCCTTACTGTGCAGCACACACATGGCCACACCCATTGCTGATACAGCGCTCTCCCGGGTCACAGTCCCAGTCACCGCTGCAGCGCTCAATGCAGATACCTACGGAAGAACAGATGGGCTGAAAACCACCATACTTTTGGCACAGGAGAAGAGCCCTTGATTGAGAAGTCGATTCCACATTTTTCTTTTCATTTAATGTGCAATATAATTTATTACTTGCAGAATGATACTCATTAACATCTTATATATTCTAGTTAAAAGCAATGCATTCACATAACCTCAAAAAAGTAAGGCCTACTTTAGAGATGGGGATAATTGTGTCTGTGGAGAGGAAGTGCAAAGAAGCCCACTTAAATATCTTCACTTTCCATGCTGCAGGGAATTGAGTGGAGAAGAGACTCACATTTACCAAGTGCCATTGCAGGTCCCTTGCGGTCACCCCATGCAGTGAGCTTTAATAGACCCACTTTACAGGTGCGGCAGCTGGGGCCCACAGAGGTGACTTCCTAACCAGTGGGTACAGAAGTGAGATTCAACTCAGATTTGCCTGGCCCCTTGGTCTGAGCACCTTCTGCTGTCCCTCATGGTGAAGCTCATCCTGACATAAGTGCATACCGCTAAATTTCAAGGAGCCATTCCTGACCTGAGTGGAGGCTCCCAAGTTCCCAGAACCTCAAGCTCTTTGAGGACGAATGAAGTAGGTTCAAAGAGTTGGTTAAGATAGCACAGGCTTCTAGGAAAACACACAGAACTCTGGATGGATATGTACTGTACTTTGATAGGCTACTCAGCTGTTATCAGGAATTTCTTTACCTGATTATGTCTCTGTATCTTTCTGGAACTTTTCTCATCTGTAAAACGGGGCCCCTGGATTCAGCAGGGGCAATGAGTTTTATGTCAACTTCAGTCAATAGAAGTAGCTGTCTGATACTGTGTTGAGAAGGCTCAGACACCTTCTCCAGGCTGAAAGAGAAAGAGTGCTAGGACTGATTAGCAGTATCTGAGGGGTTCAAGAAGGGGGCCTGGTGGGATGTCTTCCGTGTAGTTGTAGACCTCAGAGAAAATCAATACCATTCCCCCATGCCTCCTGTAGCTTTTGTTGATTTGTGGTGAGAAGGCTGAAGACTCCTCTTCCCCACTCACAGCAGTGTGACTTATTAAGTCAAGAATATATACTTATTAAGTATATATATGTTGAGTTCTTACTATGTATAAAACAGAGGAAATTAATTATTCAGCAAATACAAAGATGTGAAATAAACAGCTTAGAGTCTAATAATATGGATAAGACATATTCAAAGTACTAAAAACAAAGCAGTATGTGACAAGTGTCCTGAGAGAGGTATAGCTGAAGAATTAAAGCGTCTCAGCTGGGCGTGGTTGCTCATGCCTGTAATCCCAGCCCTTTGGAAGGCTGTAGTGGGAGGATCACTTGAGTCCAGAAATTTGAGACCAGCTTGGGTAATACAGTGAGACTCAGTCTCTACAATTTTTTTTTGATCAGCCGGGCTCAGTGGCACATGCATGTGGTCCCAGCTACTTGAGGGGCTGAGATAGGAGGATCCTTTGAGCCCAGGAGGCTGAGGCTGCAATGAGTCATGATCATGCCACTGCACTCCGGTCTGGGCAACAAAGCAAGATCCTGCCTTAAAAAAAAAAAAAAAAAAAAAAAGACTCAGAGAAGATGACATTACTTCCAATTAGATTAATTAGAAAAGATGAGTTTTGAAGTGCAGGAATGTTTTAAAGACAGAACTTAGGGGCATGGGTAGAGTGTTGTGAGAAGAAAGGATTACTGGCAAAAGTTCGCAAGGGAAACCGCAACAGGGCCAGGATTAGGGTGAGGCAAGTGAGGTGCCCAGGGCACGCGATTCCAGGAGGCCATTGCACAACCCTGACGGTGAGCACCCGTTTAATGTTTGCACCCTGGGTACCTCATCCACCTCACTCCTCACCCTGACGTACAAGGATCACAGGGAGAATGGTAAATGGAGGGCTGGGTAAGTGTTGGGGAACAGCTGGAAATGAAGCAGGAAAAGTAAGCAGGGGACAAAGTAACAGGGCCAGGAAGATCTCGAGGGCCTTAGGGGTTGGATTTCATTTGCTAGATCAATAGAGGGATGTGATTGCTGTTTAATTAGGAAGATTATTCTGGTGTGAGAACCTAGAATGGAATCGAATTCAACAAGCAAGCAAACTGTAGCAGAAAGACAGGGGCAGGGACAGCTGTTAGGAAGCTCCTGGGACGGTCCAGACAGAGGTCATCGGGGCTGGAAATACTGTGTAACAATGGGAGGTGGCAGGGGAAGGAAAGAACATATGTAAGAGACACTTTCAGAGAATGAACAATATTTGGCAACCAGTTTAATGTCGGGGCAAGGAAAGCAAAGAAGAGAGGAAAGTAATAACTGAACCCAATCATGTTTAGAGAGAAGAATAAAATACCGTGAAAGATAAAGCAGGGGAAAAGAAAGTTTGAGGACCAAGGTGGTGGCAAGCAGTGTCAGACACTACAGAGGTTAAAGACTTGACAACGGAGGAGTCATGAGATTTGTCCACAAGATCTGGGAGAGACATTTCAGGGTCGTGATGGGGCAGGGGTAGAGGGGTCACGAATGACTTACAGGGAAGTGGGGGCAGAGAATTGAGATTACTCCATTGAGAATGTCGGTAAAAGGAAAAGAAGAGATTGAGATGATTAATGTTTAAAATGATTAAGAAAATATTATCTCTAGGTGATCCAATTTGTTTGTAGCAAAAGAGAAATAAACTGATGGAAAGGGAGTTGGTGGGAGTCAGAGGGTGACTGATGAGGGGGTGAGAGGAGGGGTACAGAGAGTCCAAATGGAGCAGTGAACCAGGGAAAGGAGTGGGCAAAAGTGAAGGTGGAAGAAAAGAGATTCTGTTCTGTTCTGGGGAGCAGAGTAGCGGCATGGGGGGGTCTGTGCAATGGCCCTTTAAGACCTTTTCTTCTCTCCTTTCTTCCCCTCCCCTCCCCAGCACCCACTGGTCCCTGATATGCTACTTTCTAGCCCCCCTCATTCAAGGAAAACTGAACAGAGCTGTCTTCTGCCTGGACTCACCATAAAACTCCCACGGTCTCAGTGCAGCCTGAAGCTCTTGTACCTCTAGGCTGAAGATGATGAGGATCACAAGGAGGAGGAAGGCTGCCAGCTTCATGCTGCTGTTGGAAGGCCTTGGAAAAACAAAGCAGGGCTGAGAGCAGCTGAAATGTATACCTTCCACCTGCTGAGCTGGAATGCAAAGCCAGGGGTGGGACTAAGGACTGCAGAAGCCTAAGCCCTGCCCAGAAACTGACATGTCTGGAGAACACTCACCCACCCTGTGTACCCTGGGTCCTACCATGTTACCTAAGCAAGGCTCTGAGCCAAGGGAACACCCTCCTCTGACAGACAAATAAGACTTCTACACCAGGCTGGATGCGGTGGCTCACGTCTGTAATCCCAGCACTTTGAGAGGCTAAGGCAGGAGGATCACTTGACCCCAGGAGTTCAAGACCAGCCTGGACAACAAGAGCAAGACCCTGTCTCTACAAAATAAAATAAAAAAAATTTAAATAATGAAAAAAACTCTTAAATCAAAAAAGCTGTGAGTGACTGAGAAAAGGGGGCGGGGGTGGGGAGGGTGGAAGGATGAGTATTAACTTTTATTATGTCATTCATTTTCGACATAAGTATTGAATGTCTGCTCTGGGCCAGGCATGGACTAGGCATGAGAGAATTCCAAAGATAAATTACAATCTAGGAGCTAGGTGTCCCGTAGCAAGGATGCAGTCTGCTCTTTCCCTTCTTCTCCTGACCCACTGCACCCTCTCACCTCCCACCTGCAACTTCCAGGTCTAGCACCTCTAGAAATGAGGGCAGGAAAAAATAGTACAGAACAGACAGGCCTGCTCCCTTATCACCTGCTGGTGGTAGAGAGTTGCCCTCAGTCTCCCTCTGCCTTGGTCTGATTCTCTCTCCTGCTGGGCTCCTATAGGTCTTTGTCTATAGGAGCTATGTAATTTTCTTGGGATAAAGCTCTGCTTTATCTCATCCAACTTCATTTCTGAGAACCCACACTTCTGTCATGCATGTTAAACTCTTCTAGGATGTCTCTCATCCTGTAGGTCTGGGGTGAGAGTGGGGGTGGGACCACAGTGAGGACCGAGGTTTCATTTCCTCCTCCTCGTAGCAGTCCAAATCTAGATGAATGATTTTCTTAAACACACACTCCCCTTGTTTTGTTTTGTTTTTTTGGTGGAGGGGCATAAGGGGTAGGGAGACATATGCCTTCTTCCCTCCCCGGTGACAAGGATTGGGGGAGACATGTATAACTTTTGACTATGTGCCCTGTGTCCCACAAGATACCTTATATAGTGTGAAATAAGGAGGATACCTGGGCTGGTTGAGGGTAGCGAGACAAATGTGCAACCTTGTGAAAGGCCCCTGGGCCACTTTCTAAAGTTGACTTCACTTTAGAAAGTAGAGTACTTGATGTTTCACTTCTGGTTCCTAATTCGGGGGCTACAAGGAGACACCCACTCTGTTCTACTTCATATATCACAGTTCCTGAAATGCTACTTGTTAGAGGTCCTTTGGGCAAACAAAGGACCTTTTGACCTTTTCTGCAAATCCTTATTTAACAAGACCCAGCCTAAATATCACCTCCAAAACTTTCCTCAACCACCACTTCTAGGACAGTGACATTCTTTTAGTACTTATCTTGTCATAGAACTTATCAGACTATATTGCAATTATTTATTATTGTCATTTGCCATTTCTCTCCTGTATCTTGATGGCTAGGATGGGGTCTTATTTATCTTTTGTCCTCAGTGCTCAATAAATGGGATTTATTATCCTCAATAGTGTGTGTTTTGGGGAGGATGAGCAGCATTCAGTGAGCCATTGTAATTAGAAATACACCTCACATACTTTCCAGTACAGATAGGCATTGTTATTGCCATGGGACAGTTGAGGAGAATAAGCCACAGAAGAGTTTTAGTAGCCCCAAATAATAGTTAAATGGCAGAACCACAATCAAACTCCAAAGACAGTGGTCTTAACACATTACGGTCAGGCTACATCCAAATTCTTAGAAAATAATTTGGACTCACCTCTGGGCACAGATATATGAGCTTTTGAGGTCACAGAATTCTGCTTTATCTCATGTGGCACTGGCAATCACGATTTCATTAGCATAAAAATACAGCTTTGAGCTAAGCAACTCACTCTAGAGGCTTCTGAGTGCTCGATCCGATTAAAAGTAGGTATCATCCACCCAAAACTGTTACTTTGGCTTTAAGTGAGCCAAAGTATGTGGCCCTTATTGCTGGCTATTTACTAAGGCTGTTTCAAGGTTGTGAAAATAAGCCTGATCCAAGTATAGGACAGTGACTGAGAGTGAGGACCCCAGAGTATGACATATCTAGTTTGCATCTGGCTCCACTACTTGCTAGCTGTGTGACCTTGGGAAAATTAACTTCCCATTCTGAGCCTCACTTCTCATTTCTGTAAAGTGGGGATCATAATTCCTACTTCAATGTTGGACAGAACAAATTACCATATATGTACACATCCATACCCCTGGCACAGAGCCCTCAGCACTAGCAGCTGCTATTCTTATGAATTTCTGTGAAAGGGGATGCATGTCTTTCTATTCCCTAGAGCAGGGCTCCTATAGACAGCTCATGCAAAAGTGTATCATTTCATTAATGAAATATTTCAAGATAAAGACAAATCAGAACCGGTTCCTATTTTATTCTGCTGGATATTGTAAACTGAACCATGAAGAGACTCTAAGGCCGAAGCTAGTATTACTGTCACTTCCATAACTCTATGAGGGCTCATGATTCCAATATGGAGGTCAGGAAGCTTAGTATGTGACCAGTTATGCCTAAAGAATCATTAGCCAGGGGAAGGCCAATAAAATCACAATCTTGTATAATTTCCTCACAAGGTGACAAAGAGCATAGCAATTGTCTACAGGGGACTGTCACCACCCAAAGGACTCCTGCTCCCAATGAGAGCCCTTACAACATAAGAGGGTCATTATCAGCAATGACTTGTGAGTACTCAACTGTTCCAAATATCAGCTCTGCTGCTCCCAATGCTCTGAAACCAGAGAGTGAGACCAAGGCCTGGGTTTCTGGGAGGGGCCTGCAACAGACAGCCAAACACTACGATAAGCATGTGTCCTTCCACCTACATGTCTTCATCTTGTACCAGATCTAGATAGTGTAGCAGGTAAGCCTAAGAATCTGAGCTCAGGCACCAGATCACCTGGACTCCCATCCTGACTTCAACTTAGTAGCTGCATGACCCAGGACAAGTTGTTTAACCCCAACATCATGTTGCTTGGTGACATTTCCTTAGATGACAACATAAATGGGCAGAGATGGGCTAAGATTTATGTCTTCCCTCCCAGCATGTACATCCTGGGTCATGACATGGGTATTTGGAAGCTTAAGCCCCAAAAGGAAGCTGACCTTTCTGGATTCTATACACCTGTGCTTAGCATTAAGTGTTTTCAAACAAGCTCTCTAAGCCAAGGGAAATAGCTTCTTCCTCCTAATAATTCAGACTACTAAAAAATGGTGGCCACTTTGAAAGACAGAGAAATGGAGAAGGGAGAAAGGAACTGGCATATACTGGGCACTTCTATGTGCCAGATTTTAGGCCCTCCTCCCCCCCGCCATATAATCTCTCCACCTCCTTTTAAAGGTCAAAAACATGATCAGAGGTTGTCTTCATTTCACACATGTAGAGACAGTAGCTTGGCCAAGATTATACAATTTAATTCCCCAAGTCTTTCTGACTTCAAATCCCAAGCTCTCTCCCTCACAAGACACTGTTTATGACTTTTCCTTACACACCCCCATTTACCCGATTTTACATCCAAATATTAACATTACAGGGCTCAGGTCTTGGCCTAGGAGCAAGGACTGGCATTCTCTCTTCTTCCCCCGGTCTTCACAGAATTCCTCATTCAGTCACGCTATCTGAAATGTTACCAAGTGGAGACTCCCTAGGGTAAAAAGCCTCCTGCCATGTTCAGATGTGGGGGAAATCCCATATTTGATTATAATAACATTTTACTTCCTCCTTCCAACTTGAAAAAAACTCGAGACTTCTTGTATTACAGGTTCTCATGTTGATCCACCTTTTGTATTTAAGTTTCTATTTCTCCTTTTGCAAAAGCTGCTATAAATACCAGCTCTGCTGCTCTGTAGGCTCTGAATGTTCAGAATGACATTCACCTTATGAGGATGACTCTGTGGAATGCTTGACCACTAAGTTTAGTAAATAGCTAGTCAGTCTTTTTCACTTTAGCCACTGTTGGAGAAGCAAGTCTCTATATGAGTGGCAGAGGCTGGCTGGCTCTTTACCAGACTCATTTCTTCTTTCTGAGGACACAGTAGCTTTTGTTTCCTAGCTTTCTTTGCCGTTGGTTTGCTACGGCCGTGCAATTGAGTTCTAGCTAATGGAATATAAGCAGAAGTGATGCACTTCACTTCCAGGGTGAGGCCCCCTAACTCCCTTGCTCCCCATGCACAACCTTCCACTCTCTTCTTCCTACTGCTAGCATGAAGCACAAAAGCAAGTTGTCTTGGAAGCTATGTGTTGAAGCTGGTGAAGACTACAAGATGGAAGGAGCCTGGTCCCCCCCTTTCCTTCACCACTTGAAGGAAAGCTGCTTGCTGTTCAAGAACACCAGTTTTGGATTTCACATAGGGAGGGATAGCGAGTTTCACCAGTAAGATTTGGGTTTATGACCTCTTAGCTGACTAACAGAACAACTGACCCTCTTATGATCCCGTAGCTGACTGACAGATTCACGAGCATGATTGTTATTTTTAAGTCACTGAGCTCTGGGACAATTTACTTTTTGTTGCAGCAGCTAATTAAGACAATGCAAATTCTCATTAGTTGGATCACATTGACAAGTCACTCTAACCTCTTTCTTCTACCAACACCACCACTACCACCACTGCTGCTGCCGCCCTCCACTGTACTCCTAAAGAGAGTGGCTACTTTTCTGTATCCTTAATTTCTTGAAGTCACTATGTGGAAAGCAACTCCATGTTGGATGCTAACCTGCCGTGTTGACTTCAGATTAACCTCTGCTCTGGGAAGGCCATTAAGATTTTTAGTTTGTCTATTATTCCTTGTGTAAGACACATACTTACTGTAAATCAGGCCCTTAGGTCAAAACAACTTTGATGTCATCATACTTCAATTGTCCTGAACATCACTTCTGAATCACATATACCCTTTCCCTGTGGTATATAAACCCTGGGTCTTCGGGGTAATGGTGCAGGGATCCACCATCTTGTCTCTCCACCACCAGAGGCACAGATATGGCTTCTGTTTGTAAGTCCCTATTAAATGTTAGTTTCTAAGAGATAGCATTTGTGAGCCTCTTTCTTTAGCCTCTCAGCTTCCTTGTACTTTGGGTTAGGTTTGCATAGATCTGCCTGCCATTGAACAACTATTAATTTTTTCTGAAGAATGGCAGTGTTGCAGTTGTGGCATACTGAATACTATGTTTGTATTGCATTAGGGAATGCCAGCTCATGCTGTATTTCAGATGTAATTTCATTCCTTCCTGTAGGCTGGGGAGGCTGGAAGACTTTGGGGTTACATCAGTGTGTGTTTTGTTGGCATAGGAGAAGGGAATGTTTGTGAATCTTGTGGTTTCAGCATGACACTAAGAAAGGGAAGCTCAGTGAAAGGAGAAAAAGGGTAGAGTGGACACATTTTTTTTTTTTTTGGAGTTGGACCAGCCTGAAATAAGTAGAGATTTCTGGGCCACCAATGACTATCCATTGCACAGATCCAAGCATACCAGTCAGAAAGCAGCCATTTCCCAGAGAGCATCGTATACCTTTTAGACTCCAGGGATACCACAAGCCACTGTCAAGTGAGAGGTGCTATTCTTACAACCCAGCAGAGAGGTCCCCTTTTTATTTCTCAAAGTTTTGAGAGAACCAAAGACCCATAGCCTTTATTTTAGGGACTCGGCCTCCTCATCTGTGAAATGAGGGAGATAAAAATGCCAAGCTCACCCAGAAATAACCCCATGCATATATTATCAACGAATCTTTGACAAGTGCATCAAGAATACACAGTGTAGATTCTTTTTTTTTTTTTTTTTTTTTTGAGACGGAGTTTCGCTCTTGTTACCCAGGCTGGAGTGTAATGGCACGATCTCGGCTCACCGCAACCTCCGTCTCCTGGGTTCAGGCAATTCTCCTGCCTCAGCCTCCTGAGTAGCTGGGATTACAGGCACGCGCCACCATGCCCAGCTAATTTTTTGTATTTTTAGTAGAGACGGGGTTTCACCATGTTGACCAGGATGGTCTCGATCTCTTGACCTCGTGATCCACCCGCCTCGGCCTCCCAAAGTGCTGGGATTACAGGCTTGAGCCACCGCGCCCGGCCACAGTGTAGATTCTTTTATTCCTTTACTTTCTTAATAGACTTGCTTTTACTTTACTCTAAAAAAGAAATACACAATGTAGAAAGGAAACTCCAATAAATGGTGTGGGGAAAGTGGATATCCACGGGCAAAAGAATGAATTTGGACACTTGTTTTAGATCATATGCAAAAAATTAGCTCAAAATGGATTAAAGATTTAAATGTAATGTCTGAAACCATATGACTCCTAGAGGAAAACATAGGGAAAAATCTTCTTGACATTGATCTTGGCAATAATTTTTTTTCCACATAACACTAAAGCACAGGCAACGAAAGCAAAAATAAATAAATGGGACTACATCAAACTTAAAAGGTTTTACACAGCAAAGGAGACAATGACAAAATGAAAACGCAACCTACGGAATGGAAGAAAATATTTGCAACCCATATATTTGATACGGGGTTAATTGAAAATATATAAGGAATTCATACAACTAAAGAGCAAAAAATAGTGAGTACATAAATAACCCAATTAAAAATAGGTAAAGGACCTGAATGGACTTTTTTTTTCCCCAAAGAAGACATACAAATGGCCAGCCAATATATGAAAATGTGTTCAACATCCCTAATCACCAGAGAAATGCAAATCAAAACCACAATGAGATATTGCCACATAGGACAGTATGGTTACTATAAAAAAGACAAGAGATAACAAGTGTTGGTGAAAGTGTGGAGAAAAGACAACCGTTATACGCTGTTGGTTGCATGTAAAGTGGTGTAACCTTTATTGAACACAGTATGGAGTTTCCTCAAAAAATGAGAAGCAGGACTACCGTAAGATTTAGCAATCCCACGTCAGGGTATATACTCCCCAGAATGGAATTAGAATCTTGATGAGAGATCTGTGCCCCATGTTTATTGCAGCATTATTCACATAGCCAAGATATAGAAACAGCCTAAGTGCCCATCAAGAGATGAATGGATAAATAAAATACATATAAACAGTAGACTATGAGCCATTAAAAAGGAGAAAATCCTGTCATGGATAAACCTGGAGGATATTACGCTAAGTGAAATAAGCCAGACACAGAAAGAGAAGTTTTGTATGATCTCATTTATATGTGGAATCTGAGAGAGTCAAACTCATAAAAACAGATAGTGGAATGGTGGTTGGCAAGGGCTGGGGGTGGGGAAAATAGGAAGCTATTAATCAAAGGGTACAAACTCTCAGTTATAAGATGAACAAATGCTGGAGATTTAATGTACAGCACAGGTGGTAATGGATGTAATAAATTTGATTGTGATAATTAGTACACAGTATAAGTATGTCCATATATGAAATCATCATGTTGTGTGCATTAAATATATACAATCCTTGTCAGCTAAACTTTCCTTTTTTTTAAGACATAGTTTTGCTCTTGTTGCCCAGGCTGGAGTTCAATGGTGCCACCTCGGCTTACTGCAGCCTCCGCCTCTTGAGTTCAAGCGATTCTCTTGCCTCAGCCTCCTGAATAGCTAGGATTAGAGGCACCCACCACCATGCCCAGTTAATTTTGGTATTTTTAGTAAAGATGGGTTTCACCATACTGGCCAGGCTGTTCTCCAACTCCTGACCTCAGGTGATCTACCCGCCTCGGCCTCCCAAAGAGCTGGGATTACAGGTGTGGACCACCGCACCTGGCCAACTAAATATTTAAAAAAAATTTTTTTAAAGCCTAGGTCATAAGAATTCTGAGAAATAAATACAATAACATATATGAATGGGTCTGCTACAGAGAAGGTGCTAAATAGGTTTGTTTTGTTTTGTTTTGTTTTATTTCAACTCTGGCAGATGTAGACTTATTGTGAAAAAATGTAGAATACACTTGTGCACAATGCATTATCTATAGGATGACTAAATATCTTACATACATGCAATGTCATTTCTATTCTTCATTTAGTGGATTTAAAAAAAAGCAGAACCAGCCTTCTGGTGGTCACAAAACATTTTGACATGAGAAAGTCTCATCATGAGCAATTTAGCAATGTACATCCCAGAGCATGCATGCCCTTTGACCCACAGCTACCGTGATGTCATGCCTCACAATTAGTCCTAAGGAAATCATCAGAGATGTGTAAAGAGGTTTCATTCCAATAGCATCCTCTGTAGTGGCATATGTCGGGGACTGGCAAACCATGGCCAGAGGAGCAGGCTACATCTAATCCACTACCTGTTTTGTAAAGTTTATCAGAAAACATTCATGCCCATTTACTTACAAATTGCGTATGGCTTCTTTCCCTGCGACAGCAGAGATGAGTGTTGCAACAGAAACCTATGGCCTGCTGAGTTACAATATCTACTTTGGCTTTTTGTAAAAAAAGTTTGCTGACTCCTGGTGAGTATATAAAGAAAAAGTTGGAAAAACCTAAATCTTCAAGAATGGAGAATTAGAAAGTAAGACATATTGTATATAAGAGAGACGGTGTGTGCGCGCATTTATTTGTACATATATTGTTTGGAAATAATGTTGTTAGCATATGTATATTGCAGGTCTTAAAAATGTTCAATATATAGTATTAAAAAACAGGCAAAGTATAAAATGTAGGCAGAATGCGATTGTGTATTTTGGTCATACACCAACAGAAAAAGATGCTAGGAAGCCTGTGGACCAACATGCTAAATGTGGCTCTTTTGATGGTGGTATTATGGATTTTTAAAAATCTTCTTGGTTTTCTGTAGATTCTGACTTTCCTCTAATGAGCGTGAATAAATATGTATTTCTTGAGAAATGTAAAAATAACTTTATCTTCCCAGATTTCTAACTGAAAATGTTGGAATAAATGGTCCTGGGACAGATCTTTCCTTTGAGAAGGGCAAAGGGGAAGCCCTGGGGATTCAGCTGGGTTTCTGTTGCATTTCTAGTCACACACAATTGTGAAAGGCCAGTGTTGGCCATATCCCAGGAGACGCTGGGGTAGAGGAAGTCAGGATTTAACTACTTGAGGGACTGGGGAACAGACGTACCCACAGCCCTTCCTGACTCACTATTTTCCCTTTCCACAGTCCCCGTCTTCTCTTCACTAATGCATATGGATGCCTGACCAGAGGAGAGACTAAATTTTCATCTGAGGATTATTTGTCATGTTGCAGTTCTGAAATTCCCATAATGTTTAAACTAAAACACAATTCATTTCATTATCTCCACTGTGTATGGCTTGAGAGAAATATATTCCATAATGTAGAGCCTTAAATCCAGATAAAACATAAGGAATTTCTATTCCATGTTTGTATGATCAATGTTAATAATATTTAAAAAATCTAAAAAGAAGCTATTTCCTATATTACAGTATGAAATAAATATGTTGAATGATTTTCTTCGTGTGGGCGAAGGCGTAAGACTGAGGAGGGTGCCTGTGGGGAACAGTGATGGGAGTCCTTCCTTAAGGGATGGGTTTTATACATGTCTTTTAAAATAGATGATGTCATTAATAAGTTATCTGTGGGCATCATGAAACATGTTTACAATGTACAACTTTATGAGCTTGAGAGTTGGTGAAACACTTTTCTGTTTAAAATTTTATTTGACTCTCCCCATTAATGAGTACTAGGGTAGTTATGAGTATTAGAGTACTTCCAGTAGTGATGCCTCAAAAGAACCAGGAGGTAGAGTGTTGTCTAAAATGTGGACTCAGGAGCCAGACTGCCTGGCTGTGCAACTAGCCTTGTCAGGTATGTGGCAAGTTAATTAACTTCTCAGTGTTCTTATCAGTAGAATGCGGATAATCATAATATTTCTCAGGGTTATATTAAAAACCGGAAAAGTTAGTTTTGTCAAGCACTTAGAATAATCTGGTAAATAAAATTGTTTATAAAAGTAAACCCTATAAAAGTGTTTACTCATTAAATACAATAATCTGAAACCATTAATGATTTAAACATTTGTGGCTGACTTGATAATATTTAAGAAAATAAATACTGTATTTATAATCTTTGGCCTTATTTTACTCCTAAGACTTTATTGTACAGTAAACATTTTCACAGGCAGACAAAAATATTAGCATAAAATTATGTTTATTAAATCAATCTGTGCAAACGGAAAAAACATTAAGCAAATAAAACGGCCATCAAAAGGGGAATCAGTTAAATGAATTATAGTAAATCCATTCATTAGTAATCACGTAATCCAAAAAGAAAGAGTCATATTTATGTGACATGGGAAGATCCACAACTAAAGTTAAATGGTAAAAGATACAAAATGTTATACCCAATAAAATACTTTCTCTGAGACAATATGTGTTAATTTATGCAAGTGGCACTAACTTGGAGGGTTTATGCTAATTTCATTGTGCCTCACAGATAGACCTGGGCTCTCCCACTCACTATCTATGTGGCCTGGGTAAGTCATTTAATTGCTGTAAGCCTCAGTGTCTTCATCTGTCAGACAGTGATACCCTGACTACTCTGCAGGATAACTCTGAGATTTAAACATGATGATCTCAGAATATGCCTGGCAAACAGTAGGAGCTCAGAACTTGATGTTTTTCTTAAGCCACGCCTGGTTAATTTTTCTTTGTGTTTTTAATAGAGATGGGGTTTCGCCATGTTGGCCAAGCTGGTCTCCAACTCCTGGCCTCAAGTGATCCACCTGTCTCGGCCTCCCAAAGTGCAGGGTCAAACCTCTTATATCCAGTAAAACAGCATCACTGGGTCAATGGATATCATGTGACTGCCTAACATTTTTACATTATAAAAGGTCCTCATGAGGCCATTTGAAAGTATGAATCAAAACACTTAAAGATGTGCAGGGCCGTGGGTTTGCATGAGGCTTGTCAGTGGACCTCCAGGATGAAGACAAAAGTAATTGTGCAATTTCTAGTAGAATGATTTCCACTTAAGATCTTATTTATTTGTCAAAGGACGCCTGTGAGGTAGGAATTCTTAACCCCAATTTGCAGAAACCAAGACTTTGGGAGCTTGAGTAACTTGCTTGACACCACAGAGCTAGGAAAAGGTGGGCATAAGAGCTTCACCAAGTCTTACTTCCAAAGGAAGATTTGAAAAGAAACCTCCTTGCTACCTGCCAAATCTCTGTAGAGCCAGCAGCCATGTTCACACATGAAACGAGACAATGACAAGAGCACCAGGAATTGCTGCCCCCAGACAGATGCCCTCATGAGCTCAGACCTGCAGGATGGGGCCACTAGGCCCTGCTTAGGGGAAAGGAGGGGAATTTGTAGAGGAAGCCCGGCCACCAGCCAACCAGAGACAGGAAAAACCCATTGGGAAGAACTTGTTTGCTCTAGCTGGGCTTTGCTAAGAACAGGAAAAGATGAGTCTGGACAGACAGAAATGCTCCCGAGTGGGGAGCTTGGCCATCAGCGTGACTCAGGGTGTGGTCAGCAGCTGCCACACCAGGACACACGATATGCAAAGATGCTGGCTGATTGGTTCTTAAAGATTTTGTGCCTTGAGAAAATTAAAAGGATGCAGACATGGGAAGAAGGTGGCTCTTTGAAAGTGCTTCATGCAAGGATGCAGTATTGCATGGTGGAAAGTGGTCTGGTTTTGGAGTTGAAGAGACCAGCCTTGCCATTTATTTTTTAACAGATCACTTCACCTTCTGGGCCCTAATTTCCATGTCTACACAATGAGAATAACATTGTAATTAAGTT
Organism: Sapajus apella; assembly: GCF_009761245.1. Lineage (NCBI taxonomy): Eukaryota > Metazoa > Chordata > Mammalia > Primates > Cebidae > Sapajus > Sapajus apella. The sequence goes on from NW_022436952.1 coordinate 31,953,120, forward strand.
GTAACAGAAAATAAAATCACAAGTATAAGATCTCCCCGTACTTTCACCTCATCCACTCTAACCAGGGCTGACGTGTATGATTTTAGAGCTTGTGCACTGAACAATTACATCTGGTGGCCAGGATGAGGTGGGACCATCATCCATCTCCAGTGTCTTTTCTGAAGTGCTACACCCACCTAGAGGGAGAGGCACTTTTCCTAAATAGGATAAAGGTGCTGTCTGTTTACCCGTGGGACTCTGTCTACTGGAAGGGGCCCTTTTTCTCATTCTCACAGAAGCATCATTTGAGCTAGTGGTGGTCTTCATCCAGCCTGCCTTGACTTTCTGCATGCTACTGCAGGCTGTTTAAATATACATTTCTCACTCTCTATAGAGCTGAGACTGTGGTTTTCCTGTCTGGAACCAACTACTCTTTAGTACAAAATTGGGAACAATTGTAGGCATGAAAACCTAATGGGACTCTGTTTATTCTGGGAATAGGGTAGAGATGAATCCTGCCTGGGATGTGGGAAAGGAAGAAAGCCTTTGACTCATCCCTTTAAGAGAAGGGGCTTTTGGCAATGTGGGGTCTTTATCTTTTCTGAGCTCCTGACTGCAACTGATGTTTTACAGGATAACACAATTTGGAAGGTCCAACTCCCAGGGTGACCATTAACTCCAGCCCATGACACAAGCACCCTGGGAAGCCAGGGTTGGAACCCACAGCCAGGCATAGGGGTGGCAGCGCAGGTTCGCAGGAGCCAGTTTCCTAAGCCTGGTGCATGTCAGGCAGAATCAGACAACACCTGTCCTGAGTGTGCTGGAGCTGGGCAGTCCTGGAGGCAAAGAATCATACACAGAAAGGAGCACCCGAGAAATGCCCTCAGGCTTGGAGGAGAAACTCACACGACTGTTGTGGAAAGTGTGGGTTTTAATGTACAATTTTTGCTCTTTGATGATTTGAGTGCTTTTGGTCACCACTGTGGGCCGAGGACCTGCCCCAGCCCCCAGATATTGCTCCAGACAATAAGTCTTGCAGCTCCCAGCGACTATTTTCCCTCTTCAGCTGCTCTACTTAGGAGGCTGGCTCTGTTCGGAAGTTGCGGGCAACCCTGCTTCCCTGCCCCCCTGCCCCAGGGTTGAAGCAGGACCAAGATGTATCCAGGAAAGCCTTTGTGGCCACCCTGAGCATAAGAGAGACTGAGACACCCTGCCCAACAGAAATAAACTATACTGCAAGATGCCGGGACTAAGGGCACCCACGTACAGGGTTGGGGCTGGCACCCAACACCGAGAAGGTGCACACCTAGTGCCAACTTCACACTACCATGTATTGAAGACTTGCTATGTACTCAATAAATGAGCAATAAGAGCTAAGTGATTGAACAATCTTATTCAAATCTCAGAACAAGCCTACAAGTAGAAACTACTATCTCCATTTTAGGATGAAAGACAGAGGCTCTGGGGGTTTGATTAACTTGCACAAAGCCACACATCTAGGAAAAGGAGGGTGCAGGGTTTGAATCGAGTCTGTCTGACTTGAACCCCCCTCACAATGCTGTACTGCTGCCAGCCTCTGTGGGCCGGGCCCTGATGTTCAGCCACGAGCAAGCACCGTGATGATGGCCCCAGGAATAGCTGGCCCAGTCGGAAGCTCCCATGATCTCGTGTCTCACTCAGCTCCTGCTTAGAGGTCGAGAGACTGGTTGTGGAGGAAGTCCTGCCAGCCAGCCAAAGATGGGAAAACCCCACTGGGACAGAATTTGCTGGCTCCAGTTTTGGCTTGGCAGAGAGCAGAAACGCTTGGGTCTGAGCTGGAAGAAACGGTCCTGTGAATGTCAGCAGCTGCCACAGCAGGACGCACTCGTGGCCGCTCTGTGCAAAGATGCTGGTGTATTTTTTCGGCTGTTATCTCATAGTTTGAGTGGTCTGGAGGAAAATGCGGAACCACGGACAGCGGCTCCCCATGATGACTTCATTCAGGGGGGCTGCATGCGGTGCTGAAAAGCGTTCTGGCTTTGGCGGCGAAGAGATCAGCTTTGCCATCTACCAGCTGCTTAATGTGGGACATATTTCACCTCTCAGAGAGCCAGTTTCCGTGCATTTGAATTAAGTATAATAATATTTACCTCAGAAAGATGTTATGACGAGTAAATGCAGATGTGAAATTTACAGGTATTTCCGCCTCATCTGCTCTAGCCAGCACTGCGGCGTGGGAAGGTCATGCACTGCACAGTTATTGCCAGTAGAGGGCGCAAGGGGCCTGCCGCCCTCCCAGGCTTTGTTTCTGGACCCAGCAGAAGGAGATGACACAATCTTTATTGCAAACTGGGGGACGCCGTTAGCTACAGTGGCCTCCTGGGGTCCACCATTTGCAATATTATCCAGCGACTTAAGGAGAGAGTAGAGCGGAATCATGGTAAGGTGAGCAAAAGAAAAAAATTTGTTCATTCCTCAGTTTCCTCATTTGTAAAATGTGGGTGCTATAAATAAATCCGCACATCATAAAAAGCTCTCAAGATTAAAAACGTAATGTATTTGAGAAGCCTGACACAAAGAGGGTGACAAATATGTGCTTCATTCATTCTTTTCTGACGCTGGGGGATTCCAACTATTACAAAAGATTGTTGAAACATCCCTCCAAACAAGTAAACATTTCACAATCATAACTGAGGTGTTTTTAAAAACTATGTGACTTAAAATTGTAAATTCATATGAAATTATACCTACTGTCAAACAGTAAAAAAATTAAACTATATTCAGTATTTGGAGGTTGCTCAAAACTTTTTGGCATAAAAAAATGTACAGCGACATGTGTCTGCAATCCCAGTACCTAGGAGGCTGAGTGGGAGGATAGCTTGAGCCCAGGAGTTTGAGACAAGCTTAGGCAACCTAATTTTTTAGGAATTTCTAAAAAATTAAATAAAATTAAAATGTAAAAAATGCATGCTTTTGGCTGGGCATGGTGGCTCACACCTGTAATCGCAGCATGTTGGGAGGTCGAGGCAGGTGGATCACAAGGTCAGAAGTTCAAGGCCTGCCTGGCCAACATGGTGAAACCCCAACTCTACTAAAAATACAAAAATTAGCCAGGCATGGTGGCATGTGCCTGTAATCCCAGCTACTCGGGAGGTTGAGGCAGGGGAATCGCTTGTACCCAGAAGGTGGAGATTGCAGTGAGCCGAGATTGTGCCATTGCATTCCAGCCTGGGCAACAGAGAGAGACTCTGTTTCGGAAAAAAAAAAAAAAAAAAAGCATGCTTTTTCACCCAGAAACACTTGAAAGAATATTTCCTGAGGAAACAGCCAACTGTGCATGGACAGATTTCAGTCTAAGGGAATCTTTTGAAGCCTAAATGTCCATTGGTCAAGAATTAGTAAATAAAATGTGGTATGTCTCCATGGTGAGAATGATGTGAAGCCTTGGGGGAAAAATGAAATTATAGAAATATATCCACTGCCAGGAAAGCGGTTTACTGTATATTGTTAAGTGAAAAAAAAGAAAAAGTTCAAAATTACATAGAATGTGATGCCTTGATTATTTTACACACACACCTCCTGGATCAAGGGTATGAAAGGATATGACTAAACATGTAACTATGTTTATCTGCTGGTAATGAAATTATGGGCAAATTTTACCATCTCTTTGTTATATATATCTGACTTCACTATAATGAGTATCTATTCCTTGGGAAATATGAAATGATTTTTCTTTTCAGGATTCTCATACTTGAAAATGTGGGGGTAAAGGGTCTTAGGATCAGCCCTTCCCTCAGGAACGGCAAGAGCACAAGGAGCCCTCAGGCCTTTGAGGGTATTTCTGTCACATTTCTGGGGGACCACACTATTGTGAAAATCCAGATAGCACCAAACCCTTAATCAGTCTTGGACAGGCCAGGTGGGGAAAGTCAGGACTTGCCTGCTTGGGAAAGTGGGTGGGGAGGGACATAGATGTGGCCGTGGCTCTTCCTGATGCAACATTTTCCATCCTGGTGGTCCCCATCTTTTCTGCATTGGTGCACACAGATGCCTGACCAGAAGAGAGACTCAATTAAGAGCTTTTAAGTCTTACATGTAGAAAATAAAAATTTCTTTTTTTTTTTTTTTCTTTTTTGAGACGGAGTTTCACTCATGTTACCCAGGCTGGAGTGCAATGGCGCAATCTCGGCTCACCGCAACCTCCGCCTCCTGGGTTCAGGCAATTCTCCTGCCTCAGCCTCCTGAGTAGCTGGGATTACAGGCACGCGCCACCATGCCCAACTAATTTTTGGTATTTTTAGTAGAGACGGGGTTTCACCATGTTGACCAGGATGGTCTCGATCTCTTGACCTCGTGATCCACCTGCCTTGGCCTCCCAAAGTGCTGGGATTACAGGCGTGAGCCACCGCGCCCGGCTCAGAAAATAAAATTTTCAAATGCCTTTTAAGATATTGTCAAAAACATCAATTATCTAGGGATAAATCTAACAAATCTTGTACAGAAAGCTACATGATATTACTATGAAAAATTTGTAGGTACCTGAATAAATGGAAGGATGTGCCATGTTTGTGGATTAGAAGATTCATTATTATAAAGCTGTCAGTTTTCCCCAAATTCAACAATAAATTTAATACAATCTCATTCAAAACCTTATAAGGACTTTACATGAAAATTGGTAAACTGATTCTAAAACTTACATGAAAATTCCAAAAGGCAAGAATAATCAAGATAATCGTAAACAAAGTTGAGGGACTTAAGCTACCATTTATCAGGATTTATGATAATGTGGTAGTAACTGCAACAGCAGAGCAAGATACCAAGTAGACCAGTGTAACAAAAACACAGCATCTCGCAATTTATGACAAGGCAGCCACTGTAGTTCAAAGAGGGAAAGAATGCTTTTTCAGTAAAGGTAGCAGGATTAATTGGCTTATTCATATAAACAAAAAGGAGCCTTGACTCCTGCCTCATACCACACCCAGAAATCTGTTCCAAATGGATCATGGACCTAAATGTGAAAGAAGAAACAATAAAGCTTCTAGAAGATACTGTAGAAATAGTTTCATGATCTTGGGATAGGCAAAGATTTCTTTTTTGTTTGTTTGTTTTGTTTTTTTGAGATGGCATTTTGCTCTTGTCCCCAGGCAGGAGTGCAATGGTGAGATCTAGGCTCACTGCAACCTCCACCTCCCGGGTTCAAGAGATTCTCCTGCCTCAGGCTCCTGAGTAGCTAGGATTACAAGTGCCCACCACCATGCCCAGCTAATTTTTGCATTAGTAGAGATGGGGTTTCACCATGTTGGCCAGGCTGGTCTTGAACTCCTGACCACAGGTGATCCGTCCTCCTCTGCCTCCCAAAGTGCTGGGATTACAAGTAGGAGCCTCTGGGCCCGGCCGATTTCTTAAATATTAAAGAAGCGTTACTGATCATAAGGATAGGTAGACAAATTGGATCTCATTACAATTGGGGACTTTTCTTCATTGAATGACATGATTGAGAGAATGAAAAGGGAAGCCCCATTGGATGAAAACGTTTACAGCACATACATACAACAAACTGCTAGTATCCAGAATCTCTGACAAGTTCATAAAGACAACACAGACAACCTAATGGAAAAATGGATAAAAGGATTGAGTAGACAACTGACAAAGGTAGGAGACCTGCAGTCTCTCAAGGCATTAAAGGAAACTCAAAGTAATATACAGTCTCAGTGGTAAAGGTCTAATAAAAGGTATGGCTGAAGGACACTTTGTTAAGAGCTCTGTAAGATTTAAGTTGGTGCTCAGTAGATACTTTGAGCTATACACAATAGCTTCTAAAAATTTTAGAGGTCTTGTCCAACAGATGCCTCAACTCTCAAAGAAAAGAGAGACCTGTTCACAAAAGAATCATGGTGGAGACTTTTGGGTCATGGCGATCTGAACCAGTTTCAGAGGAAACCTTTGAGGTTTGTAAAAGAATTGTATTGTTAAAATCACTACCATTCAGACTATAAGACAAAAATCATTAGAAAACTATTGGCCCTCAAATTTCTGCAGACAGGCAGCAGGATGAAATACCTACCGTGTTAAAGGTTCCCAAGACATTTTTAGGTTCAATGTTTTGCTAGGAGGACTCACAGGACTCAGCATATAGTCATGCTTATGGTTCTGATTTCTTACAGTAAAAGGATACAAAACAAAATCAACAAAGGGAAAAGGTGTATAGGCAAAGTCTGGAGGAAAGTAGGGGTAAGCTTCCAAAAGTCCTCTCCCAGTACTGTCACACAAGAATAACTTCATTCCTTCTGCACCAAGTTGTGATAGCCCAAGTGAAGTGTTCACCAGGAGAGTTTGCCGGAGCATAGGAGTTGATTTTTACTGGAGGCCTGTCATATAGGCACTCTTTCTACCTAGCATGTACCAAAATTCCAGACTCCCAGAAGTAAAACATGTTTCAGCCTAAACCATTCTGTGTGCCAAAAGGTTTAGGCACAGGGGGCCACTCTTGTCATTCAGGGAAAATTTTCTATCAATGTAGGGAACTGTTTAACATTCTAGTTCCCAGATGTCAGCCAAGGGCCAGCTTTCCAAGCAGGCCTTTCTAAGGACTACAGTCTCAGGCCAGCTATTATGTTATCTTTTCTGCACAGCTAATCAAATGCAAATGCGAACTTGGTGGTAACAGCAATCTCAGTGATTTCCCAGGATTGAAGTTACTATGAGCTGAATGTTTGTGTCCTTCCCAAATCCATGAGAGGAAATCTTAACCCCCAGGATAGTGGTGTTGGGAGCTGGGCCCTTTGGGAGGTGATTAGGGATTAGGGGCAGAGCCCTCATGAATGAGATCAGTGCTTTTATAAAAGAAACCCTAGGGAACTTGTTCGTTCCTTTCACCACATAAAGACACAGCAAGAAAGCACACCTGCGAATCAAGAATCAGGTCCTCACCTCACTGAATCTGCTGCCACCTTGATCCTGGACTTCCCAGCCTCCAGAACTGTGAGAAATAAATTTCTGTTGTTTATCAGCCAATTAGTTTACGGTATTTTGTTGTAGCAGCCCAAATGGATTAAGACAGCAGCATTACTTTTAAATTGCCATTTTGGCCATGGTGGTGGGACAGTTCCAGGGGGGTTCCTCTTGACATGTTCTATCATAATAGCCCTCACCCCATCCATCAGGGAGCAAACGTGAAGTTTTTCCCAGTGTTTAAGATAACAGTTACAAGTAAGCACTCAAGACCTGAGAAAGTGACCACAGGAAGAGTTTGTGGAACCACTGGGCTCACTGTGAAATGGGCAGAAGTCAAAACTCCATTCAATGCCTTACTTCCATCAGCCTGTGCTCCTATCACTGCAGGGATATTTTAGTTTCCAAAGATCAGTGTTAGACCACTGCAGTGTCCAGTCATTGCCTCAGAGCCTGGGTAGTGGTAGTTCCCGCTCTCCAGAGCTAGGTCACCTGTAAATGACTGCAAGTCCCATTAGATAAGCACAGAAGGAAACTTTACAGTGCTCACTTGTGACAATGCCCCATGGTCCTCTCTTAGGAGGAGCTGACTTCCTCCTAACCCAAAGGGTTCTGGCATATAAGTTGGTTGGTTGGTTTTGGGATGAGAAGCCATTCCTTTCCAGTATAGTGGTTCATAACATGTATCTGTTCCCTAGACCAAGAAGCTGTGTGCACTCTCTTGTTCTCTTGCTTTCTCTGTCTTTCTCTCTCCCCTCTTTCCTCTTCTTAATCTCCTTCTTCCTCTCTCTCTCTTTCCTTCTCTCATATAGATCCACAAAGGAAGTAAGGGGCATGGAGAGTCCATTGAATGCTAAAGGCCAGACAGGCTGCTTGGGTGATTTGGCTAATTAAAGCAAGGCCATTGTCAGATTGGATGGAAGTAGACAGGTCAAAATGGGGAGTGATATCACTTAACAGACAAGAAAGAACAGCAGTGGCCTTTTCTGTTTCAGTGGGGAAGGCTATAATCCACCCTGTGGATCCATCCATACAAGAAGATATTTGAATTTTTGGACACAAGGCATATGAGTAAAGTAAATTTGCCAATCTTGCTTGGGGGTAAATCCTTGCGTTTGGTGAGTGGGAAAGGGAGGAGGTTTTAAAAATCCCTGGGGGTTGGTAGAGTGGCAGATGGAGCACTGAGATAGAACTGTTTTAAGGATGGGCTTCCCATCAAAAACGATGAGTTTGGGTCCTTTGTAGGGACATGGATGAACCTGGAAACCATCATTCTCAGCAAACTGACAGAAGAGCAGAAGATCAAACACCGCATGTTCTCACTCATAGGTGGGTGTTGAACAATGAGAACACGTGGACACAGGGAGGGGAGCACTACACACTGGGGTCAGTTGGGGGGAAATAGGGGAGGGGTGGTGGGGGGTGGGGAGCTGGGGAGAGATAGCAAGGGGAGAGATGCCAGATGTAGGTGATGGGGAGGCAGGCAGCAAATCACACTGCCACGTGTGTACCTATGCAACAATTTTGCATGTTCTTCACATGTACCCCAAAACCTAAAATGCAATAAAATAAATAAATGGGGAAAAAAAAAGATGGGCTTCCATGAAGGGAAGGAGATAAAAGGTTCTAAGACACAGACCAAAGGCTTATATCCCACATGAAAGTGGTTATAAAAGGAAAAGACGATAGAGCGGGCTTGCGAGGCAGGAAGAAGGAATTTTCCCTGATTCAGAAACTGACTGCCTTGAGCGGAAAGTGACTGGTAGGTTAAGGATTCAGAAGAGTAAGTGGGAGTAATTGATGAAAAAGAAAAATATTGTCCATGATGAGGGGATAATGGTGTATTCGCTGCCTTCTTAGCTGTTTCATTGGCAAACGCATTTCCCCAGGCAATGGGATCTAAGGTTTTTTGGTGCCCTTTACAGTGGATGACTCCAGCCTTGGCTGGGAGGAGAGTAGCTTTAAGGAGAGCTTTTATTAAGGAAGCATTGCTAATGGAAGATCCCTGTGTAATGAGAAAGCCTCTTTCTGCCCATATGGCAGCATGGTGGTGTAGGATGTGGAAAGCGTATTTAGAGTTAGTATAGATATTTACATGCAGTCCCTTAGCAAGAGTAAGAGCATGGTTAAAGTAATTAGTTCAGCTTGCTGCGAAGTGATAGAGGGAGGGAGTGTGGCAGCCTCAATGATAGATGGGTGGGCTACAATCCCGTAACCAGCCTGACTGGGCTTTGAAGAACTGGCATTAATAAACCAGGTGTGGTCTGGGTCTGGAATGGGAAAGAGAGAAAGAGGTGGAAATGGGTAGGATGCTATATGTATGAGGGAGATACAGTCATGGGGTTCAGGGCTTGTGTTTATGTTTAGCATTAGATGAGAGGCTGGATTAAAATCAGGGCCGTCTATAATAGTCACAGTGGGAGTTTCAATAAAGAGTGAGTACAGTTGGATAAGATGTGGGGCAGATAACGGATGTGGAAGTTGCAAAGAGGATACTAAAGCCTGAAGATTGTGAGAGCTGTAGCGAGTGAGTGAGGCATAACCCATGATTTTGAAAGCCTCAGGAAGGAGTAGAGCAGAGGAAGCTGCTGCACGCAGGCATGAGGGCCAACCTAGGACAGTGAGGTCAAGTGTTTAGAGAGGAGGGCAACAGGATGTGAAGCTGGCTCTTGTGTAAGAACTTCAACTGCACAGCCCTGAATTTCAGCAGTGCGTCAGGAAAAGGGTTGGATTGGACTGGTATAGCAAAGAACAGGTTAAGGGTTTTGTACAGGTAGTTGGAAATAATAGGTGCAATTATGTGGAGCAGCCAAGGGAGCAGGAGGAATAGGCAGAGAAGTTACATGGGGTACCTTGGAAAAGAAGGTTACTTATTTACTTTAGAAGAGAGTTGGCCGGGCGCGGTGGCTCACGCCTGTAATCCCAGCACTTTGGGACGCTGAGGCGGGTGGATCACGAGGTCAAGAGATCGAGACCATCCTAGTCAACATGGTGAAACCCCATCTCTACTAAAAATACAAAAAATTAGCTGGGCATGGTGGCGTGTGCCTGTAATCCCAGCTACTCAGGAGGCTGAGGCAGGAGAATTGCCTGAACCCAGGAGGCGGAGGTTGCGGTGAGCCGAGATCGCGCCATTGCACTCCAGCCTGGGTAACAAGAGTGAAAATCTGTCTCAAAAAAAAAAAGAAGAGAGTTAAGGGTGGGAGCTGGGGATAGAACCAGGAAATGTCTTGGCACGCAGAATGGAAGAGGCAAGATGGACAGGAGCAGGGCATATAAGATTCCTCAGAAATTCTGGTGAGTTTTAGAGAAGCTGGGGAGAGTATAGGGGTTTGGCATTATGAATGGATGGGGAGGTGGTGTCCCACACCCTAGGGTTAAGGTTGGGGACATAAGGTGATCTACTGAGGGAGGTACGGGTTTGGGGAGGAAGGCAGCAATGAGGCGTGGCTGTAGCCCAGGAACAGTTAAGGAGGCAGACAATTTTGTTAGGCTATCTTGGCCTAACGGGAACTGGATAAGTGGGGATGATTAGGAAAGAATGTGGAAAGGAGTGCTGGCCTAATTGACACCAGACTTGGGGAATTTTGAGAGGCCTGGAGGCCTTGCTGTCAATTCCCACAACAGTTATGGAGGCCAAGGAGGCAGGTTAGTGTGGAGTGGGTGGCCCCCATATTGATTAAGAACGGGATGGACGACCCTCCACCGTAAGAGTTACCCAAAGCTCAGTGTCCATGATGGTCCAGGGGGCCTCCAAGATGTTTGGGCAGTGTCGGTCTTTAGCTGCCAGGCAGAGAAGCAGTGACGTGAGTCAGATAGCCCGACTTCTGGTGGGTGCCTGCAGATAGGGCAGGGCTTAGGAGGAATCCTGGGCTGCAGGCATTCCTTGACCCAGTGGCCAGGTTTCTGACACTTGAAGCAAGGTCCAGGAGGGGCAGCTGGATGCTGCAGTCTTGGCGCTTTGAAGTCTTGTGAGCCAGTAGTGTGGCAGAGGCAAGCACGCAGTTTAGCAGGTGCCCAGACTAAACCTTGTCTGTACCTGGGGTGAATCGGTCAAAGGAGGCATCCCCTGCATTGATCCATCACCTACTTCGTTCAGTCTACAGAGACTTTTCCCAGCAAGAGACCGTCTTCTGTAAAAGGCTCTAGAAGTAGAGCTTCTTGGGAGAATTGAGGGAGCTCTGCCACTTCTTCACCCTAGGAACCAACTAGACCCAGAGTCTGCATCTGTTAATGACTGGGTTAGGCCTCAGTTTTCCCAATTAAAAATGGGTCCTAGCCCTCTTCTGCCTTTCAGATCTAGATTAGATATCTAAGTCCTTGGAAAATAGCCCAGAACACTTTGAAACTCTTTGTGAAGTTCTCTGATTTTACTTAGAGAATCTTAATCCACAGGAATTAAGTGCTATGGCTTAAATGTCTGTCCAGAGCATAGGGAAACAATTCTAAAATGAAGAAAGGACAAGGGTCAAGAGAGTCTTATGGGACAGATAAGACTTGTGAGCTGAGGGCCATGGGGAGGAGATGGTCATCAACAAGGGCTCCAAGGGAAACCTGTTCAGTGTTGGGCAGGCAGAGGAGTGTGTGCAGTGTCAATACAGGACTGGGCATTCACTGCGGCCTATATCCTCCTGGGGTCCAAGCTGTGTTCCCATTTCTTTACAGGCAACTCTAAACCATGAGGAGCTGGAGGCTGGGGATGACCAGAGGGGAAGATGTGAAGTGCATGGCGCCATGCTCTGAGTTGCACATGTTGGGGTACCTTGAGTCCCCCAGAGGTTCAGGATGTACAAGAACAGCTCAATTGCTCACTTCTCAGGGCCGAATGTGCAGAAATGTTTTTGACAGTGAGAGAAGGTGAGATGTTAGTGTTGGAGTCATAGGTACATGGAGAGATCTTCAGATTAATGCTTCCTCCACAGAGCAGATCTCTAGTGCTGTGCTGCAGCTCCTCTGACCACATGGTGTGATGTAAATGGTGATGCCACTGTGTTCTGGGCAGCAGAAGTCACACTTAAGCCACAGCCTGGACCATTACATCGTGTTAATCAGAGTGCTTCTAAGAAATGGTTAACTCATGAGGGGGAAGTCAAGAATTGATGTCACCAAGAGGCCAAGCTTAGCTGGTCCCTTCTGTCAAGAGCAGCTCTATTTGTGAGTGGTGCTATGGTCATTTCCTCCCATGGAACAGATATTTCTAGTGTTGTGTTTCGATTGCACAGAAGTGACACATAAGACAATGCCACAGAATCTTGAGTAGCTAGAGTTGTGTTTGATCCAGACCCAAATGGGCAGAATGAAATAGGGAAAGTCTGGACTACAGGAATAACGAGAATGATGGGGCCGGTCTTTTAACAACTGTTTGATTCATTGAACATTCATAGGTCCCTACAATATGCCATCATTGGGTTTGACGCTGGGTGATAGACATGAATATGCATTAAATATGTGGTATCTATATAAATCAAAAGCCTTAAATGCCCTTATTTTTCCCCCAAGAAGCCTACAGCTAGGAAAATATCCTATAGAGATAATCTCACTTAGGGATAAAGTTTTTTGAATAAGATGTTTGGCACAATTTATAACAATGAAAAATTGGTCAGGTGCAGTGACTCACACCTGTAATCCTAGCACTTTGGGAGGCCAAGGCAAGTGGATCACCTGAGGTCAGGAGTTAGAGCCCAGCCTGGCCAACATGGAGATATCCCGTCTCTACTGAAAATACAAAAATTAGCTGGCCATGGTGGTGCATGCCTGTAGTTCCAGCTACTCAGGAGGCTGAGGTAGAAGAATCACTTGAACCTGGGAGGTGGAGGTTGTGGTGAGCTGGGATCACACCACTGTACTCCATCACGGGCAACAGAGTAGGACTCCATCTCAAAAAATAAAAAAAAGATAAAATGGAAACCAATCCACATATGGTACAGTTGTGCATGATAATATCAATGTACTAGGCTGGGTAAATTAGGTAGCTGTCAAGTGTTGAGTAACAATGATTTAGTCAATGACAAACTACATATGTTATACAATGGTGGTCCCATAAGATTATAATTCTGTATTTGTACAATACCTTTCCTATGTTTAGATACACAAATACTTACCATTACATTACAGTTGCCTACAGTGTTCAGTACAGTAGTATGCTTTACAAGTTTGTAGCCTAGGAGCAACAGGCTGTACCATACAGCTTAGTTGTATAGTAGACTACACCATCTAGGTTTGTGTAAGTGCACTCTATGATATTCCCACAATAACAAAACCAACTAACAACAACCTTCTCATATGTATTCTTGTCATTAAGTGATGCATAGCTGTATAAATAAAAAGATGTAAAATTGAAGTCTATATCATGACAACAGTATTGTCTTCCCTCACCAGATACAGTAACAAGAAGGAAAAAAGCAAATAGCACTAGCATAATCCTAGAAAAAAAACTGCACTGGAAAGAAATATACAGAACTGTTAAAAACAAAAAAGCGGCTAAGTTTGGGTACTAGAATTTTTCCTGCCTTTGACGGAATTTTTTTTTTCAGATTTTGCATCAGAATTCACATATGCCACAATGGGGAATGTGGAGGAAAACTCTCACAACCTCACTTCCATTTGCCTGTCGCCTACCCAGCATCGAGATCCTAAATGAGTTTTTATTCTTTTCTCTATTTTGTGTGTTTTCAAAATTAGCTTTTACTACTTTTGAGTGTAATCTATAGCTCACATCACACATCACATAAAAAGCTATTTGAATTAAAAACACTAGTAACATTGCTCTTTCTGTATTCCTACAAGACCCCCTCGTAAGCTTGAGGATGAGACATTGTGAAGATGTGATGACAAGAAAGCAGCAGCCATTTTGTGACCATGAGGAGATAAACTCAAATAAGAAAAGCCAACAAAATGATGGGGAAAGGGGACATGTTTTAAGAAGCCTGAGTTCTTGATGACACAATTGCACCGTTAAATTCTGGGAGGACTACCTGTTTAAATGTATGTATATATGTATGTATGTATGTATTTGAGACAAGGTCTCGCTCTGTTGCCCAGGCTGGAATGCAGTGGCATGATTACAGCTCACTGTAGGCTTGACTTCCTGGACTGGAGCAATCCTCCTACCTCCAAGTAGCTGGGACTACAGCCATGCCCAGCTACATAAAGAACTGTAGAGACAGGGTCTCACTATGTTGCCCAGGTTGGTCTCACACTCCTGGGCTCAAGCAATCCTCCCACCTTGGCCTCTCAAATTGCTGGTATTACAGGCATGAGCCACCATGCCTGGCTCTAATTTATTTACTTTCTCAGTTTTTAAGGATTAATTAATATTACAAGAGGTGAATATGCCGTAATTTATTTAATTGTACATCATATTTTAATGGTTACAGATAAGCTTTTGTGCATCTTTATGTTTATATCCATAGGATAGAGAGCCCTGGCAGAGCACCTTGTTGATTGAAGGGTAACAACTCTTCAAGGCTCATCATACATATCGGCCCCAGCTAACCCAGCTGACCCAGCTGACCCAGGGACTGGCATGTTGTAGAGGTTCAACAAGCCAATGTCTGAAAGGCAGCCTCGTCCTTGCCCCTCTGGTAGCATTTCCCGAGTTCTGCTGTCTCCACCCAGGGCATGGTTTTCCCTTGGGCTGTGCTTCTCACGATTCTCTGGCATTACCCTCCACGGCACATCTATGCTGTTGGAACAGCTGGGGAGGCTATCAGAAGGTTCAGCTCCATGGGGGAAAGGCTTTATCTACAGATCTGCCCTTGTGAGAAGGCATCAGCTAACCCAGTTTCAGGGTGACACTGACTTCTCACCCCCTCTCACTGTGGAAACCATCTCCCCACCAAGGGAGCAACTGAACCATTCTTGCAAACATCTGAACCTTTGTGGTGAGCTGAAGCTCTCCTGGTTTGTACAATGCACAGCATGACACCAATCTCATGATTAAAAATTTTCCCCTTCAGAGAGGATCAGCTAAAATAACAATGGGTACTGGGCTTAACGTCTGGGTGACGAAATAATCTGTAGGACAAACTCCATGACAGGAGTTTACCTGTGTGACAAGCCTGCATATGTACCCCTGAATTTAAAAGTTAAGAAAATGAAAAAAGAAAACAAAATTCCTCCTCGGTCTCCCCACATTTATATCTTCTAATACCCCAAGGTTGCCTGTAAAGAGAAGAGACGGCTGAGACCCCAGAAGGAGGCAGCAGCTACAAGCCCCGAGTTCAGCTCTACCGGGCTGCCAGGTGAACTCACAGTCTGCCCAGCATCCTGGGGACCCCACGGCCGCCCCTGCTGTACTTTTCTTCACTGAGGCCCTCTGCCCCCAGACCCGCTATGCCTGTGTGAGTTGTCTTTTGCTCTTGTGCCCCACTCTCTGGCCATAGCTTGGACCCCACTGCCCAAGTCTATCCCTGAGATCTCCAAGTAGAGAACTTCAGAGGAATTTGAGGGACCATTTCCTGAGGAGAATTTTTCTTCCTAAGGGGTTTCAGCAATTCTATTCTCCTGCTCTGGAAGACAGAGGGACAGTGAGTCCCATTCCATGGATGAGAAAATGGATGCCCACAGGGATTTTGACAAGGCGGAGGATTTGGTCCAATTGGTTCTCAGTGGTGTGGCCTTGGCTCTCCTTAAGAACTCAGATGGAACTCCCCAAGGAGAGATGGGATGAGAAATAGTTTGTTCAGAAAACTAAATTTCCAGTAGAGAGACATAGAGACCCAGAACCAAGACAGAGAATGAGAAAGAACAAAAGAGGGAAAGATGCAGAGATTAAAGTGTCAGGGAAAAGAAGACACGCCAGCTTCCTTCTGGATCTCTTTGTCCCCACATCCCCACCCCAAGCAGTGCTGTATCTTAGTTCTTCCTGACTCTCAAGGAAAGGGACCAGGGCAGCTGGCTGGCCTTCTGAACAATGACTTGGGGTCTTTCCGTCCTGTGTCTTGCAGTTGATACCACGTACAACCGGTTCTGCTGCTTCTCCTACACCTCCTGTCGGGTTCTGCAAAAAGTCATAGTTGACTATTTTCCAACCAACCACAATTGCTTCAATCCAGGTGTCATGTAAGTGCCAGCGCTCCTACCCACCCCTCGGGAGAAAGACCGGGAGTTCTGGGGTGAGGTCCCCTCAGAGTACTCAGCTCTCTAAGGTCCATCAAGGTGCTGGACTCCAGGGGAGGCCCCTGCAGTGTTTTCTGACCTGGCCTGGGGCCCACAGAGTCCTGAAGGACCGCCCCTGAGCAGAGGGAAGAGAGCAGACAACAGGAGTTGGCTTTCTGAGGAAGCCCACCTGAGACACTTGGGGAAGTCCTGTGAACCCCAAAGTTAAGGGGAGATTTTACAAGAATGAGAACAGGCCCTGAGATGCCTGGGACAGAGAAGGATGGAAGGGCCACAGTATTCCCCTGCTGAATCCGGTAGGGCTTAACTCTTCCTCCCTTCTCCACAGCTTCCTAACCAAGAAAGGCCGGCACATCTGTGCCAACCCCAGTAAGGAGTGGGTCAAGAAATACACCAAACACCTGAATGCTTCAGGGGCTGCAGAAGCTGTGAGGACCCAGTGACCTTGGTGGGGCCAGGAGGGAGCAGGAGCCTGAGCCAGGGCAATGATCCCACCACCCTGGAGGCCATCTCTTCTGAGAGTTCCATCTGCTATGCCCAGCCACATTAACTAACTTTTAATTTTAATTTATGCATCATATTTCATTCTGAAATTCATTTCTGTTGTTGAACTGCATTACGAAATTAGTATTTTCTCTGACATCTCATGACATTGTCTTCATCCTTTCCCTCCAACTCTTCACACATTCACTGTGTGGATCAATCAGTGTGATTAGCTTTCTCAGCAGACATGGTACCATATGTGTCAAATGACAAATGCTATTGCATGGTTTTGCTCAGCACCACCTTTTAATATATTGGCAGCACTCATATAAAAGGTAAACCAGAATTCTCCTTGTGATAACCCTATTGATTTGATTTCACCTAATCAGAATCACAGATTGACAGGAATTCTGGGGGAGGAGCAGGGAAATAGGAAAAAGGGCAGAAACCACAAGATAGGGACTGAGTACTTCTAGAGTCATGCCAGATGTTTCCCTGGAGATACGTTCCCGAAAAGTTGAAGCAGACACCATTATTTTATAAACCATATTGTAACTGAAATGCCATAGAAAAATTTTCTACTTAAATGAATACCAAAATGACACTGTGATGCATATTTATACACACAAGCTCATTTTCATAAATAAAGCTTTCCTCAGAATGAAGGCTAACATCTTTTGGGGCCTTACGAAATGCTGGGTTCTGGGCTAAGTACTTATATTAGTGAAAGTCTAGCAAACACCATCCACATCCTAGCAAGGACTCCTTACCTGGAAGTTGTCTGAAAGCCTTGGTCATGTTATCTTTGTTCTCCACTCTGCTTTTGGGGAGGATGTTTTCCATGACTACCTGAGATGTGGCTTGGGGTTGGGGTGGCCAGAGTTACCAAAAAAAAAAAAATACAGAATAGATACTTTTTTAGTGTAAGTATATCCCATGCAATATTTGGGACCTACTTGCATAAAAAAAATTATCTGTTCTTTATCTGAAACTGGAATTTAACAGGGTATCCTAAATTGTATCTGGCAACTCTCCAAAGAAGGAATAGCGCTTAGAGAGGCATCTATTTCCTGTTGGAGGTGTCTACTGATTGGCTTAAGTGTAGAACAGGACTTCTCAACCTTGAATTCACATTAGAATTGCTTAGGAGAGCTTTTAAAAATTCCAGTGCCAGGGCCTCACATCCAAAGTTAAGAATTTAATTGGACTTAGGTGGGGCCTGGCATCAGTAATTTAAAAACTCCCCAGGAAGTGTTAACGTACAGCCAAGTTTGAGAATCACTGTTGGTGTGTGCTCATAGGGTGTTTTTAGCCAGCCTTAGGGTTTCAGAGGCAATGCAACTCCGTCCCAAGTTTTGAAGGCATCTGAGCTAGTTATTTTGGGTTCATTCCATTGGATGGTTAATCATAAGCACAGACTCTATCAGATACAGTTATTTCTAGAAGTGGGTTTTTAACACCTCTCTTCCAGCACAGCACTGAGAGCTCTGTGGTCATCTCTTCCACCGCCAACCGGCTCCCTGTTGTATTGACACCGCATTGTCCCCTGCTGGTGAAACAATGCCACAGGCATGAAGGCCACCCTCTTTAGCTACCAGCCTCTGATGAATACAGCTGCAGCTTCACAAAGAGCACGACTGTTCATTGTGATGGTTAATTTTAGGCGTCAACTGGGCTAAGCTAAGGGATACCCAGATAGCTGCTAAACATCATTTCGGAGTGTGTCGGTGTGGTGTTCCGAAAGAGATTAGCATCAGAAGACTAAAGAAGATCTGCCCTCACCAATGCAGGCAGGCACCATCCAATTCACAGAGGTCCCAAACAGAACAAAGAAGCCGAGGAAGGGTGACTCTGCTGTCTGCATTTGAGCTGGGACATCCATCTTCTCCTGTCCTCTGACAGCCACGCTCCTGATTCTTGAGCCTTCAAACTCAGACAGGGACTTGTACCATCGCCTCCTCTTTCTGACCCCTTCTCAGGTCTTTGGACTTGCACCAGGACTGACAACATCTGCTGCCCTGGTTCTCAGGCCTTGGGACTGAATCACACCACTGGTTTTCCTGGTTCTCCAGCTTGCAGATGGCAGGACTTCTTGGCTTCCATAATTGTGTGAGCCAATTCCCCTAATAAATATCTCTGTATTTATATCTGTATCAACATTGATCATTGATAGAATATACATCTATATTCGTAGAGAGAAATCGCCTATTGTTTGCGTTTTTCTGGATAACTGACTAATACATTCATTTTATCATCAAGGTAAATATTTACAAGGAGGGATCTGAGAAGGAGATGGACCGGGCTGCTTTGGGACCTGCTTTCCCGTCCCGTCTAGTCTTTCACCGCCTCATTTCTGCTTTTGTTAACATTAGCTTGGAGTGGAGAGCTCTGCTCTTGTAGTCCTGCAAGCTCCACGTCACTGGTTTTTTAATCAGCTTGGTTTTCAGGCAGCAAGCAGAAAATATACTTCTTTTAAAAACTACTTTTCCCCCCTTTCTCTGCTATCAGAATCAGTTTCAAAGAAAGTTGATTTCTTTCTTAATGGGTCTTACTAAGACTAATGCAAGAAACAGTCTCCAATACCTTGAGTTTTCCTTTTTGTTAAAATCTTGGCTGACAGATGGCTTTAGACTATATAACAGGCCATGGGGTAACCAGCTGTTCTGCTAACTAGAGGTGTCCCCACGGACTTTGACCTCAGCTACTACCCTCAGTCAGTTCTACGTTTGGGGACCTATTACTTGTAACATTGCAGTCAGTCTATATTAGTTAGGGATGGCTTAAGTCACAATGTCAGAAAAAATAACTGATCTGGCTTAAATAATAAAGGGAACTTGTGAGTTCACATAACTGGAGCTTCAAGAAATAGAATTAGCTTCAGGTAAAACTTGATTCAGTGGTCCTTCTGTAGTCCAGTTTCTCCATAGACTATATATGTCTTTCTGAATTTCTGATCTCCCTGCATTTGAGAACTCCATTCTAGAACAAAGTTATAATATATTTGTCCTAGTTACTCTATTAGCAGAATAGCTTCCAGAAACTTCCAGAGCAATGTGGATTGGGAAGAGAATGTCAACCTTGAGCCAAGAGCCTGAACTCCACTTTTATTGGTCTGGCTGGCTTGGATTAAGAGCCCATCTCCATCTCTTAACCCACGGATCAGCCGACTATGGCCTTCAGGCCCAATTTGACCTACTACCTGTTTTTTGTTGTTGTTGTTTGGTTTTGTTTTTCTTTGAGATGGAGTCTCGCACTGTCGCCCAGGCTGTAGTGCAGTGGCACAATCTCAGCTCACCTCAGCCTCCGCCTCCCTGGTTCAAGCAATTCTCCTGCCTCAGCCTCCTGAGTAGCTGGGACTACAGGCATGTGCCACCATGCCTGGCTAATTTTTGTATTTTTAGTAGAGACGGGGTTTCACTGTGTTGGCCAGGCTGGTCTTGAATTCCTGACCTTGTGATCCGCCCACCTCTGCCTCCCAAAATGCTGGGATTATAGGCGTGAGCCACTGTGCCTGCCAACTACCTGTTTTTATATGGCCTGCAAGCTAGGAGGTTTTTACATTTTAAGTGATTGAAAACCAAAAGAAGACTATTTTGAGAAATATAAAACTTGTATGAAATTTGAGTTTTAGTGTCCATAAAAAAAGTTTTATTGGAATCCAGTTGGGCTCCTTTGTTTGTGTATTGTGTATAGCTACTTTCACACAACAAAGCAGAGCTGAGTAGTTGTGAAAGAGACTGTATGATCCACAAAAGCTGAAATAGTTACTATTTGGGCTTTTACAGAGCAAGTTTGCCAACCCATATCTTAATTAATCTTTATGGCTTAGGGAAGCCACAAAGATTTACTGATTTGTTTGAGCTGATCAATGTCTATAATAAGCAATGCTGATGGCCTTAAAATCCCACAAACTACCAGAGGGGTTGCTTTTCCAAAGAGTCATTTAAGGTTGAAAGAGAAAGAACTTGGAACCCAACTAGTATCTACCAAATGTATCTAACTTTCTTATATAATAAATATGTGGTAATATAGATATTGGTATCGAGATACACATTTGGAATGTATGTTCTGTATACATAGTTTTACATTAATATCATAGACACCTTTCATTTCAGTATGTATATCTACTTCATTCTTTTCAGTAATTTCGTGCTTATTATGTGGCTATACCATGATGGTTTAAATTATGCATCTTTTAAAGAATTTTTTAATTTTTAAATTATGCATCTTTTAAAGAATTTCTATTGGTTGTTTTTACAAACAGAGCTGCAAAGAACAGCAATGTGCCAACACTTTGTGTCTTTTTGTTTGTTTTTGAGACGGAGTCTCACTCTGTCACCCAGGCTGGAGTGCCGTGGTGCAATCTCGGCTAACTGCAACCTCTGCCTCTCGGGTTCAAGCAATTCTCTTCTCTCAGCCTCCCAAGTAGCTGGGATTACAGGCACCTGCCTCCATGCCTGGCAGATTTTTGTATTTTAGTAGAGATGAGGGTTCACCAGGTTGGCCAGACTGGTCTCGAACTCCTGACCTCAAGCTATCCACCTGCCTTGGCCTCCAAAGTACAGAGATTACAGGAGTGAGCCAGTTGTATACAAGCCTGGCCCTACTTTGTTTCTTTAGATAGTGTTTCTTGAAATAGATGCCTAGAAATAAGATAGATTGAAGAGTATGTAAATTTTAAATTTTTCTGCAGACTGTGTCATTGCTCTTCAAAAATGCTGATTACCAATATTTCACTTTTTGATACTAAAAAATAGATTGTTTAAAACAGACAAAGTGGTACTTATCAAAAAGTTAATATATTTTGCATTTCTCACAAGTATGTTGAATTTCTTCCTGTTGCATTTTATAGCAGGAATCCTGACTCAGTCTAACTTTCTTATACTTAAAAATATAATGTAGGCCAGGAGTTAGCAAACGTTTTCTTTTTTTTTTTTTTTTTTTTTGAGATGGAGTTTCGCTCTTGTTACCCAGGCTGGAGTGCAATGGCGCGATCTCGGCTCACCGCAACTTCCGTCTCCTGGGTTCAGGCAATTCTCCTGCCTCAGCCTCCTGAGCAGCTGAGATTACGGGCACGCACCACCATGCCCAGCTAATTTTTTGTATTTTTAGTAGAGACGGAGTTTCACCATGTTGATCAGGATGGTCTCGATCTCTTGACCTCATGATCCACCCGCCTCGGCATCCCAAAGTGCTGGGATTACAGGCATGAGCCACCGCGCCTGGCAAACGTTTTCTATAAAAGGCCAGATAGTAAATATTGATATCTTTGTGGGCTGTATAATGTCTGTTGCAACAATGTGACTTCACCTTTGTCTTGGGAAAGCTGTGACAGACAATATGTAAAAGAGTGGGGGTGGCTGTGTTTCAACAAAACTTTATTTAAAAAACAGGGATCATGCTAGATTTGTTCTGAATACCATAATTTCTTCACCTCAATCTAGGCAATCCGTCAAATAATTCTGCATTCACAATAGAAGTCTTGTTGTATATATTGTCTGACTGTCTTTCCTTTCTCTAATGTTAACCACTGATTTTGTGGAGCATGGATTCTAGGGAAATAATACCCAGGTAAGATATCTATTACCATGTGCATCTTATTTCTAAAAGAGTGGTTAAATTCTTATTGAGGCCGGGCACAGTGACTTATGCCTGTAATCCCAGCACTTTGAGAGGCTGAGGCAGGCGGATCTCTCAAGGTCAGGAGTTCAAGATCAGCCTGGCCAACATAGTGAAGCACCACCTCTACTAAAAATACAAAAATTAGCCAAGTGTGGTGGCATGCACCTGTAATCCCAGCTACTTGGGAGGCTGAGATAGGAGGATCACTTGAACCTGGGAGGCGGAGGTTACAATGAGCTGAGATCACACCACTGTACTCCAGCCTGGGTGACAGAGTGAGACTCCAACTCAAAAAAAAAAAAAAAAAAAAAGTCTTATTGGCAAATTCAGTAGTTTTTGGTCTTTAGTCTGCATATATATCACTTGGGGGGTTGGTAAAAATCTAGGTTCCCACATCCAAACCCAATTCTCTTGGGAGCATTTTAATTAACCATCCCAGGTGGCCCTGAGATGCTCATAGGTTTGCATATTAATTACACTATTTATTCGCTGCATGACCATGGATAAGTTGTTCTAACTCTCTGAGATAACAGTTCCTCTTCTGCCAAATGGGAATATTAATAGTACTTAGCCCTTGGAGGCATTGTTAGAATTTGAAGGACAATGAATAATTTTCAAGAGAGTTTGATTTATAAGAAAAATAAACTTAAATGCATGAATATATATATCAAGCATGAATTTACTTAGTGCATATGCATTATACACTGGGTGCATAATATTTTATAAAATAATCATTGTTTTATAAAATAGTGTTTCATTATTGGGGAGAGGCATTACTGCCATTTCCTTCCTGTTGACTTCCCCTCTTCAGACTTTTCAACTCTTCCCTCCTCCCATCCCACCCCCTTGTTTTGTCACAAAACAAAGCCAATAGAATCACCAACATTTTAAGACTGGTTTACTCAAAATGAGCTCATTGTTTTACATAGTGGAACACAGAAATGTTAAATCATGTTCTATAAATACTTGTTGGTTGACAGCTTTGGAACAATGTCCTGTAGAAAAAGCTGAATGTAGCCACCCACCTTGTATGAGAGCTGCAAAGAACAGCCATGCGCCTGAATATGTGTCAACCACTGAGTGACTGTGACTGAAGGGGCTAAGGAAGGGGTGTAGAGAGCCTTGTGGGATCCCTTCCAACAAGCAGTCAAGGACACATAGAAATACATCGCAAAAATTAAATAATCTAGATAAGTTAAAATGCATGCTAAGAAGGGTCCCAGGGTGTTATTGCTTAGACAGGGGCAGGCTCAGGAACTGAAGGGGTCCCTAGGGCCCGAGTCCCTGCTTCCTAATCTGCCCACAAATGTAACAGTGTCTTGTTGCTTCCAGGTCACTCAGGAATTTGACTCTGAAGTCAATGATGCACTTGGCACCAGAATTCGGTGGGGTTGGCACAGACCTGCCAGCTTCGGCCACTTTCATTCTGAAAGCTGTTAAAAGAGACAGAGTTGTAAAAATTGAGGAATCAGCAAGGGAATTCCTGGTCCCATGCTGGCTTCCCCTTTCTGCCTTGGCAAGCGTAGGGCCTGTCCACTTGCTCAGGACTCTTTGCCCAACCTCAGCTCCCTAGACCTTTCCTCAGTGGCTCAGGGGTCTCCTCAGGCAGCCTCCTCCTGCTAACACTTCTTCTTCTCTTCCCTCTGCCAGGGGCAGCTCTTCCATGGTTCCATGCAGACCCCAGGTCAGGCCAGACAACACCCCTATGGCCCTTCCCTGTGTCCCACCACCAGATAGGGCCTCAAAGGCCCAGGGTCCCCAGGATATCTCTCATGCCAGCTGGTGCCCTTGCAGGCTACCCTCCTCCTAGTCCTGCTTCTCTCTAGAGATGGGCAAGAGCACCAGCCCTTACCTGGCATCAGCTTTTAGTTTCACAATGGCCATCTACCATTTTGCTGAGGGTCTTCTGAGGGTCATAGAAAAAGCAGCAGATGCTTGGGTGCTTGGGGACCTGGGCATTCTGAGGGAAGGAGCGGCATGACCCTGAGTCATTTTTCACTGGGGACAAGTGAGCCAACTCCTACCCAGTGAAAAAATTAGAAGGAAGTAGATGGAGACAGCACCGTTCAGGGGATGATTTGGGGATGAGAAGAACAAGAAGGAAGTTGGGGATTTGGGGTGAGAAGAACTGGCAGGAAGTTGGGGATGTCTTGTTTCACCACGTTTCCCTTCCGTTTCTGTTTGAGTCTTAGATTTGGTTTCCATCTCCCTCTGTAGGAAGGAGCTAATTGCAGCTAATTAAATAGTCTGCCTCTTATTCTAGCTCTACTTGGGGAACATAATATGGTTTAAGAAGAGATTTTTCCAGCAAGAGACCATCTCTGCAAATCACCTGTGAGGCAGGTCTGTGGCGATTTTATGACTCAGCTGGCCACTGAGAAGCCATTATAGCTGGATGCTGCCCCTTATTGAAACCTACTCAATGTTCTCCTTCCCTAAGTAGGATAAGATCGTATCCTGCTTATAAGGTTTATAGAACAGACAGTGAAAACTCTCTAGGGAAGAATATCTTCCTGAACAGATAGCCCAGGGCGTTTTGAAAATCCCTTAGGAAACTCTCTGTTTCACTTGTGCACCTCTGTCCTTGGACTTTGGTGATGTGCTTCCACCCCAGCCAGAAAGTGCGGGAAACAACAGCAAAAGGCAGGAGGAAGACAGACTCGAGAGAGGAGGCCCAGGAACAGGGGGCCGTTATGAGTGAGGAGGATGTGAGGGCCCAAGAGTGTGAGCAGAAGTGGACAGGGCTTGGGCACTCAGCTGCCAACCCCCTCCTCGGGTCCAAGCTGTGTCTTCTTCTCTTACGAGGTGAGCCCTGAGTCATGAGAAGATGGAAACTGGGGCTGATGCGAGAGGATGTTTTTAAGCACAGTGGTGTCTTGTTGACTTGCATATGCAAGGGGGTCTTGGGTAACCACAGGGCTCAGGGTATCTGCAAGAATAGTTCAAGGGTTCACTTGTCTTGGGGCTGTTTATGGGGAAGTGGTTTCCACAGCAAGAGGAGGTGAGATGGTGGTGTCACCCCTGGACCACACTTAGCTAGTTCTTTCTCACTAAAGCTCTGTAGTCATAGTTTCCCCTGGCAGAGCAGCAACTTCTATGTTATCCCACCACTGTTCTAATGGTGTAGACTTGACTTATGCCAGAGTCCTGAGCAGCGCAGCCCAACTTAAACCACACACAGATGGACAGAGCTGTATTAGTGAAGCCTGCGCTACAGAGCAGTGACAGTACAGCTAGGCTTTCAGACATTCAGACTGTTCATTCAAGACAGATATGCACTGAGCAAATGACCTAAGGATGTGTTTAATATGGGTGCTAATATGCATAAGGAACCTTGAAATAAATGTTCTTAGCCTTTGACCAAGAGGGTCCATGTCTAGGAATCTAATCTCTGTAGAAATAAATTCAAATATGAAAAAAAGAACAATGCATAAGTATATTTGGCCCCTAGCATATTTATAGCATCTTAAAATTGGACCCAATTTAAATTACTTATGATATGGAAATGGCTAAGAAAATTATGGCATCTTCCCTTGATTGGCTATTAGGCAGCCTTTACAAACAATGCAATGATATGAGAAATGCTTAAGTTATGGTAAGTTTAAAAACCTCAGGATGCAAATCGGCTTATTTTAATCATGATCCACCTAGCATTTAGGTTGTGGTCAATCCCACATCATGTATTTTTGTGGGTGCAGTTCCCAGGAAAGAGGGGGAATAAAAACTGCAAGTATAAAGTGTCTTGTTGGCTTGCAGTCTTCTTGTCTACCTTTTTGCCTATCCACTATGTAAAGACTCCCCTCTCTTCCTTAATATGGGCAATTTCTACTGATGACTCATTGTTCTAAGAATTCTCTCCCCTCCTCCTGCATCCTCAGTGCCCCATCTTTGGCTGGTGTGAAGGAAGGTGTGCTTGTGGCAGGGCCAGTTCTCTCTTTCTCAGTATGTTCTGGAGTGGGTATGTAGCCCCATTTTCTAGTGGTTACCTTGACATCATGAAGTTCTTATGTCTCTTTTGCTCTAGATTTGGGCAACAGTCATTCATTGGGCAACAGGAAATAACACAAGTCAGCATCTTCTTAAAAATAAAGTAATTCAGGAAGGTGGACCACTAATAGTTTCTAATCTAGAGAGCAAAGGAGTGGAAATATTTATCACACACAAAGTACTAGTGCCTTTTACTAATCAAGACAAAAATTAACAGGAAAAAGACAAACACATTATAGTGAAACATGTTTTCATTGTTAGTGAAAGACAAATACATATAGTGAAAATGTGAGTTTCTGGCATCAGGAAACACGCAGAATAGATGCTGGTCATCTATTCTGCGTGTTTCCTGATGCCAGAAACTCACATTTTCTCAGGGGAAATTCTTCCCCATAATTCTCAGGCTTTAAGTTTTTGTAAAATTCATTAAACTCAAAGATTCGACTTATGTGCCTTGATTAACTTAAGCAAATCAATGAAAGCCATCCCCATGACCACAGCGATTGATTAGGAATTGGGTTCCTAAGTCCGTCAAATCTGAAAGGGCCTAGTGATGTTTTTTCCAATGGAAACACAGACTCACTTTTTCCTGCAGACAATGAATAAGGATTCATGTAACACTGGCAGGTACTGGCAGCCACCCCAGGCCTCCCACAGGAAAGGCAGATCAGAAAGAGAAGCAAAGCGGGCCCATGAGATACCACGGGGCTGCTGCGTCCAGCCTTGCTTGGCACTAGGGCCACTTTTATACCTTACAGTCTTGGAGCCACAAGGTGCGTTTACTCAGGCCTCTTTGAGTTTGGTTTGCTTCTTTGTTTTCTGCCTGGAAACTGACAGCATCCTGAGAGATAGAGAGATCTGTATCTGTACAAAGGTACGGGGTCTGTTGAAAGTCACAGGTCCTGACTGAAGTGTGGAACTGGCCGAAATGAGAAAGCAGGAGGTAATTTGGTGAGGACCTTGTTAAATGGAAGTGATTTTTAAACCTTACATGCATCAGAATTACCTGGAGCCTTGTTAAAACACAGTTTGCTGGGCCCTGGTCCATTAAGAAGTGATGTGGGGCTGAGAATGTGTGTTTATACCATGTTTCCAGATGATATTCACAATGCTGTCCTGTCTGGGCACTACCTTTTGCAATACCCATTAGAAGGTATTGCACATGCTGGTTGAGCTATGGTCTGTCTTATTTTGGTGCTGAAAGCCTGTGCCAAATACTAAGTCTGCAATATTAAGGAGTTTGATAGAAAAGATTCTGAATATTGGAGTTTGGTAGCTGTGTATTATATCAGTGAGGTCCTTTAAAAAATAGTTTAGGCTACTTTGAAATGGGTTTATTTGAAATTGAAAAAGGAAGAAATTCAACTTGCTAAAAAAGGCTCTTCCAACCTGTTGACTGAGAACCCAGTAATCTGGAGACTTGAAGGGCTGTAAATGCAGGATTTTCTACTCTAAGATAAAGTTAGCATGAGCAGAGACAGGAAGATGAGAGACTTAACAAGGCCAAGGGTCAAATATTCATCACCTTCACATGGGCTAAGATGCAGGCAGAGGTCTGTCATCAGAGGCTGGGAGGTAGGGGTGACAACCGCGGTACGGTCTGTGCTAGAAAGTGCACATCCCCATCCCCAGTTAAAATGCAAATGCAAACTATGTAACTGACAACCTCTCTGCTTCTGGCTACCTAGCCCATAAATTGATCAGAAGCAAATGGTAGCCTATGAACATTAGAAGGGAGTCACATTGCCAAAGAAACCATAAGACTGGCTCCAAACAGTCATTGATTACACAATACCTAAGGCAACCTCAGGCTAACTCACACAGACAGGAAGTCAGCAGTCTCCAGAAAGCAGCCACATTGCACATCTCAGATTGTCCATGGAGGACATTCCCCTAAGAAGAAGAGCTAGGGACTGCCAGACAGGCTGAAGTACTTAAAAATGGAATTCCTGTTCTCCCATTCCCTAACAGGGATCTTTGTTCAGCTTGCTCTGCTTGTATAACACTAGTATGTAGGGAGTGTTGGGCATGATTAAACTTTACTTAGCTTTGGGTTTCTGGATCTTGAGAAACAATTCAGTGCAGGCAAATTTTGTGTGCCCCTATATTTTTTCCTGAAAGGCAATAAAAAATGAATGATGACACCTTCACTGCATTTATGGGGACAAAGGCTGCCTGTGTGTGTGTGTGTGTGTGTGTGTGTGTGTGTGAGAGAGAGAGAGAGAGAGAGAAAGAGAGGGAGAGAGAAAGAGGGAGAGAGAGAGAAAGAGAGAGAGAGAAAGAGAGAGAGAAACCTTCTCCAAAGGATGTGTTTGCTGCTCTACCCTCATTATATGAAAGCCATCATAGCATCAAAACTCTGTAAGCCAGGCTGAGCTCTACCCTCTCTGCATCAGCTCAGAATCTCTACCAGAAGGTGGTTGTTATGGCTAGAATATCACCCATCAAAAAATAGGGTAAGACGAGACCAGAGAGGTAAGCTATGGAAAATAACTCGAAGTTTTTTTTTTTTTTTTGAAACAGAGTCTCGCTCTGTCGCCACGCGCCAGGCTGGAGTGTAGTGGCGTGATCTCAGCTCACTGCAACCTCTGCCTCCCGAGCTCAAGCAATTCTCCTGCCTCAGCCTCCTGAGTAGCTGGGACTACAGGCGCATGCCACCAAGCCCAGCTAATTTTTGTATTTTTAGTAGAGACGGGGTTTCACCATGTTGGCCAGGATGGTCTTGATCTCTTGACCTCTTGATCCACCCGCCTCAGCCTCCCAAAGTGCTGGGATTACAGATGTGAGCCACCACACTCGGTCCATAACTCAAAGTTTTAAAAGTGCAGAATATAAAAAGAAAATACCCTCATTCCTAAAACAAAACAAAACGAAACAAACAATTTATTTCCTCAAAGAAATGACAACTATTTGATGTGTATCCTTCCAGAATTTGCCTATGTAAATATATATGTGTATATGGCTTTTAAAAATAAAAACAAAATAATATCCTTTACAGATAGTTCTGTAGCATATGTAGAGAGTATATATGAATATGCTGAATGTAAATAGATATACCTTTTGCATGTAATATTATGGACACTTTCCATAGATATAGATGTGTGTTTTTTTTTTTTACTGACTGCAGAATATTCCATTGATGAACATCTTAATCCTCTACTTATTAATCCCCTACTGATGACTGTTTGCATTTGCTTGCTTTTTACCAACCATACTGCAAAGAATATCTTCATGTCTACATATTCTTATCTTTTGGCAGCATTTCTGTAAAACAGGTTCCTAGAAATGGAACCAGGTCAAATGGGATGTAGGTCACATAGTATGTGCATTTTGATATTTGCTAAGTAGTAGTGTTCAGTTACACTTTAAAGAGTTTGAACACTACAATTCTAAACGTGTTTGGACACAAGAATTAGATTATTTTAAACAAATTGAAATAAGCATAGCTCATAAAAACACATTTGGTTTTCACACAAATATTTTGAATTTCTCTTCCTTCTACAAAAAGGACCCTAGCTTAGTATGCATTTCTTGTACTAATGCAAGCAATCCATCTGTTAAATAACGTACCTTTCACAGTAAACTTATAAAGCAGAATTCTGCTCCACACAGAAGCTGGTTGTCTTTTCCTTTTTAAACATTAGTTATTTATTTTGTAGAGTGCAGATTCTAGAGAAATGATGTATAATACACCTGCTGCCGTATGCAGATAGTTACCACACTTAGAGAATAGTGGTGAATTCTGTTGACAGTGGCTCTCAGTCATCAGCGTGCTAGGGAACACTTCGTAAGCTTGATAAAAATGTCAGTTCCCAGGTCTATACCCAAAGATTCTGAAATAAGTGGCTTAAATGATCACTGCTCACTCTATGTCAACTCAGAATCCTGACTAGAAAGTGGTTGCAATGCGTGAAATATCATCCGTTAAAGAATAGGGTAAGATTTGAATATGGGTGGATCATCTTTTGGGAAATTACTTGGTCAGTGGCTAAGAGCATGGTCTGTAGTTCAATAAAAGCCCAGTTTTGGAACTCAGTTGTACCGTTTACATGCTGTGTAACCTCAGCCAAGTTGCCTCACCTTTCTGAGCCCTGGGATACTTTTCTGTCAAATGGAGATATTAATAGTACCTAAGTTGTACTATTGCATTGGTAAAAATAAATGAACAATGCATAAAAAGCACTCAGTAGAAGTAAGCCTCAAAAATGTAGGTAATTGCTATTAAAAGCTTGAGTCATCATGAACAGGCACTTCAGAATACTCTGCTTAACGGTGTCCATTCAAGTAATAAATTCTCCTAAAGCAGAGGAATTCTCCTAGAGCATGCATATTATGATTTAACTCGTAACATATTTGTAGTTTCAATGTTCCAGCACTGTGCCCCCACTGTGAAGTGGATGACTCTGTGCCTACTCCCCGACTCTCCCAATTTCCCTCCGTTGCACATCTTCCTAATCTTTGCCTATGATTCCTCTTAACCGGTGGTTTTGACTTACCAGAAAAACAAAACCAAACTCAATACTGGTTTACCTTTTAAAAGAGCATCTTTATTATTTCAAATATAATAACAAAAGCATCTGATTCACATTTGTCAGTCTGGTGGCTTTGGTACCCTGACTGCCTACAGCAGGCCGATGACAGCCACTTGGTTGTCACCAAACACAGTGTGAGGGAAGAGGAGGGGACAGGGGGAACTCTCAGAACAAGCAATCACAAACATGCTGTGAAATTGACAATAAATTATAAAACTAAATAGTATAAATAAATTAAAGTTTAAGTTAAGAAGAGTCCCAGAGTGTGGCTGTTTGGCAACAGCCAGTCCATAGGAGAGGTAGCTGTGGAGGCCACAGGGATGTTCCCAAGGCTCGGGTTCCTGCTCCCCACTGGGCCCACCGTGGTCGCTGGGCCTCGAAGCTTCTGGGCCCCTCAGGCATTCAGTTCCAGGTCGCTGACATATTTCTGGACCCACTCCTGGCTGGGGTCAGCACAGACCTGCCGACCTCTCTTGGTTAGGAAGCTGTGAAGAAGGGAGGAATTCAGCAGGGGAATCCTGGGCCCCCCATGGCCCCTTCATCCCTCTCTGTCCTGGGCAGCTCAGGGTCTGCTTGCTTTCTCCGGGAACCCCTGCCTATCTCCGTCTAGAGAGCTGCTCTCAGTGACTCACAGAGGTGGCCTCAGAGGGTCCTGCTGCCTCCTTCTTCCTGTCCCTTTCCTCTGAGCTGGGGAAGCCCTTCCTGACTCTGTAACACCCACCCCACTCTAGCCCCAAGTCAAGTCACACCTTGGAGCCCTGGGTCCTGTATCCCTGATAGGCTCTGGAAGGCTGGCCCTTTCCGGAATGGCCTTCTGGCCCATCTCTGCCTCACCCAGACCCTCCCAACCTCCCTAGAGATGAGCAGGAAGACTGGCACTTACATGATTCCGGGCTTGGAGCACTGGCTGCTGGTCTCAAAGTAGTCAGCTATGAAATTCTGTGGAATCTTCCGGGAGATGTACCTGAAGCAGCAGGCGGTCGGCGTGTCAGCACCAGCTGTGGAGAAAGGAAGAGAATGGGTCTGAGACACAGCTCACAGGAAAAGGTCAGGTAGCTTCTGATCCCCAGGCGGGTGAGGAAGGTAGGCTTGTTCAGATCAAGTGACTGGAAAGCATTTGGGCATTTTTGCCGAGAAATGTCTGTCTTTGTTTCTGTCTATATTCTTCTTTCCCCTGGACTCTTCAGAGCGGGTTCTCTGTTTCTCTGTGTGATCCAGATACCTGAATGGACTGTTCTCTTAGCGCTCTTCAGAGAATTTCGTCTGGTTCAAGAAGTCATACCCCAACCCAAGAGAAGCCTTGGACATCTCTCGTAAGACATTCAAGGGACAGAGCTCTTGGGAGATCTAAGATGAGCTGGAGGGTGAATAACAGACCTCACTGGGAAGTGACCAGCCCTGGATTCTGCCTCTTGCAAACTAATTTGTTTCGAACCCTGCTTTTCTATCTGTACAAGGGATTGTAATTCCCCTGCCTCTGCCTAGATTCTCGTATCTGGAGATTAGGATGGCTAAGACCCCTTATACAGATGAAAAATACAGCCTTGAAAAGAAAGACCAAGATGTTTTGCAACCCTTTAACAAGTTCTCTCTTTTCTCTTGGGGTCTCTTAGGCCACAAGAAAAGACTGATGTGGTCTAACTGTGGCCAGAGAGTGGTGATAGCCGCAACAACTACATGGACTCACGTGGTGCAGAGAAGACCTGGCTGCAGAGAGCCATGGTGCAGAGGAGGATGGCAAGGGCAGCAGCAGAAACCTTCATGGTTCTGAGCAGGTGATGGAATGTGGGCTCGAGTGTCTGCAGAACCAAGAAGGGACTGGCCACTCTCTGCTGCCTGCGTCCTTCTGAAGTTCGAAGCCATCTCTTCTTCTCTTTATAGGCAACCCTGGCGGATGGGGAAACAGAATCTGGGGGTGAGGAGGGAAATTTTTAAGCATAGTGATGCTGTCATGCTGAGTGTTGCATAATTCAGGGTCTGTAGTGACCACAGGGGCTCAGGATATCCAAGAATAGCATCTCTGAGCTATTCTCTAACTCTCAGCTCCCAACTCATGACTGGTTCCAGCTTCATGATGAAATGGTTTCTCCTGTGAGTGTGAAGAGGAATGCATGTCAAGCCTATTTTTAGCTGGTCCCTTCTCATAAGAATTGGTCTATGCATGAACTCTCCAGCCCCATTCCTTCCCACAGAGCTGCAATTCTGCTTTCTCAGCCGCTCTAACCACAGGGATAAGGTCGATGGGCTGATGCTGTGGAGGGCTTCACAACCCTTCCTCCTCCCAGAGGCAAGAACTGAATAAAAGTTGGAGGAATCGAAAGCATGAAGTCACGTTTCAGTCATTTGTCTACCTCTTAGTCACAGAATGACTAAGGAACTGAGTTAAACACTAGCTGTGGATCATAAAAATGCTTCAGAGGTGGGTGTCAATATGTCAAGTGCCTAGAAATATTTATAGCTATTAACCAAGAAAAACCATTTCTAGTAAGGAATTCTGTGGAAACAACCCAAATATGGCGCCACCTTCGAACATAAAGATACCTGATCTAGCATCATTTTTAATTCTAAAATAAGCAAAGCTAAACTTTTCTGTATCAGGGAATGATCAAATTATGATATATCCACTAGATGATGTATTATTAAGTCCTTTAAATGAATGTAGTGGCACAAATATGTTTATAACATTATTCATTAAAAAAAGCAAGATACAACATTATACAAATTCTACAAAATTTGCAGAATTGTACAAATATATATATATATATTCTTTTTTTTTCATGCCAACCCTAGACATGGAAAAAATAAAAAGGCTTGGAAATACATGGCTTAAAGAATGAATAGTGCTTATATTTGTGTGATAGACCCATGGGTGATTAATTTTCTTATGTTTTTTCTTTTTCTGAATTTTTCTCATTTTATTTAGTGAGACTATATTACCTTTTTGGTCAGCCCACAAATTTGTGAACTAATTTTGTTTTAAAACATTTACAACATTACTGGCTGAAAAGTGGGTTGTTGTCAGTTGTTTAATCTGAAAGAAATTATTGATAAATATGCTAAAGTTTCTGTTCAAAGGCCTTTGCCAAAATGAAGTTTTGTTTTCCCAATTCGTTGAACCATTTTAAGGATCTTATACTATATTTACATAAATCATGCCATACTGAAGCAGGTTTTTCCTTATTCTTTTCAAAATGTAATTTCAGTAGTGTGGAAAGGTCTCTACCTTCTCAGCCAGATTATATGCTTTTTTTTATTTTCCATACTTTATTATTTTATTCTTTCATAATCAATCAGCATACCTCACTTTATAATGAGAAATAGATTTAGTTGGTTTTAATGGCCTTTGTTTCTGAGCTGCCCTGTTCTCACAGGGGCAGGTAGAGTAGTATGTGGACAGGTAATTGTAGCACTTAGCTCCTAGTGGAAAAAGAAAGGAAAGCTCAGAACCCCATGAGGGGAAGAAGTGGCCTTCCACCAGAGGGCGGAGAAGGCTTCATGGAAGGGATGGAACTTTAGTTGTGTCTGGATAATTGCCCTGGATTTAGGCGTCTATAGAGGGGTGGGCAGTGGAGGGCTAGCTGATGCAGAGTCCTGTGTGTGACATTATGGGCTTGGAGGAAAGAGGGGCTGCTTCAGTGGAGCTGCAGAGCGGTGGGGGTGAATATGGACGAAAAAGCTAAATTGGGACCAAGCTAGGACAGGCCTTGAATTCCCCCAAAGGGGTTAGAGTTGGTATGTTTGATACCGGAGAACAATGGAGGACAGAGCCAAATGGGACTACGTCTTTGGAATTCTGCCCTTCCTAAGCGCCTATAGAGTTTAGGTCTTCTCACACACATGAGCTCTGTTTGCATCCTACCCCAATGAATGCTAATTGTTTCCATCCTACCCCAATGAATGCTAATGCCAGTCTTGAGGTAGGAGAAGCAGCGGCAAGATCAGGGGTCACGATAGGTTTCACTGGAGTTTTGGCATCCACATATCTTCCCATATTGCTACCAATTCCAAATAAAGGCAACTTTGCCACTTGTTTCATTAGAAACCTACATCACAGGCAATGCCTCCTTCTCACCCCTCCCTCTGCCTCCAAGCTCTCGGTTGATACCCCAAATTGCATTCTCTTACTCACTTGTTAGGGGAACCCCCACCATATACTCGTGATTCCGTTTCTGAGAGCTGGCTTCTATGAGTTGAGGAGAGTGAGAAAAGGAAATGGAAACTGCTGAATCAGTCCGTTTTCTGATAAGGGGCATCCTCTACCTCTGTGATTACAACCCAGTGTGTTATAATTAGTTACCGACGTAATTTGCTCTTCAAAAATCTAGACCATGTCCTGTTGATTTTATTTTAATTTATTTTCTCAAGAAGTTTATAGTTTAATAAAGGCAATGTGGGAGTTTGAAAACAAACTTTTATTTTGTGCTAACGATAGATTAGTAACTACACAAATTTTAGTTCACGATAAGTAATACTTATCAAGTGATCAGCATGTGCAAATTTTAATAATAGGGATTTACATGTTTGAACTCTTAATAGTCAAAACAACCCTACGATTTAGTTACCATGATACTTTCTCAGCTGAACAGGTGAAGAAACCTGATCAGCTGAGAAAACAGTTAAGCAATTTTCCTATGGCCATAAAGCTGATGACTAGCAGAGCAGAGATTCACATCCAGGTAGTCTGACTCTAGGTACCACACACTACACATCTTGTACCTCAACTTATTATATTTGATTCTTACAACAATCCTGTGTGCTGCTGCCCATGCTTTGAGGCTGGGCATTGCTTTCCTTCCAGATTCTGGTCCTGAGGCTCCAATTTCCCGAGTGTCACCCTCTGCTATCTTCTTTGGCAGCAGGTCCCCCAGGGATGGGTTCACTGATGATGACACCTTGTTTGGCCCAACTTTGGCCTCCTTTTCTCATATATGGTGTTCGTGGTCAGGTTGCAGCAGGTGTGGGCCCCGCCTTTCATGCAGGCAGAAGCAGGACCCTGGAGTCTCCTGTCTAGCATCTTAGACAGACAATGTCTCATTGGCACAGCCCCTTCTTTCTGCAGCCAACCCCTTATTTCCTGCCCTAGTCCTTGTCATTTTCTCTGGCCATTTCTTGCATGTGTGCCGTAGGTCAGGGCATATGTCTTGGTACTGGAACAGCTCCCTCCCCCCATCCCTTGCCCCTCCTTCCGTATTCTCTACCCAATAAAAAGTGCCTCTTCCTATCAATCTTCCAAGCTGGAAAGCTGGGAGTCACCCTTGTCTCCTCTTTCTCTGTCATCTCCTATACCTATTCAATCACCAACTCTAGTCTACATTCCATTTTACATGCATCTGCCTCTCACCATTTCCACTGCCTCTGACTTAGGTCAGGTCCTTATGGTTTCTCACCATGACAACTAGAAGAGGGTCCTAGCAACTGTTTTTTCTTCTAGCTTTGTCATTTATATATTTATTTACTTGCTTATTTTGAGACAAAGTATCACTCTGGCCCGGGCTGTAGTGCAGTGGCTTGATCTTGGCTCACTGCAACCTCCGCTTCCCAGGCTCAAGTAATTATTGTGCCACAGCCTCCCAAGTAGCTGGGATTACAGGCATGTGCCACCATGCCTGGCTAATTTTTTTGTATTTTTTGTGGAAACCAGGTTTTACCATGTTGGCCAGGCTGGTCTCGAACTCCTGACCTCAAGTGATCTGCCTGCTTCAGCCTACCAAGTGCTGGGATTACAGGTGTGAGCCACCATGCCTGGCCTAGTTTTGTCTCTTTTTAATCTATCCCACCATACAGCATCCAATATAATTTTGTTAAAGCTCAAATCAGTCTCTCTTTCTCTCCTTTTAAAATCTTGCAAGCATTCTGCATAATTTCTGGCACGAAATGGAAGCTTCTATGTAACTTGACCCCTGTCTACCTCTTTGGCCTCATGGCTTTCCATGTTCAGACTTCCTGAAAACCAAGACTCAGGCTTTTTGCGCTACCTGTGGTTCCTTAAATGTGCAGCTCCCTTCTCTGCTTTTAATGAAGGAAGCGTTAACTTGGTAAAGCACAATTTCCCCTTCTTGTAAGCCACAGGGCAGGGTGAAATTCTATGAATGTGGGCACATCCCGTGACAGTTGTCGAGATTAATATTTAGAACAGTTAAGGGAAAACACTACAAAATTCCCCAAATTTTCTTTTCTTTTCTTTTTATCTTTCTTTTTTTTTTAGACGGAGTTTCACTCTGTTGCCCAGGCTGGAGTGCAGTGACATAATCTCAGCTCACTACAACCTCTGCCCCGCCTTCCTCTCCCGCAAGGTTCAAGTGATTCTACTACCTCAGCCTCCTGAGTAGCTGGGATTACAGGCGCCCACCACGCCTGGCTAATTTTTGTATTTTTAGTAGAGACAGGGTTTCACCATGTTGACCAGGCTGGTCTCGAACACCTGACCTCAAGCAATTGCCTGCCTTGGCCTCCCAAAGTGCTGGGATTATAGGCGTGAGCCTCCAAACCGTGGCCTGTAATTCCCCAAATTTTCTAAGAAAAAGAGAGAAATCCATGGATCTTGGTGTTCAAAGGCATGCAAAATGCAAAACAGAAAAGACATTTTACATCAAAATAACAGAAACTTTGGCTGTTATGCTAATACAGCACACTTCCCTTTTCTGATTTATTCATCTTCTAGAGCCAGACATCTTGGCTTCAGTTTCAAATCTGTTGTGTGACAGCTGTGTGTTTTTCTATAGGTTACGTATCTCTCTGTGCTTCAGTTTCCTCGAGTGTAAAAGGCGATAATTACAGCATCTACCTCAGAGGGCCACTGTGAGGATTAAATGCATTAATATCTGTGAAAGGCATAGAACATTACTGGTTCATAGTAAGTGCTATGTTAAGTGCTATCTACTGTGATTACTATTACCATTTTGTTATTATTGAAATATTTAATACATCCATTTTACATCAAAAATAAGTGCAGTTCTCTTGTTCTTTGCCCGTATACCCCTGTCCCTGTTTTTGCCTGGCTAATCTCAGTTCAATCTATAACAGAGAAAAGTTAGAGCAACTTAAATGGACTAAGGTGACTAGCAGACTGATTAAATACAACTTTTGGTGTATCTATGCAATAAAATATCACGCATATATTTATGCCATTTTTGAGTAATATTTAAGTTTGCAATGACACAGAAGAAAATTAAGTAACAATAATAAGACATGTTAGTATATGAAAGAATATTAAGTACCAATAGAAAAATGTAAAACTAGGTACAGAATGATAGGACAATTTTAATTTTCTAATTTATGCTTCTCTATATTTTCTCAATTTTGTACAATGACCATGTATATTTTCTGTAAAAGAAAAACAAACTAATATAATTTTTATTTTTTTGAGACAGAGTCTCACTCTGTCGCCCAGGCTGAAGTGCAATGGTGCAATCTTGGCTCACTGCAACCTCTCTCTCTCAGGATCAAGAGATTCTCTTGCCTCAACCACTCGAGTAGCTGGGACTACCGGTGTGCACCACCACACCAAACTAATTTTTTGTATTTTTACTAGAGACAGGGTTTCACTTGGTTGGCCAGGCTGGTCTTGAACTCCTGACCTCAGATGATCCACCCACCTCAGCCTCCCAAAGTGCTGGGATTATAGGTGTGATGCTCAGCCTATAAATTTTTTTTAAAAAATTAGGGTCTCACATTTTTGGAAGCTTACCTTAATACTTTACTACCACCATCTAAAGTGCATATTCTCACCCTCTGACCCCTATGACCTGCATGGAAAGAGGCCAGAAACAATTTGAAGGAAGATGCTTCATAAGGAATACTGAAAGTTGGCCAGGCGTGGTGACTCATGCCTGTAATCCCAGCACTTTGGGAGGCCAAGGCAGGTGGATCGCCTGAGGTCAGGAGTTTGCGACCAGTCTGACCAATATGGTGAAACCCCATCTCTAAAAAAAAAAAAAAAAAGGAATACTGAAAGTTTTCTTGACCTCATGAATGCTGATGAGGCTTTATCCCTCTCTCAGGAATTGAACATCCCCTGAAGTTCCTGACATCTACCTTTCACAACCAAGAGCAGGCTGTGGCAAATGACCACGGTCCATTTCCACGGTGAGAAGAGTGGGGCTGGCCAGCTCCATAGTCAGAGTGTGGCAGTCACTGATAAACTGCTCCAACCAGCTCATTGTCCTATGGATTTCACACTGAAGAATGCTGCACTCTGGATAATTATGTACTGGCTCCTTCAATCCACAATTCAGCTTCTGCTCCCGTTTCCCCCAAAGTGACTTGGATGCCATACTGGCAAAACCGCAGAATTTGCCTCTTCTTGGTTTATTATCTTGGCAAAATGACCCTATGTTCCAGCTCCCCTTGGCTTCCCAGTCTCCACATTTGCCCTCCAGGTGTTCTCTAGTTCTAGGCATCCCACCTCCTAGAGGTCACCTGTTTGGTCCAACACCTGGTAGTCTCCCCAACACTGCAGGAGAGGCCAGGCTGTCCAGATCAACAGCCTTTCTTCCCTGCTCCTCAGCACTTTTGTAATATCTTCTGAGAATCTGTTCGAATCAGAGATTATGTAATCTCAGATGGTCATACCTATAGAGGGACTCTAGTCATCTCTGAACTGGGAGTTGAAGACCTTGGGGGTCTTTTAACTTTTATAGGTTTTGCTTTCCAAATCTGTGTTGTGGCAAAACAGATTGGGATCAGGTAAAACCACAGGCTGTGGATATGTTGAGGAAAATGAAAAATACCAGGACATTTTCAAGATCATGTTACTGCTGTGGCTGCTGGTCCTGCTTGCAGCCTGCGAAGCTGAAGACAATGTGACAAGACAAACGTAAAAATGCCCAGAATGGAGTTATGAATATAGTGGTGGTCAAGGTTGTGGAGGGGGAAACCTGTATATGACCACAAGTAAGCGGGAAAGAAGGGCTTCTCTGCTCAGGGGTGAAGGGTGGCCCTCTGAATGCCCTCTGAATGGAGCTCCCTGGAACCATGGATGACCCTTGCCGTCACTTCTTGCAATTCTGAGCTATTTTGATAAAACTATTGGATGTGTGGGTTGAGGGTGGGGGAGGAGAAGTACCACACTTCAAGGGCTGAGGAATCACCTTTCGGGTAAAATGTCAGAACAACCAGTGCATTCATACTTGTTTTACCCATTTGGCTATATAGTGGTCCACATCTTGAGTCCATATTACTCATCACATCCCCTCCATGGAGATAAGCATAACACAGTTTCTGCATCAAGGAGCTCACTTTCTAGCTGGGGAGGAACTTACATAAATAGATAAATATGTGACAGGTGGTAAGAAGGAAGTAGTTCAGAAGACTGTAGGAGTACAATGAAGGATACAGAATTTACTTAGGAAAGAGGTCAGGGAAGTTTCTCTAAAGAAGATGAGCATTTTTTTTTTTGTCATGTATCTGAGAGTCATTCGTTATCATTCTTTATCGGCTCCCCTTGACTTTCCAGTTTCCACATCATCTTCCAGGAGTTCTAAATGGCACCAGTGCCTAAATCTTGGTGGGGTAGTGAATATGGCTAAGCAAATGATACAAGTCCTTTTTAATCTCATTGTGGACTTCCACTGGTGCAGACGTAGTATTATTGTTAGGATCTTCATGAAGACCCCTCAAAACATTTTACCTCCATGAGCCAAAGATCAGATCAAGGCTAGGAAACAAAAGTCCACAGACAAACTCATTGTATGGCTCAATAATGTCTAATCACCCATTTTTATTAAGCATCATTTTCCTGAAGCCCCAGAACGGGCATCCTCCGAATCTCTACACTTTGCCCATTCAGACAGCTGCTCTAGTGGGGATTGAGACTTAACTTGGAACTACTCATCTATGGCTGATAGACAGCCTTCTCCATCCCTCATGCTTTCTGACACTGTTTCTTCCTCCGACAGGACACTTAGCTTATTCCACCTCTTGGGATAGTTATTTCTGTCACTGTCAATGCCGACACTAGATATGGAACTCTTCAAAGGCAGGGATGGGGCTTCATTCAGCTGTCTGCCCTGACAAACAGCAGATGGTTAGTACATTGGGTTGAATCAAAATGTCATAGGTAATGAAGTCTGTGTGGATACAGAGAACATGAGACACATTCTGCTTCCCTTAAAGTAAGGTCCCTGATGCATGAAGATGAAACTGCACCAACCAGCAAAGACCAGGAGAGGTACTAACACACGTGCTATCAGGGAACACGGAATGTTATAGCCAGGGGTGAGGATCTTGGAGCAGATCAGAACATTTCAAGCAAGAGCTGTGCAAAGAAAAGGGGATGACAGAGAGAACAGAGGAGAGAAGTGCAGCTTGTGTGTGTGTGTCAGGGAGTGAGGGAGAGTGCTGGGGTAGGACGAGCTTGTACTTTAATGACCCTGTAGTACCTGTGATGCTGCTCCAACCCTCCTATGGCTCCCAGATGCTGTAGGTCCCTTTTGTTCTTGACTTGTATTTTAGGTTCAGGAGTACATGTGCAGGTTTGTTATATAGGTAAATTTTGTGTTGTGGGGGTTTGGTGTACAGATTATTTCATCACCCAGGTAATAAGCATAGTATCCAATGAGTAGTTTTTTTTATCCTAGCGCTCCTCCCACCCTTCACCCTTGAGTAAGCCCTATGCCTGCTGTTCCTTTCATTTGCGTCCATGTGTACTCAATGTTTAGCTTCCACTTATAAGTGAGAACATGCAGTATTTGGTTTTCTGTTCCTGTGGTAGTTCGCTTAGGATAATGGCCTCCAGCTCCATCATGTTGCTGTAAAGGGCATGATCTCATTCTTTTTCGTGACTGAGACGTATTCCATAGTGTATATAGACCACATTTTCTTTATCCAGTCTACCATTGATGGGTATTTAGGTAGATTCCATGTCTTTGCTGTTGTAAATAGTGTTGTGATGAACATACCTGTGCACATGTCTTTATGGTAGAATGATTTATATTCCTTTGGGTATATACCCAATAGTGGGATTGCTGGGTTGAATGGTAATTCTGTTTTAAGTTCTTTGAGAAATCGCCAAACTGCTTCCCACAATGGCTGAGCTAATTTACATTACCACTAGCAGTGTATAAGTGTTCCTTTTCTCTGCCACCTCATCAGCATCTTCTGTTATTTTTTGACTTTTTAAAAGTAGCCAGCCTGACTGGTGTGAGATGGTATCTCACTGTGGTTTTAATTTGCATTTCTCTAATGATGGGTGATATTGAGCAGT
The DNA here is from genome assembly GCF_009761245.1 of Sapajus apella. Lineage (NCBI taxonomy): Eukaryota > Metazoa > Chordata > Mammalia > Primates > Cebidae > Sapajus > Sapajus apella. Next base: position 31,994,976 of record NW_022436952.1, read on the forward strand.
TTTTGCATGTTTCTTGGCCGCGTGTATGTCTTCTTTTGAAATGTGTCTGTTTATGTTATTGCCCACTTTTTAATGGAGTTGTTTGTTTTTTGCTTGTATATTTGTTTAAGTTCCTTATAGATTCTGGATATTAGACCTTTGTCAGATGCATAGTTTGTAAATATTTTCTCTCATTCTGTAAGTTATCTCTTTTCTCTGCTGATAATATCTTTTGCTGTGCAGAAGCACTTTAGTTTAATTAGATCCCATGTGTCAGTTTTTGGTTTTGTTGCAATTTGCTTTTGGCATCTTCATCATGAAATCTCTGCCAGATCTTATGTCCAGAATGGTACTGTCTAGGCTATCTTACAGGTTATCATATTTTTATAGTTTTATAGTTTTAGGTTTTACATTTAGGTCTTTAATCAATCTTGAGTTGATTTTTATATATGATGTAAGGAAGGGGTCCAGTTTCAATCTTTTGCATATGGCTAGTCAGTTATCCCAGTACCATTTGTGGAATTGGAAGTCCTTTTCCTATTGCTTGTTTTTGTTAACTTTGTCAAAGATCAGATGGTTACAGGTATGCAGCATTATTTTCTGAGCCTCTATTTTGTTCTATTTGTCTATGTGTCTGTTTTTGTACAGTACCATGCTGTTTTGGTTACTGTATCCCTGTAGTATAGTTTGAAGTCATGGCTCCCTCTTTTTACTCTTCTTTTTTTCTCTCAGAGAAGAGCAGGTAACAATGTGGGGTTAGGAATGAGCATCTGGGTGAGAATAGTAGAGCTAAAGGCTGATAGACATCTTGATCCAATTATCCTCATTCCCTTCATTTGCCCAACTTCACACACTTCTGTATTCAGGGTCTTTGTAAGCTTCACCTTCTGTACAGGTGCCTAGTAGCTGTCAAACCAGTCAGGGCTTAACATGAACATGGGCATTCCCTATGGACTGGCTGGGATGCACTCACATCCTTAGATTACACATTTTGTCTGTAACATAGATAAACTCATTACTAGGTATACAAGTCTGTTTTGTTTTGTTTTGCTTTGCTTTGCTTTGCTTTTGAGACAGGGTCTTGTTCTGTCATCCAAGCTGGAGTGCAGTGGCACAATCACCACTCACTGCAGCCTGGACTTTCCTGGGGTTGATCCTCTCACCTTAGCCTCCTGAGAAACTGGGACTACAGGTATGCATCACCACTCCCAGCTAAATTTTTTTTCGGTATTTTTTTTTGTAGAGACAGGGCTTTACCATGTTGCCCAGGCTGGTCTCAAACTTCTGGGCTCAAGCAATCCACCTGCTTTGGCCTCCCAAAGTGCTTGGAATACAGGTGTGAGCCACTGCACCCAGCTCAATTCTGTTCTTATACTAGAAGAACATTCTGTATCTGGGCCTTCTAAACTTGATTCTTACTGGTTTCTTTGAACTGTTCTTTTATTGGTCCAAGAAAATATCCTGAACTCTTTATTTCTCCTCCATTCCCTCCTTATTCTAGGACAGACTAGCCCAATCCCTTTCCTGAATTAAGTCCGAATACAATCAGCCTTTGAGTGTGGAATCGCTCCTAGCAGTCTATCCGTCAACAGTTTCTTTGTGGCCACACTATGTTTATTCTGGAGACTACAGCGTGGAAAGAAAACGGACTTTGGAGTGAGATGAATCTTGATTCAAATGTTGGCAGTGCCACTCATCAGCTGTGTGGCATTGAGAGCATCAGTGGACCACTCTCTGATCCTCAATTGCCTTATCTATAAAATGAGATTACACACCCCTGCTCAGGGTTATAGTAGGATTAGATATAATATGCGTAAGACAGCTTTCCCAGTGCCTGGCATTGATAAGTGTCCAATAAGAAGTTCCAAATGTTCCTGAGTCACTCTACTGGGTCCCTCTGCATATCTAATGCTGGACTCTTCATGCCCAAGGAAACATACAGGGCACAAAAGTCAGTGGCACTCAGCTCAGCAGAAGAAGGCACAAGAAGGGTACGGGGGAGTCCTGGCTCCCCCTTTGTTCTTAGAGCCAAGCTAGTGGCAAGCCTGGGAAGACTGACGTGAACCCTCCAGCTTCTGGGGGTGCCAACCACCAAGAGCAGCACAGTTCTTGTCTATAAGCCACTTGCAGCAAGTGTGAACATTTCATCTTTTCCCCTGGGGTTTGCAACTCTCTCCCCAGTCTCGGTCACTGCCTTTGGTTGTACCACTTCCCTCTTCTCCTCCCCTGCACCTCCCTCATCTTTCCTCTATGATGACATCGCCCTGGGGAAGAGAAGCTGAGAGGAACTCATCGCTCAGCTAGCTTCAGGAGCCATGACATCATCTCTACCATGGAAATTCCATTCACTGTCCTGTGCCCCCACATTTGTCCCAGGCCTCGGAGTCCCTATAAAGAGAGGTTCCCAACTCAGTATCAGCACAGGGCACAGCTGGGTTCTAAAGCTTCTGAGTTCTGCAGCCTCACCTCTGAGAAAACCTCTCTTTCACCAATACCATGAAGCTCTGCATGACTGTCCTGTCTCTCCTCGTGCTAGTAGCTGCCTTCTGCTCTCCAGCGCTCTCAGCACCAAGTAAGTCTGCTTTTGCAGTGGCTATTTCTAGAGCCAAGTTGTAGGCAAAGTGTTTTCTTCTAGTTGTGGCTGGTCAAACAGTGGGATCTGGGGATGGGATAAAAGACAGCTAGGACAATTGTCACATAGTCTGCTGCCAGATGTAGAGTCTAGTAGGTATTCATCAACATTCAAGTTCCTGTTTTATTAAGAATTAGCAAAGAGTAGAAGAAAAGGATGGGCTGGAAGTCAGACTGTTAAATTGGCTCTGCCTCTAATTACTTGTTCAAGCAAGCCCCTGTCCCTCTCTGTGCCTCAATTTCCCCATCTGTCATAGAAAGGGAGTGAGATGTGTTCTGAGACTGAATCCAGTTCCAATCTTCTAGATTTCTTTCTTGTCCTTCTCTGAAGATCCACTATTCAGAATAAGACTCCTGCTTAGGTTAGGTGGGAATGGATACAAGGAACCATATTTGAGGTTCTGGTAGCTTCACAGAGATGCTCAATGAAGAAGCAAAATTAAAAGCCAAAATAAACAGCTCCCAAGTGCAGTGTTGATCTCACTCCGGCCTTTCCTTTCAGTGGGCTCAGACCCTCCCACCGCCTGCTGCTTTTCTTACACCGTGAGAAAGCTTCCTCGCAACTTTGTGGTAGATTACTTCGAGACCAGCAGCCTCTGCTCCCAGCCAGCTGTGGTGTGAGTATCAACCCCTGTGCTATTCTGGGAGTCAAGGGTAAGGGCTGGATTTTAAAAGGGGGTCTGTTTCAGGGAGTGGGTGACTGAGCAGTGGGGAGGCAGCTCTCAGGTCTGAAGCCTTCCCTGAGAGCAATGAGGACACAGGTCATGAACTCACTTTTCAAGTGCTGAAGGCAGCTGGGTGGGAGCCAAGAGAGAAGGGGGTTCCTAGGGAGGAATTTATCCAGAGGACAGGAGAGCAGGGGAAGTGAGAAAAGTCACATGAGATATGGACCGATTTCTTAAACCATGCTAGAAAGACATGTGGAAAAGTCACTGCCAGGCTGACAGGGAATGGGGAGATCTATTCATATTGATTGCAATGCCCACTGGTTCCTAATCTGGGCAACCCCTGGGGCCCAAAGTTAAATCCAGTGGGTGGAAGTTACAGGGAGTCTGGTTCCAGTGCTGCCCCAGGAAGGATCCCATCCATCAGAGCTGCCCTGCATGGACCATGGTCAGGCAGAGGAAGATGCCTACCACAGGCAAGGGATAAAGCCAGATGACCTCAAAGCTTCCATGGGATTCTAATCTGTCCACTCCTTGTTCTACAGATTCCAAACCAAAAGAGGCAAGCAAGTCTGTGCCGACCCCAGTGAGACCTGGGTCCAGGAGTACGTGTATGACCTGGAACTGAACTGAGCTGCTCTGGGCTCAGAGACAGGAAGTCCTCAGGGAAGGTCACCTGAGCCTGGATGCTTCTCCGTGAGACGCATCTTCTCCATACTCACGACTCCTCTCCGCAGCTCCTGTTCCTTCTCTTAATTTAATCTTTGTTATGTGCTGTTTTATTGTATTAGGTATTATTTCCATTATTTATATTGTTTAGCCAAAGGATAAGTGTCCCCTATGGGGAAGGTCCACTGTCACAGTTTCTTTGCTGTTGCAAATACATGGTTAACACAGTTGATTCCCTGTGTTTTCATAATAAAACTTTAAAATAAAATGCAGACAGTTTCTTTGTGATTTTAATTTGATTTCGGAGTAAAAGGAATTGCCTGGTACTATTGGGAGGGACAAAGTAGTTTCTCAAAACAGTAAAAATGAGGAATTGCTGAGTCTTTAATATGAGCTCTGGGCTGAATACTCTTAATACATGATCTCACTGCATACTTTCAACAAAGGTTTCAACACCCTTATGAAGGAGGGACTGGGTGGAGTGACTTGCTGAGGCTTGTAGGTCTACTTGGGGAATGTCATGAAAGAATCCTCCCAAAAATGATAGCTTGATAATAAAGGTTATCATTTCAACATCTTGAGGGGAAGTCGCAACAGAGTAAGCAACACAGCAAAGGGGAAAGAAGAGTGAGAAAAATGACTTCATCATCTTATTATCAGCATAACTTTGGGAAAGTCACTTTGCCTTATTAGACCTCGATGTACACACCTGTGAAATGGGGATAATATTAAACACTTTGAAGGACTGTCATCAGGTGATATGTAAAGCACCCATGCTGGGTCCAGGCACTTGGAAGATTCTCTCCTTCCCTCTCTGAGCCTCAATCTTTTCACTTGAACTGGACCTAGCAATGATCAGAGTCGTCATGAGGATCAGATAAGTTGATGGATCAGCACTCTAAAGTCCAGGCTAATGTGAGGTGGTGTCATGAGGACAGAAGGATGGAGTCTGGTTTTGTTTGGAAGTGTTGCAGGAGTAACTTAAGCCACTTCGACTTAATAATCCTTCCATTAGAACTGCCTATTCCATGGGTCAGAGACAACATGGCTCTGAAACAGAATTACATGCACAATAAAGGCTGATCCATGGGACACAGACTTGTTGTCTACTAAAGCTAAAAGGAAACTTTAGACCATCTGGTCCAACCCTCCCATTTTATAGAAACTGAGAGCCAAGGCCTGGGGAGTAACTTGCCACATGCCTCTCAGCAAGTGTATAGCAGAGCAGGACCCTGGCCAGTGCCACTCCTGGGCTCATGCCCTTTCCTGCACACCTTCCCTAGTGACACACCTCTGTGGTCCTCAAAAGGGAGACCAATTGAGTAAGGACAAGGCAGAGACTACCTTGAAAATCATTTGAGTGTTCTTAGTCCTATGCAAACACAGAATTGGGGCCCTATACCTCTGGGGTCAACAGACACAATTATCTTCTTTGTCCTGCCCTTAGTCACCCTGTCATTCTAGATCCCCAGTGGAAACCTCCTTCAGATTCTGTGGGGACTGAGAGAAGGAGGTTAGGGGGCAGAGCTGATCCAAAACAGGTGTGAGAAGAGGCTAGCAGCAAATAATGTGCCTGGCCGTAGTTTCTGCTTTCATTTGCCTAGATCTGAGCTGTTTAATATGTTAGCCATGGCCAAAGTGGCTATGTAAATTTTCATTACACTTAACTAAAATGAAATAAAATTTAAAATTCAGTTCCTGAGTCACACTAGTCACATTTCAAGTGCTCAGTAGCCTCATGTGGCTAGTTACCATGTTGGACACCATGTTGGAACTTTCTGTCCATCATCACAGAAAGTTCCATTGGAGAGCACGCTCCTGGAGAAGCCTAAAGAAAGAGCCTAAAGAAAGTGAAGGGAGGGGCAGTTGGGGTGGTCTGGAAGATTAGGGTGTGGACATGGAAAAAGGTACACAATTCTATTCTGAGGGGACAGGATAGAAGAGAGAATGAACGCTCCCAGGGCCAGAGACAAGGTATAGATCACTATGGTAGCTGAATAATGGCCTCCAAGATGTCCACAGCCTATTCCCCAGAACCTGTGAATGTCACTTTATATGGCAAAAGGGACTTTGGAGATAATCAAGTTAAGGATCTTAAGATGGAGTAATTACCTTCAATTATCTGGTCAGGCCCCAAATGTAGTTGTAAGTGTCCACATAAGGGAGAGGAACAGAAAAATCTGGCAATAGAGGAGAAGGTAGCAATGTGACAATAGAAGAAAGATGCTATGCTGCTGGCTTGGAAGATGGAAGAAGAGGCCAGAAGCCAAGAGGTGTTAGGATGCAGCTCTCGAAACTAGAAAAGGCAAGGAAATGGCTCCTCCCCCAGAGCCTCCAGAGAGAACAAAGCCCAGCAAACCTGATTTCAGACTTCTCACCTCCAGAACTTTAAGAGAATAAATATGTGGTTACAAGACACTAAGTTTGTGGTAATTTTTTGCAGCAGCAAAAGAAAACAAATACAACCACCAACTGACGAGTCACTGATAGTGACCCCCCATAGCTCAGTGTGGCAGGAAAGGGAGCATTTAGAGGGTGAGCCAAACCTCTCTGCAGGAGGAACCCAGGGTGATAGGGACACACCTCAGGGAGATGAACTATCACGAGGAGAGACATCCCAAAGGGAGACCTGTTTCAGCAACTGAGTTATGGGGCTAAGGCTTGACCCAGAGTTCAAGACCCTTAGGAAGCGTGCCTCTTCTTGAGACACCTAACGTGCTCTGAGGAGTCCTAGATTCCTATCTGGGAAAGAATCCATCCTCTTATCTGTCAGATGCAGCCCAGAGCAGAGCCATGACCTGTCTCTGGTTCATTACTAGTGAGGAAGCAGGGTTAGGGCAAGAATGCCGCTCTCCTCCCTCACTCTGGAGTCCCTTTCCCACTCCTCCCTGCTCCTCAGCAAATGGAAAGGGAGAATCTCAGTTCCACAGAGGCAGGACCACCAGGGAAGGCTGAAGTAGGTCTGGGCAGCCTCAGGAAAAATGCTTCACCAGGAATTACAAACGGCAGCATGGAATCCTCAAAGTGGGGCAATGTGGGACTTCACCTGTTGCACAATATGAGACTATTTTTTCCTTTCTCTTTTTCTGATACAACTTCCTTTTCTCACCCTGGGCCCAGAGGGCTGGAATCTGCTTACTTGATGTTCCAGTTGAGGTTTCTCCAGATTTCTGGGTGGGGGCAGAAGCCAGAACAGACGAAGCAGTACACTTGAAAGGAACTGTGGATTATGGAGCAATTTCTAGACATCCGGCCTGTTCTCCTCCTCCTTTCAGTGCCCACCTGCCCCAGCTCACTCTCCAGTTGGGACTCTGTTTCCTTATGTACACATTCCTTTAGGGCATGTTCATGCAAACATGTCCTTATCCCCCACCCCACCTCAACGTGGAACCCTTCATCATGCTCCCATTAACACAGGCATTTGCCTCCAAGGAGGCCAGAAGCCAAGCAACAGAGGCAGAGATCAGGGGAGCAAGATGAGCTGAGGATGGTGACAAATCCACAGCTCTTCCTGGCAGCTGAGACCAGGGACCAGGTGGCAGTCCTGTGCTGCAGTCTGCATTCACCCTTTACAGACTCGAGGGACTTGGTGCCCTCTCTTTCCCACCTATCTTTACCTGTTCTCCCTTCTAAACTGTTTTCCTCTTGGGTTCCCGCTGAGTCCAGCATACAGGAAAATGGAAGAAAAGAATTGAGAGACAGAATTGTGGCTGCATTTTTCTACCTTTTAAAAAGTTTCATTTTTAGATACAGTTGACGCTTCGTATATGTGGGTTCCATTGTTTCCATCCCAATGATGGATGGAAAATGTTTGGGGAAAAAACATAATAGACCAGCTGTGGTGGCTCACACCTATAATTTTAGCACTTTGGGAGGCCAGAGTGGGAGGATCACTTGAGCTCAGGAGTTTAAGACAAGCCTGGGCAGCATAATAAGACCCTGTCTCTCTAAACAAAAAAAAAAATCCAGATTAGCTGAGTGAGATGGCACATGCCTATAGTCCCAGCTACTTAGAAGTCTGAGGAGGGAGGATCGCTTGAGCCCAGGAGGTAGAAGTTACAGAAAACTGAGATGACTTGACTGCACTCAAGCCGGGGAGCCAGTTGATTCCAGGGGACCCAAAATGTCACTGTGGTCCTCCAGTTAAAGTAGGGGCTTCTGGAGGTCAGGTAATTAATGGAGGTGTAGCTCAGGTCCAACTCACAGTGAGTCCAGTGGGTCCCCAGACTCATCCTGTGGTCATTTTCCCAGTGCCAGAATGCGAAATTGGCATAGATACAATTAGCAGCTGTCAGAACACCCACACTGGCTCCCTGACTGGTAGAATGAGAGCTATTATGGTGGGAAAAGCCAAAGGGAAGCCATTAGAGCTGCCTCTATCTAGAAAACTAGTAAATCAAAAACCATATCACATCCCTGGAAGGATTGCAATTAGTGCTACCATCAAGGACTTGAAGGATGTAGGGGTGGTGATTCCCTCATCCCTTTTGAAGTCTCCTGTTTGGCCAGTGCAGAAGACAGACAGATCTTAGAGAATGACAGTGGATTATCGTAAGCTTAACCAAGTGGTGACTCCAATTGCAGCTGCTTTACCAGATGTGGTTTCATTGGTTGAGCAAATTGACATGTCTCCTGGTAACTGGTATGCAGCCATTGAGTTGACAAATGTTTTTTTCTCCATTCCTGTCCATAAGGCCCACCAGAAGCAATTTGCCTTCAGCTGGCAAGGCCAGAAATGTATTTTTACTGTCCTACCTCAGGGGTATATCAACTCTCTGGCTTTCTGTTATAATTTTATTCAGAGAGACCCTGATCACTTTTTGCTTCTGAAAGATGTCACACTGGTCCATTACACTGATGACATTCTGCTGATTGGATCCAGTGAGCAAGAAGTAGCAAACACACTGGACTCATTGGTGAGACATTTGCACGCCAGAGGATAAGAAACAAATCTGACTAAAATTCAGGGACCTTCTACATCAGCAAAATTTCTAGGAGTCTAGTGGTGTGGGACCTGCCAAGACACTCCTTCTAAGATAAAGGATAAGTTGCTGCATTTGGTTCCTCCTACAGCCAAGAAAGAGGCACAATGCCTAGTGGGCCTATCTGGATTTTGGAGGCAACACATTCCTCATTTGGGTGTGTTACTCTGGCCCATTTATTGAGTGACCTAAAAAGCTGCAAGTTCTCAGTGGGGTCCAGGAGAAGGCTCTGCAATAGATCCAGGCTGCTGTGCAAGCTGCTCTGCCACTTGGGCCATATGACCCAGCAGATCTAATGGTGCTTGAGGTGTTAGTGGCAGATAGGGATGCTGTTTGGAGCCTTTGGCAGGCTCCCATAGGTGAATCACAGCAGAGGCCTCTAGGATTTTGAGGCAAGGCCCTGCCATCTTCTTCAGATAACTACTCTCCTTTGAGAGATTGTTACTGGACTTTGGTGGAAACTGAACGTTAGGCTATGCGTCATCAAGTCACCATGCGACCTGAACTGCCTATCATGAACTGGGTGCTTTCTGACCCATCTAGCCATAAGGTGGATTGTGCACAGCAGCGTTCCATTATTAAATGGAAGTGGTATATATGTGATCAGGCTCGAGCAGGTCCTGAAGGCTCAAGTAAGTTACCTGATGACATGGCTCAAATGCCCATGGCCTCCACTTCTGCCACCTTGCCTTCTCTCCTCCAGCCTGCACTGATGGCCTCATGGGAATTTCCCTATGATCAGTTGACAGAGGAAGAGGAGACAGATGGTTCTGCACAATATGCAGGCACCACCTGAAAGTGGACAGCTGCAGTACTACAGCCCCTTTCTAGGACATCCTTGAAGGACAGCAGTGAGGGAAAATCTTCCCAGTGGGCAGAACTTCGAGCAGTTGTGCACTTTGCATGAAAGGAGAAATGGACAGATGTGCGATTATATACTGATTCATGGGCTTGGATGGATGGTCAGGGACTTGGAAGAAGCATGTTTGGAAAATTGATGACAAAGAAGTTTACGGAAGAAAGTATGTAGATGAAACTCTCTAAGTGGGCAAAAACTACGAAGATATTTGTATCCCATGTGAGTGCTCACCAATGGGTGACCTCAGCAGAGAAGAAGTTTAATAATCACGTGGATAGGATGACCCGTTCTGTGGGCACCACTCAGCCTCTTTCCCCAGCCACCCCTGTCATTACCCAATGGGCCCTTGAACAAAATGGCCATGGTGGCAGGGATAGAGGTTATACATGGGCTCAGCAACATGGACTTCCACTCACCAAGACTCACCTGACTATGGTCACTGTTGAGTGCCCAATTTGCCAGCAGCAGAGACCAACACTGAGCCCTCGATATAGCACCATTCCTCAGGGTGATCAGCCAGCCACCTGGTTGCAGGTTGATTATGTTGGGCCTCTTCCATCATAGAAAGAGCAGAGGTTTGTCCTCACTGGAATAGACACTGACTCCTGATACACATGCAATGCTTCTGCCAAGGCTACCATCAGCGGACTCATGGAACGCATTATCCACTGTCACAGTATTCCACACAGCTTTGCTTCTGACCAAGGCACTCACTTTATGGCTAAAGAAGTGAGGCAGTGGGCTTGTGTTCATGGGATTCACTGGTCTTACCATGTTCCCCATCATCCTGAAGCAACTGAATTGATCGAATGGTGGAATGGCCTTTTGGAGTCACAATTACAATGCCAACTAGGTGACAATACTTTGCAGGGCTGGGGCAAAGTTCTCCAGAAGGCTGTGTATGCTCTGAATCAGCGTCCAATATATGGTACTGTTTCTCCCATAGCCAGGATTCATGGGTCCCAGAATCAAGGGGTGGAAGTGGAAGTGGCATCACTCACCATCACCCATAGTGATCCGCTAGCAAAATTTTTGCTTTCTGTTCCCATGACATTATGTTCTGTGGGCCTAGAGGTCTTAGTTCCAGAGGGAGGAATGCTGCCACCAGGAGACACAACAACGCTTCCATTAAACTGGAAGTTAAGATTGCCACCTGGACACTTTGGACTCTTCCTGCCTTTAAGTCAACAGGCTAAGAAGGGAGTTACAGTGTTGCCTGGGGTGATTGACCCAGACTGTCTAGGTGAAAGCAGTCTACTAGGCCACAATGGAGGTAAGGAAGAGTATCCTTGGAATTCAAGAGATCCATTGGGCATCTCTTAGTATTATCATGCCCCTTGATTAAGGTCAATGGGAAACTACAATAGGCCAATCCAGGCAGGACTACAAATGACCCAGACCCTTCAGGAGTGAAAACTTGGGTCATTCCACCAGGGAAAAAAAGCAGGCAGAAAAACGTGAAAAGGAGAGATGGGCCTAGCCTCCCAGCCTACATCCTTCTCCCATGCTGGATGCTGCCTGCCTTCGAGCACAGGACTCCACGTTCTTCAGTTTTGGGACCTGGACTGGCTCTCCTTGCTCCTCAGCTTGCAGACAACCTATTGTGGGACCTTGTGATCATGTAATCTATCTATCTATCTATCTATCTATCTATCTATCTATCTATCATCTGTCTATCATCTATCTATCTTATTAGTTCTGCCCTCTTAAGAGAACCCTGACTAATTTACTTGACACTTGCTTTTGGTTTTGTATATATATATATATTTTTTTTTTTTTGATGGAGTTTCGCTCTTGTTACCCAGGCTGGAGTGCAATGGCGCGATCTCGGCTCACCGCAACCTCCGCCTCCTGGGTTCAGGCAGTTCTCCTGCCTCAGCCTCCTGATTAGCTGGGATTACAGGCATGCACCACCATGCCCAGCTAATGTTTTGTATTTTTAGTAGAGACGGGGTTTCACCATGTTGACCAGGATGGTCTCGATCTCTTGACCTCGTGATCCACCCGCCTCGGCCTCCCAAAGTGCTGGGATTACAGGCTTGAGCCACCGCGCCCGGCCTGGTTTTGTATATTGGCTTCACAGCACTGAACAGGGAAAGACTCCATTTGTGTGGGGACCGACTTTGTTGGTAACATATCCAGTTCCTTTTCCTAGAAGCAATGATTAACTACTACCACTCTTTTATGAATGCATCTGGAGATCCCCGTCTTTTAGAAGTGTCAGAGAATGGAACAACAAATGCAATAATGGGGATTGCCCAAACGATCAGGGCCTTAGGCTTCTAGCCTTTATCCTGAACCTACTTTAGACCTCTCCTCCTACAGGTCTAGATTTACAAAGCTCTTGACAGCTGCACTTAGGGACAAATTGAATTCTAACATTAAATACTTCCTTGAGATTTGAAAATACTCCCCTTTACTCAGTTCCCTAAACAAGGGTTGCTAGAAACATCCTTGGTAAGTTTCATAAGATTTCCTGTTTCATATGATACTTATAAATTTCATAGTCAACAACTTTACTGTGCAAAAAAATGTAACTTTATTTTCTCCATAATTAAACTTAGCTTTTCTATCTCAATTTCTTTAGGTGGCAGAAATTTAATCTGACCAACAAAGTAAACAGAGTTGCTTGCTGCTGTTTTTTCTCCAGTTGAGAATCTTCCATCTCCCACCCTTCTTCCTTTTCTCTCCTCCAGTTCTTCCTAGCATCCCGCTGCATTCTGAAAGGCTGGAGTGTGATTGAGCTGTCAGGGGATGCAGGATTCTCACTCATATTGGCCCCCAACCCTTGCTAGCCACTGATGAAAGTGCATTTCAACCTTTCTGGTCATTGCCGGGTCACTTGTCCTGCCATGTCCTCCTGGGTCAGGGCTGTGACTCTGTCCTCTTTGTCCCACCCTAAGCTCCTCTGAGCCTACCAGGCCAGAGGTTTCTTGTAAAGACTGGTGGTGTTCCTGGGCACACCTCCCTCCTGCTCCCCTGCACCTATAGTCCTCCCTCTTCCCAGGCAGGGTTGATGCCCTATTGGGGTCATCCTCAGATGTCTAGCTTTCTGGCTTGCATCTTTCACTTTATTCTCCCATGAATATCTACCTGCTTTTCTCTCAATACTTAGGAAACTAGCTCTTAAAATTATAATTAATGTTTTAAAAATGTGTATATTAAAAATGGTATCATCTCTATCCCCAGTTTCTTTGGGGGTTTAGCCTTAGGAGCACCTTCTCCCTCCCACACTCAAATCCTTTTCTCTCAAAAAGTCCAGTTCCTGAAATGCACTTTCAGAACTATTATGTCTGTTATGAGTTAAAAAAAAAAAAAAAAAAAAAAACCGTACTGAGAAACTCAACGGACTTGTTTGTTTAAACTCTATCCACCCTCCTCTGCAGGCAGTGAGTATGGATGATAATGATTGCCGGCAAAACAGGGAAGTGGTAATGAAGGTCAGAAAGCCAGGGACTGGGGACACTTGTGCTGCCAGGATGTTGTCTGAGCAGTGATGCTGCTCATGGTGAATTTGCATTCACCTCCAGATGGGTTTCTGGCTTTGCTGGAGAAAAACTTTTATTGAGGGTCATTAGTAATTCTGTCAAAGGTGGCAACGAGGCAGGGGAACCTTCCCTTGTTAGGAATCAAATCAAGAAACCCTCTCTGGGGAATAATATAGAGCTATGTTCTTTCTAATGTGATATGATAGCACTGAATATTTGCTATTGCTTTTACGGAAATGATTAATTCTCAATCTATGTCACGAAGATCCTCAGCCCTGATTGTGAGATGACAGCATTGGGAAATGGGCATCACTGCATGAAGTTGCTACCTCTTGTGGAGGACTTCCTGGTGGCCTGCGTCATTGTCGTGGGCTTCAACTACTAGATTACGAACCCCACCCCCTCCCCCAAGTGTTGGTCAGGAGCTGGAAGGCAGGGTCCACAGGGTGGCCGTGGAGAAGGGCGCTGCGCAGCTGAAAAGAAATAAGCTCCAGGGAGGGCTGGAAAAGCAATGAGATCAGCTCAGCAAAATTCAGTCCGGCCACAGCTTTTAGCTGGAGAGCATCGACAAGCTGTCCCAGGATGAAAAGGTGGTTTTAGTGAAGAATATCACCTGGGTGAGAGGCTCATAGGAGTCCTTCAAGACCAGCTAAAGGCCATGTAGGAATTACAGCAAACCACAGCAGGATGGCCTTCAGTTTCAGAAGGGCTGGACCAACTTGGAGAGTGATGCGTCTGACCCAGTGCATCGATCGAATGAAGGAGGCAAAGGAGCCACGTGAGGAACCCACAGAAGGGAAGGTCACCAAAAAGGGAAATAAAGCTGTAGCTTCCAGACACCTGAGTGGAAAAAAAAGACCAGAGTCAGCAGCTCCAAGCCTTCAGCTATCCTCAGCTTGGATGGCAGGATGATGGCTGAGGTGCCACAGGGGAAGAAACAGGCCCAGCAACAGTGAGTCCCAGACACCAGTTCCCAGTTCCGAGGTGGCTTTAGGTTCAAAGGGACAAAGTGAGAAAGAGGAAGCCAATGAGATCCAGGTGGTCACTGAGGAGTCTTGGAGGAACTGCCTGGCCAGGAACAGGTGGTGGAAGACATACCTGTGTCAGGAGAGGCTTTAGCTAAGCTGCAGCACTTGTCCACACCCCACAGGTGCCAGCTGCCCTGTTGGCAAGCCAGGAAGCTCAGGAGACTGGAGGCGCTGAGCAGGACCGGCCTGTCCTCCCCGACAGGCAGGAGGAGGAAGCTGCCCGGGAAGGGAGAAAGCAGCAACCACTAGGAGGAGATGATGACCACAGCATGGATGAAAATGAGGCAGAATTAGAAGCAGACGACCAGGCAGCCCTTACAGAGAACGATCAAAACTTGCAAGCTTTTAATGACAAAGATCAGAAAAGAGACACCATAAGTCATGACCAACACTTCACATGGAATCTCATACTCTGAATCTAAAAGGAATCACGCGTTTCACATCAGGACTGAGCAGAGATCACTACCAAATATTTATGAGGGACTGAATACTCAAAACCGGGAAAGGTGCTAAGTAACATGTACGTATAGCAGAGTTGTAGTCTGTACTTCGATAGAAAAAATGGAACTGTCTTTAAGACAGTTTTTGGGGGGTGCTTTTGAGGCATCTAATAAGATGTCAAAATTGGTCAAAGTCTTCTGGTTGATAGGTATTTTGTGAGAAGATCAACACCAAATGTGGAACACAAGCTCTCTCTCAAGTAAGGTGACAGTGGTGCTTATTTATCCTGGAGTATAATTTTGTGTGGAAAAAAAAAAAGCAGCCTAAGAAAGAGTCCCTCTTCTGCTGTGAAGGAGAGGCTGGTTCACAGTAGAGAATTCTGGCTTCCTTCTGGGGTTCTCCTCTTCTCTCCACATGGGGCAGAGTGCTGTTTCCAGCCCATTAGCCCTGTTCTCACTGGTACCCACTGAATGACTGGCGTATGCACTGTGCGTTCCCAATTCTGACCAATGGCCTGGAGCAGCAGTCTCCAAACCCCAGGCCACAGACTGGTACTGGTCTGTGACTTGTTAGGAACCTGGCCACACAGCAGGAGGTGAGTGGCAGGCAAGTGAGAAGCTTCATCTGTATTTACAGCCCCTCCCCATTGCTGACATTACCACCTGAGCTCCGCCTCCTGTCTGGTCAGAGGCAACATCAGATTCTCATACAATTGTGAACCCTATTATGAACTGCACATGTGAGGGATCCAGGTTGCACGCTCCGTATGAGAATCTAATGCCTGATGATCTGTGACTGTCTCCCACTACCCATAGATGGGATCATCTAGTTGTAGGGAAACAGCTCAGGGCTCCCACTGATGCTACATTATGGTGAGTTGTATAAAACTTTCATTATGTATTACAATGTAATACTAATAGAAATAAAGTACACAATAAATTTAAGGCACTTGAATCATCCTGATACAATCCCCCACCCCTTAGACTATAGACAAATTGTCTTCTATGAACCCAGTCCCTAGTTACAAAAAGGTTGGGACCCACTGGCCTAGAGCACTGACTGTTTTTTAATTTTTATTTCTATTTCAATAGCTTTTGGGATACCAGTGTTTTTTGTCACATGGATAAATTACAGAGTAATGAAATCTGAGATTTTAGTGCACCCATCACCTGAATAATGTATCTTGTACCTAATATGCAGTTTTTTTAATCACCCTCTCACCCTCCCCCTTCTTAGTCTTTAAAGTGCATTATATCACTGTGTTTGCCTTTGCATACTCATAGCTTAGCTCCCATTTACAAGTGAGAACATACGGTTTTTGGCTTTCTGCTCCTGTGTTACTTCATTTAGAATAATGGCCTTTGGCTACATCCAACTTGCTGTGAAAGACATTATTTTGTTCCTTTTTATGGCTGAGTAATATTCTATGGCGTATATATACCACGTTTTCTTTATCCACTCATTAGTCAGTGAGTACTTAGGTTGGTTCTACGTGTTAGCAGTTATGAATTGCAGAGCACTATGAACACAGACATGATTCACAACAGTTTTAAACAAGTCTAAATACATAGCTGTTTGTGCAAGACATTTTTAAAAGGCACTTGTACAATAGCCCTTGTCATTTTTAGTGTGCAAAACATTATTAAGTGATTTGTAATTTGAACATTTCTGGTCTATACTTACTTTGCTTCCTATGTGTGGGCAAAGCAAAAACTTCTCTATTAAGTACATATTGCCAAGAAAAATCATGAGCGGATTAGGCTTTTGACAGAAATGGGCCAAAAATCGGCATTCCTGCCACAGAGCACAGTAGGGAGGCACAGCATCGTGAGATGATTTGTCGTGGAGAGATCTGTGCCTAGTTTACTAGTAGAGTAAGAGAAAGAAAGCTAATTGATGTTGATGGATTTATACAGTGTTACAAATCGGGAATGTTTAGAAAGGCAAGAGCAATATAATACTTGTTTTTGTCATGGTTTACAGATTTAGCTTGTGGCGAATGACTCACAAAACTAATTTAAAAATCAAAGGTTGACGTTAATTTTGAAAATGACTATTAAAGGCATGGTCAAAGACTTCATGACTGAAACAACAAAAGCAATTGCAACAAAAGCCAAAACTGACAAATGGGATCAAATTAAACTAAAGAGCTTCTGCACAGCAAAAGAAACTATCCAATCAGAGTGAACAGGCAACCTACAGAATGGGAGAAAATTTTTGCAATCTATCTGTCTGACAAAGGTCTAATATTCAGAATCTACAAAAAACTTAAGCAAATCTACAAGAGAAAAACAAACAACCCCATCAAAAAGTGGGCAAAGGATATGAACAGACATTTCTCAAAAGAAGATATTTATGCAGCCAACAAGCAAATGAAAAACAGCACACCATCCCTGGTCATTAGAGAAATGCAAATCAAAACCACAATGAGATACCATCTGACACTAGTTAGAATGGAGATCATTAAAAAGTCAGGAAACAACAACAAATGCTAGCAAGGCTGTGGAGAAACAGGAATGCTTTTACACTGCTGGTGGGAGTGTAAATGAGTTCAACCATTGTGGAAGACAGTGTGGAGATTCCTCAAGGATCTAGAACCAGAAATACCATTTGACCCAGCAATCCCATTACGGAGTATATGCCCAAAGGATTATAAATCATTCTACTATAAAGACACATGCACACGTATGTTTATTGCAGCACTAATTACAATAGCAAAGACTTGGAACCAATCCAAATGTTCATCAATGATAGGCTGGATAAAGAAAATGTGGCACATATATACCATGGAATACTATGCAGCCATAAAAAAGAATGAGTTCATGTCCTTTTCAGGGACATGGATGAAGCTGGAAACCATCATCCTCAGCAAACTAACACAGGAAAAGAAACCCAAACACCGCATGTTCTCACTCATAAGTGGCAGTTGAACAATGAGAACACATGGGCACAGGGAGGGGAACATCACACACTGGGGCCTGTCAGGGGTAGGGGAAAAGAGAGGGAGAGCATTAGGACAAATACGTAATGCATGCAGGGCTTCAAACCTAGATGATGGGTTGATGCAGCAAACCACGATAGCACATGTATATCTATGTAACAAACCTGCACATTCTGCACATGTATCCCAGAACTTAAAGTAAAATTAAAAAAAAAAAAAGAAAATGACTATTTAATCATAGTTCCCAATGATAACAATGGCATTAGGTTTGAGTTGAGCTGGTTTCCAAGATTTACATTAAATAGGCTCTTACCACCTGTGAATGACTGGCAAGGCTGCATTAATGACTTTCTTCCCATGAGGCTCTCTGCAGGAAAAATGGAAGGACCCACACAGTTTGAGATGCAGGGCCTCTCTGGGCTTCAGAGAGAAAATGGAGCCCAGAGAAATTCTGGAGCATCCAGCTGGTGAGCCATAGCACCAGTGCTCACAGCAGGCTGTGCCCCCTCCCAGCGCCCTGCAGGCACTGAGGGCAGGCCCTGTTTGCATGCATGTGTCGATCTCCAATTTCAGTGTTCTCTGTGTGTGATATCTTTTTACCCAGTCACTAAGATTTAATGTTTCCACTCAGAAAAGGCAACTGAAGAAGAGCATATTAGTCAGGGTTCTCTAAAGGGACAAAACCAATGGAATATATATATATATATATATATATATATATATATATATATATATAAAGGGGAGTTTATTAAATATTAACTCACACTATTGCAAGGTCCCACAACAGGCCATCTGTAGGCTGAGGAGCAAGGAAAGCCAATCTGAGTTCCAAAACCGAAGAACTTGGAGTCTGATGTTCGAGGGCAGGAAGCATCCAGCATGGGAGAAAGAAGTAGACTGGGAGGCTAGGCCAGTCTCTCTTTTCACATTTTTCTGCCTGCTTATATTCTAGCGATGCTGGCAGCTTAATCAGGGTGGGTCTGCCTTTCCCAGCCCACTGACTCAAATGTTAATCTCCTTTGGCAACACCCTCACAGAAACACCCAGGATCAACACTATGTATTCTTCAATCTAACCAAGTTGACACTAAGTATTAACCACCACAGATAGTATGAATGTAGCTCTATAAAATTTTCTCTAAGTCCTTTTCCAACCTCCCTTTGTGTGCTACTCTTGGGGATGATATGAATTCTGTCTTGCTTTCCAATTAACAACATTTCTATTCATCTCATGTTTAATTAGTGTGCATGGAGTTACTGAGAAGTAAAATACGCTGTTAGTTCAACTTAAAAAAAAAAAGGAAGTAGGAGAGTGAGAGGAGTCACCTTGTAGATGCCTCAAAATATCACCTGGCACATGCTTTCAGTAACACAAAAGGCAAACTGCCCTACCTGTGTTAAGGAGACTTCCTTGGACAGATCTTTGCAATCTGACTTCTTAAATTTCACTGTCTCTGACCTATCTGAGTCTTATACTGGGTGACACTGCATCTTGATGCTCATCCTCAGTTTTCACAAAACAGGACAAAGATGTAATCTGATCAAGGTCTGGGGCTGCTGTGCAGTTAGCTATTGGAAGGACTTGACAGGAATAGGAAATGATTCTCTGCAATATAAAAAATTCCAGGAAAAATAGAATTCCAGCATATTCAGGACCTTAAACACAGAAGCCACCATTTCATGCCTAAGGTCTCACATGCCAACCTGAAAAAAAAAAAAAAAAAAAAGTAATAAAACTTTGATGGCTCCAGATCTGAAGGATGAGGTTTGTAAACCGAGGACATCCAATGACCTAAGAGACTACAGCGGCTTCAGGACGATGATAGGTATAAAGTGCAAGCTCAGGGTGTGACTGACAAGCACATGCTTAACAAAAATCAAGCATTGTCATTATTATTCCCTCCTTAGCAATCTTGCAGCTAAGTTGATTGGAATGCATGCCTCAGCAAAACTATTACAGGCCACGGATACCCGGTGCTGCACACTGGAAACCACAAATGCTAGAGCAGCAAGCACCAGGGTGGGATTGTCTTACACAGCTTCTGCTCATTAATTTCTTTATCTAATTGTTGTGAGAGTTCTTTGCTCAATACTCTCAATTGGGGTAGTCTCAAGCCAGGGGGAGAAGGGAGGTAGCTTCAAGAATACACAGCGAGAAATATTCCACTAAAAGTTTAACTTGGGAAAGCAAGGTAACAAATGTATTGGGCTAATGTGTGAGAAATCAGTGTCTCCTTCACTATGGGTGAAGTGTAAGTTGATAGAGTCTTTCTGGAGAACAACTTGGCAATATCTTCCCACTATGCAGTATGTGCATCCTTTGTATTTCCACGTATAGGCATTCTGGGGAAATATTGATGTATATAAACCAAGAAACATGTACAACATTGTTAGTGTGGTATTGTTTATGATAGCAAAAAGACTGGAAGCCACCTAAATGTTCAAGAATTAGAATTTGGGTAAAAAAATATGAGCCATTCATATGATGGAGTTTTAGAAAACAGCTTTTTTTCAGGCAGGGTCTCAAAAATATGGGACTAATAGTTTTAGGAAAGTGTAGGTATACGTAAAATAGGTGAAAGGTGGGGATCAACTAGAGGAGAGTGTGCCAAATGGGAAGAGAGATTCCCAATCTGGTCCATGGATTTATCCAAGACTTGTAGCTTGGCTTTCAGGCTTTAAGCTGTCTTTGGCTTGAAGATGGAGTTTCACTGGGGACCCACCCCTATTTGCCTAGGGATTTGTCTACCTCCTGCTGCTATCACTGCTCCATCTCCTCCAGATGTTCTGGTCACTTCTTCAAACTGAGTCATCCTTCCTAGGTGCTTGCAACTTTAGCACCTCCAAAGATTCTGAGATTCCAATGTGAGCTGACTAATAAGGGTGTCCAGTCTGATCCCTTCTCTTGTCTTGCCTAGTATTTCTGTGCTGCTAGGGTATCTTGTCCAGGCACCGCATAGGTGGTCATGAAGGGCTTGCCCCAGCTCCAACCACCAAGGACAAAGCAGGCTTTGTATTCACCTCCTTCATTGACTGTCTTTGGGGTTTTACCTCCACACCTCTATCTCTGAGATTCTGTAATGTCGGGTGTCCTGCTCAGGCCCCTATGGAACCTTTAGTGTTCTTCTCTTTTTATTTTGTTCTCTCTTTAGCTTACCAAGCAGCCTTTTCTCTAGGAATCTCTTAGTACAGAGCAGAGATCAGAGACCACTAGGCATCAGGGTGAACCCTGTCTCTCAACCTTCTAGGACTGCAGCCAGCTTGCAACCTTTGAACACCCATCTTCTCAGGGAGTGACTTCACTACTCACCTGTTACTGCCTCTGCAGTTAAGGGGCAGCCCGAATTTCATATCTGCATCGGTATCTCAGCTGGGGGGCTGGTCAGCGGCTCCCAGGCACACATTCACCGTCTCTCCCAGAAGCTCTTCAAATCCTCTTATCACCAAACCTCCAGGATGCCCCAGCTGGGCCCCAGCACACTACACCTGACTTCATAGCTTACACATTCACTCTGAGGTTCTAAATGACACAGAGGCAATTCATTTCTTTGGCCACTTTTCCTAAAGGTACCAAGAAATCCCATGCCATGTTTGGATGAGCAAAGTGTTAAAAAGTATTCTTGAAAGTCTCATGTTTGGCCATTGCATCTCCAGAAAACACTGCTATAATTAGAGAGAAACCAGCTATGAGATAGAACAGGAACTGGCTCACCTGGGGGCACTCCCTGGAGACCTCGTATTTGTGTATCCTTCCTGCCGTACTGTCTCTGTTCTGCCTTCCTTTCTGGTGACACTGAGAGTACAAATTGTTTCATGTGTGTGCAGCACAGCAAAGGCTAACTGAAAGGAGGCACAGGCTTTGTTTTGGTAGCTTTTATCACCATCAGGATGAGGGGGCCTGTGCTCAGAGTCCTCCTTTCCGGAGTGGGTATGCTGAGGGCATCCAGCTGAGAGGAGAGAAGTATCTGGGCCCAGCCATAGGCCTGGGGATGGTCTGACACAGAGGCAGGTGGTGTGCACACTGCATTCTTCAGACCCACTTCCTTTGACCTACAGAAGTGATCACCCTGCAATCCATCCTTCTTATCAGATTGGGTTGGGTCTGATGGAAGTTGGATGTGGAGAGCAGGGTCACTCCTCCTGGTGAGAGATGTGCCCTCCATGTGGGACTCCAAGGGGGAGCAGCTCCGGGCTGAACACAAGATGTGTTCATGCGGGGTGGGGAGATGGCTGGCTGTCAGCAGAGATTTTATAATATCTTCTTAAGAGGTGGAAATAAGGGGATTTTGGCAATGCAGATTTCAGTCCTGCCAAGACTCTACAGACTTCAGAACAGAGAGAACATTCTCCCAAGGGCCAGACTGTGAAAATGGAGTGAGAGAGGAACTGAAGAAGCTGAGAGAAGAACCCAGAAGCATGAAAGAAGAAATGGGAGTCCTGCCGACAATGAGGGCTCCTCATTCGCCAGCAGATCAGCGGGCTGGTATTGCTGGCCTCTCCAGCCCACCATGACGGTATCACGTCATTCTGACCCTGCAGGACAGGCACAGCTGCTGTCTTCCTTACAGCCACAGTCTTCCTGAGACTAAGTGAGAAAAGAACAGAGCACAGCCAGAAAGCCTTTTGTCTTATAACCCAAGGTCCTATGTCTTGCTGGATTTGGTTCATTAAATCTGATTTATGCAGACTATCTCATCAAGTTTGCATCTTTCTTTGACATCAGTTTTGATCCTCAGATGTCTTGGAAGCCCCCAGAAGCTCATGCTCCCCTGGGGATAGCAGCTTCTGTGGCTATTCAAGTGTAATTTAAGGGAAAGACTAAAACAAGGGAAGTCCTTACTTGGGCCCTTCCTGGCGATCTTGATGGGGGATGGGGCCCACGGAACAGCCCAGCCTCTGTCTGTGGTAGCCTGAGGATTTTCTGCTCCGGGCTTTAGTACCTCTTCTCATGCCAAAACGAACATGCCAGGATTTCTCCCCAGGACTGCTCACAGTCTTTACAGCCACTGTTTGGAGTTCCAGGGAATACCCAGAGAAGCTATGAGTAACCTCATGAAGGTAGAAGCAGAGTGGCCTTACTAACTGATGACCCCCTTCCCCAAGAGAAATGGTCACACCTGTGGTTGACTCTAGGTTTAATGGCTGAGAGAATAAACACAGGCACACCTCATTTTATTGCTACCTCACTTTGTTGCACTTCACAGATACTGCACTTTTTTACAAATTGAAGGTTTGTGGCAACCTTGCATTGAGCAAGTCTATTGGTACCACTTTTTCCCAACAGAATGTATTTACTCTGTGTCTCTGGTAATTCTTTCAACATTTCAAATTTTTCATTATTGATATGTGTTATGGTGATCTGATCTGGGGTCAGTGATCTTTGATGTTATCATTGTAATTGTTTTGGGGTACCACAAACCATGCTCATGTAAGACAGTGAACTATCCTATAAATGTTGTGTATATTCTGACTGCTGCACACACCAGCCGCTCTCCCATCTCTCTCCTTCTCCTCAGACCTCCTTATTCCCTTAAACACAAAAATATTCAAATGAGGCCAATGAATAACCCTACAATGGCCTCTAGGTGTTCAAGTGACAGGAAGAGCCTCACGCCTCTCACTTTAAATCAAAAGTTAGAAACGCATAAGCTTAGCGAGGAAGGCATGTTGAAAGCTGCGACAGGTTGAAACCTAAGCTTCTCGCATCTGACAGTCAAGTTGTAAATACAAAGGAAAAGTTATTGAAGGAAATTAAACATGCTACTCCAGTGAACATATGAATGACACAAAAGCAAAACAGTCTTAAGTGCTGATATGGAGAAAGTTCTAGTGTCCTAGATAGAGGATCAAACCAGCCATAACATTCCCTTAAGCCAAACCCGAATCAAGAGCAAAACTCTAACTGTCTTCGACTCAATAAAGGCTGAGAGAAGTAAGGAGGCTGCAAAAGATAAGTTGAAGCTAACAGAGATTGGCTCATGAGGTTTAAGGAAAGTAGATAGAGATGTACAAGTCATCTCCATAACATAAAAGTGCAAGGTGAGACAATAAGTGCTGATGGAGAAGCTGCAGCAAGTTATTCAGAAGATC
This sequence comes from Sapajus apella, assembly GCF_009761245.1. Classification (NCBI taxonomy): domain Eukaryota; kingdom Metazoa; phylum Chordata; class Mammalia; order Primates; family Cebidae; genus Sapajus; species Sapajus apella. The sequence goes on from NW_022436952.1 coordinate 32,018,748, forward strand.
TAGCTAAAATCATTGATGAAGGTGGCTACACTAAAGAAAAGATTTTCAATGGAAAGAAAACAACCTTCTATTGGAAGAAGATGCTATCTAGGAATATTTTATTGCTAGAAAGAAGTCAATGTCTGGCCCAAAACTTCAAAGAACAGGCTGACTCTTGCTAAGAGCTAATGCAGCTGGTGACTTTAAGCTGAAGCCAATGCTCATTTACCATTGCACAAATCCTAGAGGTCCTTAAGAATTATTAATCCTTAATCCTTAAGGTCCTTAATCCTTAAGAATTATTCTAAATCTACTCTGCCCATGCTCTAAAAATGAAAAAATAAAGCCTAAATGGTATCACATCTGTTGACACCATGATTCACTGAATATTTTAAGCCCACTATGGAAACCCACTACTCAGAAAGAAAGATTCCTTTCAAAATATTACTGCTCATTGACAATGCACCTGGTCACCCAAGAGCTCTGATAGAGATGTACAACAAGATGAATGCTCTTTTCATGCCTGCTAACACAACATCCATTCTGAAACTCATGGATCAAGGAGTGATTTTTGACTTTCTACTCTTATTAGTTTAGAAATCCATTTTGTAAGGCTAGAGCTGCCATAGATAGTGATTCCTCTGATGAGTCTGAGCGAAGTAAATTGAAAACCTTCTGGAAAGGATTCACCATTCTAGGTGCCATTAAGAACATTTGTGATTCGTTGGATGAAGTCAAAATATCAACATTAAGAGGAGTTTGGAAGCTTATTAAAGCCCTAGTGGATGACTTCAGTGGAGGAAGTCACTGCAGATGTGTTAAAAATAGAAAGAGAACTAAAATCAGAAGTGAAGCCTGGCTATTTGACTGAATTACTGCAATCTCATGATAGAACTTGAATGAATGAGAAGTTACTTCTTATGGATGAGCAAAGAAAGTGGCTTTTTGAGGTGGAAACTATTCCTGGTAAAGATGCTGTGAACATTACCGGAATGACAATGAAAGACTGAGAATATTGTATAAGCTTAGTTGAGAAAGCAGCAGCAGGGTCTGTGAGAGGATTGACTCCAGTTTCGAAAGAAGTTCTGCTGTAGGCAAAATGCTATCAAACAGCAATGTATGCTGCAGATAAATCTTTCATTAAAGGAAGGGTCAAACAATGTGGCAAACTTCATTGTTGTCTCACTTTAAGAAATCATTGGCCAGGTGCTGTGGCTCAAGCCTATAATCTAAGCACTTTGGGAGGCCAAGGCAGGTGGATCATGAGGTCAGGAGATCAAGACCATCCTGGTTAACACGGTGAAACCCTGTCTCTACTAAAAATACAAAAAATTAGCGGGGTGTGGTGGCACGTGCCTGTAATCTCAGCTACTCAGGAGGCTGAGGCAGGAGAATCACTTGAACCCGGGAAGTGAAGGTTGCAGTGAGCCGAGATTGAGCCACCGCACTCCAGCCTGAGCGACAGAGCAAGACTCTGTCTCAAATAAAAAAGTCACCACAGCCACCCCAACCTTCAGCAACCACTACCCTGATCAGTCAGCAACCATCAACATGGAGGCAAGACCCTCCACAAGCAAAAAAAAAAAAAAAAAAAATTGTTAAAGGCTCAGATAATTGTTAGCAGTTTTAGGGCTAAGTATTTTTTAGATATAATACTATTGTACACTTAATAGTCTACAATATATTGCCAACATAACTTTTATATGCACTGGGAAACCAAAAAAAAAATTCATTTGACTCATTTTGTTGTAATATTTGTTTTGTTGCAGTGGTCTGGAGCCGAATCTGCAATGTCCCCAAGACATGCCTGTAGTTGGATGACTTCCCTCCCTATATACTCTTCCTATAACTTACATAATTGTAAGTTACCCAAGCCCCTTTCCTTCCCCTTGCACTTGGCAGCTGGTTGACCACAAGAACACACATTATTCCCTTCTCTTTCTCAAGGAACAGGCTCTGTTCCCCTCTCTTTCTCAAGTGACAGGATCCTGCCTTAGTCTAACCCTGCTTAATGAGATTGTCTATTTAATTCTGAGTCTTAATATTTGTAATCTAAATTTTCTGAAGGTATTAGCTATCTCCTCCAAGTTAGATTTTTATCAATTATAAAGGTAGTATTTTGTCCCTCCTCTGCTGACTCCTTTGTCTGACTTCTCATTTGGTTCAAAACTTGGGCAGTGATTAAACAGTGTTCTTATTGGCCCCTCTCAAGAACTGAAACAGTGATCTTAATTGGTTGATCATTTTAATGACAACTGCCCTTTAAGGTGTGTTCTCTTGACTAGAGCTAATAAACGCATCTCCTGGTATCTGGAATGTTGCCAGCTATACATCTAGATATTTGACATTCTAAGCAGAAACATCAGAAGCAGAAAGTGAAGTCCTTTCACCTTGCAGGGCTATCAGTACACTTTTGCTATCTTGCTTCAGGTCAGTTACCTCTGTGGCTCAATGACAGAATCCAGATTACAGTGATGTTAACCACTTCACCATCCCATTTAATATCCATCTGACCTGGTACATTTATGGTATTGTGCTGACAGGGCCTGGAGACAGATGAAGCAGATACCCTAGATGTTTTGATAAGACACATTAATTTCTTGGGATGAAAGATAAATTTTATAAAAATCCAGGAAATTAACACCTCATGAAGGTTCTCCATGGGAGATGAAGGATACCAGTGGTCTAAAACTTAATGAAATACTAGCTTTGAGTTATGCCAAGAAAAATCAGTATCTCTCCGGTTGACTCAAACTGAAATTTCTTACTCTTGGCCCTCATAAACCAATATATCTTTGATACATAACATGCCTAGAGTTGTTCAGAAATGCTGTATAGAGCTGGAAAACCCTGATAGGAGAATCACAGTGAAAGCCTCTTGGGTTTTGAGCAAATTCTTGTTCTCTCTGGAAAGTACCTACACTCTTTTGTAGAACTAGCTACTGAATTCTGAAAAGACTGAATGCCTAACCATTCATGTGTGATATTACCACCCATGTGAGCTGGGTGTTATCCGATCCACTTAGCCATAAAGTTGGGTATGTCCAGCAACACTCCATCAAATGGAAAAGCTAAAAGTGTGACTGGGCCTGAGCAGACCTCAAGGCAGATATAATCTGCATAAATAGGTTGCTCACACTCTCTGTGTATTTACTCCTGCCTCAATGTTATCTCTTCCTCAACCCATACTAAGTCCCACGGTGAGAGAAGAACTCTCTCCAATTACTCCCAGTATTAGTTGATTCTGGGGCAGGGAGGACTGTGAGAACACAGCACCCTTTCAGCATCTGGAGGAGTTCACGGCTCTGGGAGCTAACCACACAAAACATTTTTATGCAAATAACTGAAACTGACTCTACTTATTGGAATATTAAGAGTAGCTTGGAAAATTGATAGGAAGGTTTGATAGGCAGCAAAGTTCTCTGACAATAGAGAATATAGCTATGTCCACACGGCAAGAAGACTCTGACATGTGCCAATACTATATTAATACCCTACACACTCACCACCATTGCTGGACTCTTGGCTGCATCAGCACTGCTGGGAATATTCCCGAACTCTACCTGCATATTTGTAAATTCCCTTGGATTCAAACCCTACCTAATATAATGCTGGTACTGCTGCATATGCCCCTGTACTACCGGAAATCCATTCATCTTGCCCCAAAGGGAGACAGCCCAATACTTGTTATTTTCATTCAGCTCCAAGCCAGTCCCTGAGATGCTCCCAGGGAAAATAACCCTTAGGTCTTCCTTAGATAACCACAGGGAGGCAGAAATTCTTCTGACTATTCCAGGACTTCTGTTGTCCTGGCTTCCCTGAACCATGCTTAGAAACACGCTAAGCAGTTAAGAAGAGACAGCTTGATCCTGGACCTAGCCCAGTTGTCAATACGGCTGTCCAATTGCAGTGGACTTTGGGGCTTATTTCAGTCTGACAACAGGCTGGGTGGTTGGGGAAGAGAGAAAGAAAAGGAACCAGCAATCACGGGGCAGCTGCTATGTGTTACGTGCCTAAATAACAAGAATAATATGAAAAGGTCACCATCCCCAAGTGCTTTCAGTCTAGTTAGGGAGATAAAGCCATGAAACAATTAAAAAGCATGTAACAAGGGAGCAAAGGTCTGAGGAAGCAGTGCAAAGCCAGCAACCTTACCAGGAAGAGTCTTCACAGAGGAGATAATAATCTGAGCTAGATCTTGACAAAGAGCGGAGTTAACAGAGAGAAGAGGATGAGCCAAGCAGAGGATGTTGGGGACCAGCCTCAACACTACTCGTGGGTGTCCCAAGTCCCAGTGGTGACGAGGGAGTGAGAAAAAGAAAGACAAAGATACAAGAGTAAAGTTTCAAAGTAGGGGTCCAGGGAACCAATGCAAATGTGGAGACCACGTTGGCCCCGAGCTCTGGGCTCCACCTGTATTTATTAGGTGTACAATCTCTTCATTCTCTTGTAGCAGGTGGTGGGGAGAGGATGGCATGAGTATGGGGTCAGGTAGCTGGCGGAAAGAGCAACCAGCAGATTTTCATGCATAACAGTTGCCCATGGTACACACTGAAAGCTGATTTGCTTCTAAACAATACTCCATTCAACCAACACTTGCGTGGCAGGGAATTCGTGAGTTCAGGGAGAGTTCATATGTGAGGATTTGGTAGGTAGGTAGTGCGTCATCATGCATTTAATAGCACACATGGTTTTTCCAAGAAAGCTAAGCTGGTTCACTGTTTTAACAGCTGATTATTATCAAGGTGCAGCTGTAAGGAAACAGAGTGAATAAGGCACCATCAAGTCTGGCCACATGACAATGCATCAAAGGAGGTGTTACCTCCCAAGCACTGTGCATAGAACAACCTAAGCCACCCTATTTTCTGGGAAGGTGGGCAGAGAGCGAGGCTTTTCTGTTATCTCTGCCACTCAGAGGCTTTCCTCCTTTACAAGCATCCTTCAGCAAAGCCCCTTCCGGGTCTTATGAGCAGGGGTGGCATTCCTTCCCAGAGACCTTGCACAAGCCCTCTTTACGAGACCCTCATGCAGGCTTTTATTGGGAGGAGTGGTAGGGCAGACAGCAGAGGGTTCCTGCTTTGAGGCCCCCTACAGCTTTCCACAGTTTGTTTGCTCCCAGATGGCCAGTTCTCTTAGGTCCAGTTCACCGCCTGAATCATGCTTTTACAAGGCACAAGCTGCACTCATTGTTTAAGAATTACAATATATAAAATCTATCCGTGTATAAACACAGTGCATACACAGCAAAAACAAAATTAACTCTTAAGTGGAAATAGTAAAGTTCTGCCCTTGGTTGTCTCGGCCCACACAGGAAGCAGCGATCACATCACTCCTGATGAGCCAAAGCTATGGAGATTTAGAGCATGGGAGGATGTGGCAAGAGACTCCCCACAGGGTGGTGACAAGGAGAAATCTGCAAAAGGAGGACCAAGACAGAGTCCGAAACACCTTGAACACCCCACATGGATTCAAATGGGGCACCATTGTAAGTGTTTAAGCAGGGAATGGCTCATAATAAATTCTGTATTTCATGTCAACAGCAGTGATGACCATGCAGTCAGAGGCACAGACCTTTCTAAGAGTTGCTGGCCGGGTGCGGGGGCTCACGCCTGTAATCCCAGCACTTTGGGAGGCCAAGTAGGCGGATCATGAGGTCAAGAGATTGAGACCATCCTGGCCAACATGGTGAAATCCTGTCTCTACTTATATAACACAAAAATTAGCCAGATGTGGTGGCACACGCCTGTGATCCCAGATACTTGGGAGGCGGAGGCGGAAGAATTGCTTGAACCCAGGAGGCAGAGGTTGCAGTGAGCTGAGATTGCACCACTGCACTCCAGCCTGGTGACAGAACAAGACTCCATCTAGAAAAAAAAAAAAAAAAAAGAGTTGCCAGGTCACTTCTTCAGAAGATCCTTCACCCATCCCCAAGCCCTGGTTGTTCTTCATCCTTGGAACTACAAACCTGGATGAAATAGCCTTATTTTAATTATTCAGTTTCTGACATTTCCACTGGTAAACTTTTATCCAGAAACTCTTGATCCTAAAAACTCTTATCCAGAATAAACTGTTTTGAGTCTTTTTACTATGTAAGTTCTCCAAGGGGCCCTTTCTGGAGTAGTGATATCATAAATAGCGCAAAAGTAGCATAAAAATAATAAGGCCTATGCACGTGGAGGCCTGAAAGCAATTCTAGGGATTTTAAGAAGACAAAGTCCCTCAAATTTCTTCCTACAACCTTAGTGGCATCTGGATATTACCGCCACCTGTCTAAGGGTAAGTGGGGCTTACCCTCTGCTTAGCCTCCATGGGAGGAGGAAGATCGTATTAGGAAGATCCTATTTTCACGCTGCTAATAAAGACATACCTGAGACCGGGTAAATTATTCTAAAAACGTTTATAGACTCAGTTCCACATGGCTGGGGAGGCCTCACAGTAATGGCAGGAGGAGAAGGAGAAGCAAAGGCACATCTTACATGGCAGGAGGCAAGAGAGAATGAGAGCCAAGCAAAAGGGGTTTCCCCTTACAAAGCCATCGGATCTCATGAGATGTATTCTGGAACAGTATGGGGGAACCACCCCCATGATTCAATTATCTCCCACCAGGTCCCTCCTACAACACGTGGGAATTACAGGAGCTATAATTGAAGATGAGATTTGGGTAGGGGCACAGCCAAACCATATCAAAGATGTAGGGTAAACTGTACGGTAGACTGAGGGAGCACCAAAAGTGGGAGTAAGAGCTGGGTCTTAAAGAATGAGTGAAGAATTTGGCTGGTGTGGTGGCTCACACCTGTAATCCCAGCACTTTGGGAGGCTGAGGCAGGCAGATCACCAGAGGTCAGGAGTTCGAGCCCAGCCTGGCCAACATGATGAAATCCCGTCTCTACTAAAAATACAAAAATTAGCCAGGTACGATGGTGCATGCCTGTAGTCCCAGCTGAGGAGGCCGAGGCAGGAGAATTGCTTGAATTCTGGGAGACAGAGGTTGCAGTGAGCCAAGATCGTGCCACTGCACTCCAGCCTGGGTAAAGGCTGCCACCACACCCAGGCTAAATACTGATTTTTATTAGTTTTCAGATAGTCTGGGAATCAGCAAACTACAGCCCACAGGCCAAATCCAGCCACCTCCTGGTTCTCCTGGTTCTGCACATCCCATGAGCTAAAACCGATCTTTGCATTTTAAAATGTTTAAAATACAAGCAGACACATATACTAATAACATTTAGTGATATATAAAAGAATGTGGAATTCAAATTTTAGTGCTCATAAAGTTTCATTTGAACATAACTACACTCATTAGTTTCCATATCGTCCACAGCTTTTTTCCAGTTACAATGCCAGAGTTAGGGAGTCACAACAAAGACTGAATGACCTGCAAATCCTAAAGTATCTACTTCCTGCCCTTCACAGGAAAAGTTTGCTGACCCCTAGTCTAGATCCAGAAAATGAAAAAAAGAGATATAGTTTCAGAAAACTACAGCGTATGATATAACACAAGTGGACAAATGGGTTTTCTATCTTTAGAAGCATTTTTTAATCCTTCCCTTCCTCCCACAAAAATATAATTAAAAAATATAAAACGTGAATCAGAAAACAAAACAAACAAAAAGTCAGTCAGAGATCAGAAAACAGCCCAAATACGTATCCTGACTTTAATTCAAATATGTGGCCAAGCACAGTGGCACACGCCTGTGATCCTAGCACTTTGGGAGGCCTAGGCAGGTGGATCACTTGAGGTCAGGAGTTCGAGACCAGCCTGGCCAACATGGTGAAACCCCATCTCTACTAAAAAAATACAAAAATTAGCCGGGCGTGGTAGCACACACCTGTAATCCCAGCTATTCAGGAGGCTGTGGCAGGAGAATCACTTGAATCCAGAAGGCAGAGGTTTCAGTGAGCCGAGATTGTGCCATTGAACTCCAGCCCAGATGACAGAGTGAGATTCTGTCTCAAAAACAAAACAAAACAAAACAAAAAAACTCAAATATGTATCAGCTCAAATATACATTCCAAATGATCTTGGCATTAACCCAAGCATTAAACTGAAATATTATCAGAATACTCTCAGGACAAACACACATATACAAAAATGCATGTAACTATTGGTCAGATGATAGAAGTACAATATCTCTAGAAGAGAACACAAAAAATTAAAATGGTGGTCCTTCCTGGAGAGATAATGAGATGGGAGGTATTAGAAGTCAGAGTGGGAAGGAAAATTTCATTTTTCTTTTCTTTTTTTTTTTTTTTGAGATAGAGTATCACTCTGTTTGCCCATGCTGGAGTGCAGTGCCATGACCTCAGTTCACTGCTGCCTCCATCTCCTGGGCTCAGGTGATTCTCCCATCTCAGCCTCATGAGTAACTGGGACAACAGGTGCGCACCACCAAGCCCAGCTAATTTTTTGTATTTTTTAGTAGAGGTGGGGTTTCGCCATGTTGCCCAGGCTGGTTTTGAACTCGGGGACTTAAGCAATCTGCCTACTTTGGCCTCCCAAAGTGCTGGGATTGCAGGTGTGAGGCACCGTACCCAGCCAGAAAATTATTACTTTTCATTGTAAACTTTTATGTTTAAGTTCATACATTTTCATTTTTAAAAATCACAAATAGAATCTATAGAGGCCCAAATCCACTCACATCAGGAAGGACATTATCAAGACAGATTATGCATACTTTTAAACCAGACGGAAGAGTTGTCATATTCCATATTGTGCAGAGATCTAAAACAGCATGTAAAAATCAATTAAATCACAGAGATAGCTGAACAAGGGGCAACAGCCCCAACTATACTGAGGATCAAGAGAACTCACAGCACCTTCAAAAATTAGACATCTCACAGAAATGGCCACTTTGCTCTTGGAATGGAAGGAGTGAGGGGAGGAAAGAGGGTGACCTGGAGGAGTTGAGATCACATTCATCTTACAAAACCCACATGGCTGATGGAACAATGGCAAGGAGGTTTACCACCCCACATCAAGCCTCCCATCTCCCAGTCATGGTCAAGTTTGATGTCATACATTCCACAAAGTCAGCCCCACAAGATGTGAATGTTCCCATCAACAGCTGTGCAAAAGGAAACAGAAGTCCTTATGTTAAGAGGTGGCTGAAGAAGACCGTAAGGAACCAAAAGTCATTATGAAATATGAACTTTCAGGTTCAAAATGTCCCTCTTATGAGTTAATTACATGAATTGGATGGGGAATTAGTTACAGGCAGTCTGGGGTACTCATGTCAGAGACAGAGGCAGGAGAAATGGAGGAAGTGGCTTTCTACCTGTCTTCTCCAGCCAATATCTCACAGGACTTCTGAGCCCCGTGAGGAGAGAAGCACCTCCCCATCGCTGTCCAGAACATGGGTGACCAATGGAGTGAAGACTAATGGAAACACAGCACCATCCTGTCACCTAGACTGTCCATATTGGGGCCACCTGAAGAGGGTGTCCTGCTGCACAGGGTGGCATTCCCGTGAGGACACTGGCAATGGTGAAGTGGGGGCAGTGAGGGGTCACCAGGTTCAAGTGGCTTTGCAGAGAAGCCATATGAGAAGGACTTGAGTGGGCTTGTTTGTAATCATATATGGAATACCTCCGGGATTCCCATAAGTATGTGGGCAAGACTGGGGAGATGGGGCGGAGGCAGATTGGTGTGAGATGGGAATAAATAGGCAGCCAAATGTGTATATAAATAGAACCTCTTGGTGACTATAGCCTTGATCAGTCCCCAGTGCTCATGGATTATGCCTGAACCAGTGGTGGGGCTATAGGGCTGCAAGGAAAATGACCTCTTTCCTCTGTTCAGGATGGTTAAGTCTTGCAGCATTGAGGTTAAAGGTATGTGTCACATAGGGGAGTGGAAGAAGAGGCCTTTTGGGATGTGCACAGTCTTAGCCAGCACAGTGAGGCTAGAAAAAAAAAAAGAAATAACATAGATAATGAAAAGAAAGAAACAATATTGTCAGTTGGAGATTAACATGATTGTATATGTAGAAAAATCTATGAATCTACAAAAAAATTCTAGAATGAATAAATGAATTTAAAAGATTGTGGGAGATAATAATATGCAAAAGTTAATTGTAATTTATACTCTAGAAATAAAAATAGTGGAAGAATAAAATTATAAAAATACCATTTACAATAGCATTTTAAAATATTTAAAATTTAGGGGAAAAATCTAATGAAAGATGAGCAAGTTCTATATACTGAAAACTAAAAACATTGACAAGAAAAAATAAATAAAATCTAAATAAACGGAGATTTATACCACAATGACAGACAGAAAGATTCAACAGTTTTAAATGTTCACTCTCCCCAAATTATATATTCAACTTATCTCTATCAAAATTATAGTAATCTTCTTTTAAAGACTGAGACTTATTCTAAACTTTATATGGAAATGAAAATGAGCTAGACTAGCTAAAACAATCTTGAAAAGGAAGAACAAAGTTAGAGGGTTCACATTATCTAATTTCAAGATCTACTGTAAAACTACACTACTCAATACTGTGGTATTGTCATCAAGAGTGTAATGTTATTTCTTTTGTCCAGTGCCAAGTCCAAGGACGGGCCTCTAGCATCCTGATAAGGCAAGGTTTTCCACAGTTTTTCCTGGCTGTTCTCTGCACCCTGGAACTACAATACTAGAATGAAAGGATCCACAATGGGTCTAGGTTAAAGTTTGATTTCTGAAGATTTCAAGGGGAATGCTAGAGTGGCTGATTTCTAGAATATTTTTCTGGAATGAACTCTTGATGTGTCTTTACACAGTCTGGGTCCTTCTTACTGTTAAGTGCGTGTACTGCAATTCTTAAAAATCAGCATCCTCCCAACCAGCCCCCGCTGATTGACAATACAGGCACCTGGCTCGGGACTAGCACAGGTACTATAGAGAGAAAACCAGATTCCAGGAAGCCACACCTTAAAGATGGAAATCTGGGATAGATTATCTTGGCTGCTTGTGTTTAAAGGCAGTAACGGCCACATTGCCAGTGGAAAGTAGGATACAGGTAGTCTAGGTCACAGATTGGCAAGATAGACACCGAAATTATCACCTATAGTTGTTTCGGATGAAATGCCTTTTACAGGGAAGTCTTTAGGAACCCAAGGAGCTCTCAAAGTAGAACATTATGGTGCTTATATGGAGGGGGATGCTGCCTTCTCACTGCACTGGAGAGTTTACAGAAACACAAGCAGCAGAGATAACCTATCCCAGATTTCCATCTTTAAGGTGTGGCTTCCTGGAATCTTGTTTTCTCTCTATAGTGCCTGCACTAGTCCAGAGCCAGGTGCCTGTATTGTCAGTGAGTGGTTGGGAGGATGCTGATTTTTAAGAATTGCAGTACACACGCTTAACAGTAAGAAGGACCCAGACTGTGTAAAGACACATCAAGAGTTCATCCAGGAAAAATATCCTATTTCAATCCTTAGTTGAAGACAAGGTCAGAGAAACAGCTGACGTCTGAGAGAACGCAAAAGAACAAGAGAGTGCACACAGCTTCTTGGTCTAGGGAACAGATACAGGTTATGAACCACTATACTGGAAAGGAATGGCTTCTCATCCCAAAACCATAATATATGCCAGAACCCTTTGAGTTAGGAGGAAGTCAGCTCCTCCTAAGAGAGGACCATGGGGCATTGTCACAAGTGAGCACTGTAAAGTTTCCTGCTGTGCTTATCTAACGGGACTTGCAGTCATTTATAGGTGACCTAGCGCTGGAGAGCGGGAACTACCACTACCCAGGCTCTGAGGCAATAACTGGACAGCTGATTTGAAGTAGTACCCTTTCTTCCCCTTCTAATCATTCCAAGGTACTGATCAGCCTTGCTCTACTTTTCATATGCTCTTTCCAGAACCGCCCTCACCCCTGCTTATTTTATTTTTAGAAAGTAATGTTCTTTTTTTAGGTTTTTAACAGTTCATTTCCTACATTATCCATTTTATAAATCTAAAGATCTAGATTTTATATTTAGTTAGTATGAGGGTAATTTTATATGAAACCTGTTATGAAAAGCCTGCCCAGGCCCAAGATTATCTAGAAAATGTCCATGTTTAAAAAGATCTCAACTCTGACATAGAACTACATTTGGAACACTGTCTTCTTATGGTTCATGCGATTCTGTTGAGTTTTAGTAGAATGTTCCAAGGTCCTTGAAATTCTAGTAATTCTGCTGTTGTTGCAATTTGCAATATTCTGAATCAGTTTATTAAAATAACTTTAAAAGGCAAAATAATTATTGAAAACATTCTTATACTACGTGCAATTGCTTATTTACATTAACCTGTGCCATAAAAAATTGTTCATATGCCTTATTTTTTTACATTTACATCTCTAAATAATTTGGCAATAAAATATTAGCTTCCCCTGCCTCGACTTTCAATATATTATGTTGACATTTGTCAGAAGTATATTGTGTTAAGATTGTCAGAGCATAGAGCTGTCGCATATACTCTCTGCTTAAATTATTATTTGGTCTTACTTCTAATGTATATTTAATGGCCTGACCGGTCCCCATTTTGAGGTCTCTCCAGTTGCTTGGTTGGCTGAAGCTCAATCTCTAGTTGATTCCTCAGGGAGTTCTCACGGGAACACTATTGCCCGTCATCTCCATCATACCTCATTACCTTCCTCAGATTTCTCCAGCACAGATGCAGAGACCTCATGGGTCTGGTGCGTGATGATGGGCTTTGTGCCCACCCATCCACTTATATTTTGGAGTTTGAGGCATAGCTTGCCTCTAGTCTTACTGTCTTTGTTTTTGTTTGACTTTTGCTAGTTTAATTGCTCTGTGTGCTTTGAATGGGGAGATTTTGGAAGATTCAGTAATTATGTCAATATTACATAATTAAAACACCTTCCCAGAATTTTTTTTTTTTCCTTGAGTCACAATCTCGCCCTGTCACCCAGGCTGGAGTGCAATGGCACGATCTGGCTCTCTGAAACCTCCAACTCCGGGGTTCAAGCAATTCTCCTGCCTCAACCTCCCGAGTAGCTAGGACTATAGATGAGTGCCACCACATCGAACTAACTTTTTGTATTTTTAGTAGAGAAGGGTTTTCACCATGTTAGCCCAGATGGTCTCAATCTCCTGACCTCGTGATCTGCCCGCCTCAGCCTCCCAAAGTGCTTGGATTATAGGTGTGAGCCACCACGACTGGCCTATTTTTAACAACTTCTAACTCCTACCTTTGTCAATTGTCTATTCAATCCTTTTGCCCATTTTTCCATTAGTTTGTCAGTATGGACTTCTCAGAGATTCTGGATACAAACAGTTTGTTGTATGTATGTGCTGTAAATATTTTCATCCAATGGGACTTCCCTTTTCACTCTCTTAATCATGTCTTTCAGTGAAGACATGATTTCTGTAATATTTAAGAAACTGGCCTGGCCTGGTGGCTCATGCCTGTAATCCCAGCACTTTGGGAAGCCAAGGAGGGTGGGTCATGTGTGGTCAGTAGTTCAAGACCAGCCTGGCCAACATGGCAAAACCCCATATCTACTAAAAATACAAAAATTAGCCAAGCATGATGGTGGACAGCTGTAATACCAGCTACTCAGGAGGCTGAGGCAGGACAGGAAGATCTCTTGAACCTGGGAGGCGGAGGTTGCAGTGAGCTTAGATTGGACCATTGCACTCCAGACTGGGCAACAAGAGCAAAATTCCGTCTCAAAAAAAAAAAAGAAAGAAAGAAATCTTTGGAACTATTTCTACAGTATCTTCAAGGAGCTTTATTGTTTCTTCTTTCACATTTAGGTCCATGATCCATTTAGAACAGATTCCTGTGTGTGGTATGAGGTAGGAGTCAAGGTTTGTTTTTGTTAATATAAATAAGCCACGTAATCCAGCTAGCTTTACTGAAAAAGCATTCTTTCCCTCTTTGAACTACAGCAGCTGCCTTGTCATAAATTATGAGATGCTGTGTTTTTGTTACACTGGTCTATTTGGTACCTTGCACTGCTGTGGCAGTTACTGCCACATTATCATAAATCCTGATAAATGGTAGCTTAAGTCCCTCAACTTTGTTTACAATTATCTTGATTACGATTGCCTTTTGGAATTTTCATATAAGTTTTAGAATCAGTTTATCAATTTTCATGAAAAATCCTTATAAGATTTTGAATGAGATTGTATTAAATTTATTGTTAAGTTTGGGGAAGACTGACAACTTTATAATAATGAAACTTCTAATCCACAAACATGGCACATCCCTCCCTTTATTAAGGTACCTACAAATTTTTCTTAGTAATATCACGTAGTTTTCTGCACAAGATTTATCACTAGTTAGTTGATGTTTATGATGATATCTTAAAAGGCATTTGAAAATTTTATTTTCTGTAAGGCTGAAAAGCTCTTAGTTGAGTCTCTCCTCTGATCAGGCATCTGTGTGCACCAATGCAGAACAGATGGGGACCACCAGGATGGAAGTCCTGCAGCCACATCTGTGTCCCTCCCCACCCTCGTTCCCAAGCAGGTAAGCCCTGACTTTCCCCACCTGGCCTGTCCAGGACTGATTAAGCATTTGATGCTATCTGGATTTTCACAGCAGTGTGGCCACCCAGAAATGTGAGAGAAATACCCCTGAAGGCTGAGGCCTCCTTCTCTCTTGCCCTTCCTGAGGAGAGGGCTGATTCTAAGACCCTTTATCCCCACATTTTCAAATATAAGAATCCTCAAAAGAAAAATCATTTCATATTTCCCAAGATGCTCATTATAGTGAAGTCAGATATATATAACAAACAGATGGTAGAATTTGCCCATAATCTCATTACCAGCAGATAAACATAGTTACATGTTTGGTCATATCCTTTCATAGCTTTGATCGAGGGTGTGTGTGGGTAAAATAATCAAGGCATCACACTCTACATAATTTTGAACCTCTTCTTTTTTTTTACTCAGCAATATACAATAAACAGCGTTCCCTGTCGCTGGATGTATTTCTACAATTTCATTTTCCCCCCAAAGCTTCACATCATTCTCACCCTGTGGATAAACCATATTTTATTTACTAATTCTTGACCAATGGAGATTTAGGCTTCAAAAGATTCCCTTAGAATGAAATCTTTTGATGCACAGTTGGTTTCCTCAGGAAATATTCTTTGAAGTGTTTCTGGGTGAAAAAGCATGGATTTTTTTACATTTTAATTTTAAGTTTTTAGAGATCCCTAAAAAATGAGGAATCCCTATTGCTGAGGCTGGTCTCAAACTCCTGGGCTGAAGCTAGCCTCCCACCTCAGCCTCTTAAGTAGCTGGGATTGGAGACATGTGCTTGGCCAGCATGCATGCTTTAACTCCACAAATGCATTGCCAAATTGCTGTTATGAGGATACAATTTTTTATGCCAAAAAGTTTAGATCAACCTCCAAGTAGTGGATATAGTATAGTTTTTCACTATTTGACAGTAGCTATAATTTCATATGAGTTTACAATTTTAAGTCACATACGTTTAAAAAAAAAAAAACACGTTATTTTGTGAAATATTTACTTGTTTGGAGGGATGTTTCAACAGTCTTTTGTAATAGTTGGAATCCCCCAGCGTGGGAAGAGGACGAATGAAACACATATTTGGCACCCTCTTTGTATCAGGGCTTTTCAAATACATTTTTTTTTTAATCTTGAGAGCTTTTTGTGATGTGTGGATTTATAGCACCCACATTTTACAGATGAGGAAATTGAGGAATGAACAAAATGGTTTTTTCTTTTGCTCACCTTACCATGATTCCGCTCTACTCTCTCCTTTAAGTCACTGGATAATATTGCAAATGGTGACCCCAGGAGGCCCCTGTAGCTAACGGCGTCCCCCAGTTTGCAATAAAGATTGTGTCATCTCCTTCTCCTGCTGGGTTCAGAAACAAAGCCTGGGAGGGCGGCAGGCCCCTTGCGCCCTCTACTGGCAATAACTGTGCAGTGCATGACCTTCCCACGCCGCAGTGCTGGCTAGAGCAGATGAGGCGGAAATACCTGTAAATTTCACATCTGCATTTACTCGTCATAACATCTTTCTGAGGTAAATATTATTATACTTAATTCAAATGCACGGAAACTGGCTCTCTGAGAGGTGAAATATGTCCCACATTAAGCAGCTGGTAGATGGCAAAGCTGATCTCTTCGCCGCCAAAGCCAGAACGCTTTTCAGCACCGCATGCAGCCCCCCTGAATGAAGTCATCATGGGGAGCCGCTGTCCGTGGTTCCGCATTTTCCTCCAGACCACTCAAACTATGAGATAACAGCCGAAAAAATACACCAGCATCTTTGCACAGAGCGGCCACGAGTGCGTCCTGCTGTGGCAGCTGCTGACATTCACAGGACCGTTTCTTCCAGCTCAGACCCAAGCGTTTCTGCTCTCTGCCAAGCAAAAACTGGAGCCAGCAAATTCTGTCCCCGTGGGGTTTTCCCATCTTTGGCTGGCTGGCAGGACTTCCTCCACAACCAGTCTCTCGACCTCTAAGCAGGAGCTGAGTGAGACATGAGATCATGGGAGCTTCCGACTGGGCCAGCTATTCCTGGGGCCATCATCACGGTGCTTGCTCGTGGCTGAACATCAGGGCCCGGCCCACAGAGGCTGGCAGCAGTACAGCATTGTGAGGGGGGTTCAAGTCAGACAGACTCGATTCAAACCCTGCACCCTCCTTTTCCTAGATGTGTGGCTTTGTGCAAGTTAATCAAACCCCCAGAGCCTCTGTCTTTCATCCTAAAATGGAGATAGTAGTTTCTACTTGTAGGCTTGTTCTGAGATTTGAATAAGATTGTTCAATCACTTAGCTCTTATTGCTCATTTATTGAGTACATAGCAAGTCTTCAATACATGGTAGTGTGAAGTTGGCACTAGGTGTGCACCTTCTCGGTGTTGGGTGCCAGCCCCAACTCTATAGGTGGGTGCCCTTAGTCCCGGCAGTGACCAGGGAGTGAGAAATAAAGCCAAAAGCAAGAGTATAGTTCCACAGTATGAATCCAGGGGGCCAACGCAAACTCGTGTGGGGCAGGGGGCGGGGGGGAGGGACCACATTGTTCTTGAGTTCTGGGCTCCACACACTTTTATTAGGAGCATTATCTTGTTAATCTTTGCGGAGGTGGGGGAGCCTGCATCTGCAGCATTTAATAGAAAATGTGGTTCTTCTAAAAAGTGCTAACTTAGGACACTGAGTTTTACCACCCATTGTTTATCAAGGTGCTTCTGCACAGCGGATAAGGGGGTGCCACCAGGTCTGACCACACACAATGCATCAAGGGGCTTTTATCTCCTGAGCATTGCAGACACAGAGCAATCAGAATTACTCCATATTCTGAGAACATAGGCAGAGCCCGTGGTGTTCCAGTTATCTCTGCCCTGCAAGGCTTTCCAGCCTCACAAGCTCCCATCTGCAAAGACCCTCCCAAGTCTTGTGAGCAGAGGTCGCATTCCCTCCCAGAGTTCTTGCACAAGCTCTCTTTATGAGACCCTCATGCAGACCCCATGTTGGGACGAGATCGTGGGACCAAAGCAGTCTTTCCTGCTTTGCACCACACAGCAGCATTCCGCAGTAATAAAGCGCTCTCAGATGGTCTTCACGATAGGCCTCCCGTTACCATTTAATTTCTGTTTTTACAGACCTTAAACCATTTTTATTTTACTGCACCATAGTTTGGAGTTTTCTTAATTCAATATTTGATCCATGGCACAAATCTCAGTGTACAAAAAGCAAAGCAAGCTTGTAATCATGTAACTAGAAATAACACAGGTCTGCCCCTGGCCATCTTGGCCCACATCTCTGAACCTCCCTCGGTGAGTAGGGAACTAATGTTCCATTGTGTGGGGGTAAGATCCTGAGGTCTGGAGTCAGACAGACATCCTTTGGATCTGGTCTCTGCCACTTGCTAGCCGTGGAACCATCTTGTGACCTTGTGTCTCCTCTCTGTGGACTTCAAAACAAGTTTTTATTCAAAGCCCAGGGCCCTGCCTAATATTAAGGCTTTAGATACATATTTTCAAATCGCCTCATGAGGGCCCTTCTAAAACATCAAGTCACGTGACTTGTCTAAGGCCATGTTGCTACAAGTGGCTTGCAATCCAGGTTGGCTGAACTTCCAACCACATTCTCTTTCCTGTGTACTGTCCAAAAGCAGGGAGAGTTTTCTACCTCTGGAATTCTCTATGTACAGGTGCCACCAGTTGTTTGGTTTGGTGGGATGAGGGGGAAGTTTAGCAAAACTGGAAAAGTGAGAAATAACAGAAAAAAAGAGAAGACACGCTGCACGGTAATGTCATCAGGCTTCACAGTGGAGATAGCAGCCTAGAAAACCAAAACTGAAATAAGAACGTTATAAATTAAACTATCATTTATATTCCCTAGAATAAAAACAGCACTTTATATGAACCAAAAAGCAAGATCTTCCTTCATATGCATCTTTACTTTTTTAAAAAAATAAATCAAGCTTTCTTAAGAAAAATGAAGCTGGGCGCATTGTTTCAGGCCTATAATCCCAACTCTTTGGGAGGCTGAGATACTAGAATCACCTGAGCCTAGGATGTTGAGACCAGCCTGGGAACAAAATGGGATCCCATCTCAACAAAAGAATTTAAAAATTAGCTTGGCATGGTGACGTACACCTGTTGTTCCAGCTATTCAGGAGACTGAGGTGGGAGGATCGCTTGAGCCCAGGTGGTGGAGACTGCAGACTGCAATGAGCCGTGATAATGTTACTGCACTCTAGCTTCAGTGACAGAGTAGGAAAAAAAAAAAAGAAAGAAGAAAAAACGAAGTATAACTTAAATTTATTGAGAAGTTAATATGAGTTTTAAGAACTTTCACGTATTGGCTTATTTTCTTCCTGAAAATATCACTATGATGATACACCATTGTTGCCCAATTGGCAAATGAGGAAACAGGAATCCAGAGAGTTTAAATAATTTCCCACAACTCTATAATTAGCAGTAGTGGGATTTAAACCTGGGTCCATGTCCTATGCTCTTAACTATCAGATCTCTGCCTCTCAAGGTATTATTACACCTAGAACAGATTTAACTTGACATTTCCTGTTCCATGATGTGAGCATTCTGGTTCCAATTAGCCAGATCATCCTCTTAGGTGGACAAAAGTAAAATGACCCATAAACCTCGATCTATTACCACATCTTCATTTTTCTCCTGCATATCAAGCTAAAGGTCAGAGCGCAGGCCAAGACTCTCTGCTTGCCATCCCTCTCCCTTCACCTTCCCCTACCCAGGTACTGTTGGGTCACATCAACAAATAAGTAGCTTGCGTAAAATGTAACCAGATTATGAGAACACTCCTTCTTTCTTTGATGGCACCTCCAATCTCTACAAACTTTTCCCTTGGAGTTCTCTAATTTGCCTTTATGGGAGCTGCAGAGATCACAGCTCTGCTGTCAATACCATTACCATTTTATTGATCATGGCTCACTACATCCCCGATCACCCAGGCTCAAGCAAGCCTCCCCCCTCAGTCTCCAGCAAGCCTCCCCCCTCAGTCTCCTGAGTAGATGGAACTATTAGAGCACTATAGTATTCCCTGCCCTGAGCTATGATTCTCTCCTCTCCCCACTCTTTATTCTTTTTCTTTCTTTCCATCTATATATTGGAATAATGAGGAGAAACTTAGGGCTAGTCCTGCCATCTCCAGGGAATATTATCCCTGGAGGTGGTAGATTACGGTTTTTTAGAATAAGAAAATAGCTTTTGCAGCAGAATAAATCCCATTCAATATCTTGTTAAATTACACAGAAAATTCCAGGAAGACAAAGAGGGCAGTGAAACTCCCTAATGCTGAAAAATGGAAGAAAATAATTACTCATTAAATTACTCCAGAACTTTGCAACTTTGATAGCAAATCCACATCCACTTCCCCCTGTTTTTAAAAAAGATATATACAACTTACATAAAAGTTAACTTTTTCATATATCAAGAACAAATTCATAAGAAAATAACAAAACATAATATATAATTAAGTATATTGAACACTGTAATTTTGCTTCTAAATGAAATCAACATTTTCCCTTTCACATTATCCTTCCTTATTATAGAGTTTAAAATGGAAATTCAGAGGAGGTCATGGTGGCACTGAATCCAACAGGAGTCCAGGGGTTTTGGGGCACAAATGAAGAGTGAGCTCTATGCCAAGTCCTCCTCTATGCAGACATGACCCAGGCTCCACCCACATTGGGACCTTTAAGTTTGCTCCCTCTGCCTTTCCAACTATTTGTATCTCTATGTCCAAAGACTTGTACACAGATGTTTATATGGCTTTATTCAAAATAGTCCCAAACTTTATTCAAGATATAACCCAGATGTCTGACAAGTGATAGATGAACCAATTGTGGTACAGTCAGTTCTTCTATAACATGACACATGCATTCCTAAAAATCACAACCTTATGCAAAAGCATGCAATAAAACCTATAGAGCTTATGGGGAAACTGAAGTTGAGTATTTGAACACTCAACTACTTCGTCAGTGATATATTTAAAAAATAGAAATAGAACCCTAGGAAAAATGGAAGTAACAGTTTTATATGCGGTAAGTAGTTAACATAAATACTACAATAGATATGGCACTTTACCATGAAAACTACCTGAAATTTGCTTTTAAAGTGGAAGTCAGAAGGGCTGCAGCTTGTCAATTATTGTGAACTGGTAAAAAGAAGTTTGTCTGGTTGAATGTGATGGCTCACACTTGTAATCCCAGCACTTCAGAGGCCAAGACAGGAGGATCACTTGAGGCCAGGAGTTTGAGACCAGCCTGGGCAACATAGCAAGATCCAGTCTCTATAGAAAATTCTTTAAAGGTCCTTAGGGGAACGTGATTGACTACAAAAGAAGCACAAAGGAACTTTTTGGAGTGATGGAAATGTTATCAATTTTGATAGTGGTGGTGATTACATGACTGTCCATTTCTCAAAACTCATTAAGTTGTATACATAAAAATGATTAATGGTATCTGTATTTAAATTATTTGTCAATAAACCTGACTCTCTGCCACTCCCCCAACACATAAAATTAGAAGGCTGCAGATGTGGGGGGCAGGGATAAAGCTAATTGAACTAAATTCCAAAAAGTAATGCACTAAACTTTAACTTTCAATAGCTATGTCTGAGTTAGCATCACAGATTAGCATTCCAAGGAGCCCCAAATGCAGAGCAAGCGTGTACCCATCTGCCAACTCTTTCCTGCAAGTCCCTGCCAAGAGCATAGTTAGGATACTAAGGGCTGGGGTCAACAGAGCTGAGAGAGAACCCCTTGAGTTGTGTGGGGCCTCCACTAAGTCCAAAGCAATTACATTCCAAAGGCAAGGGGAACAGGAAACAGAAAAGAGTTCTGTCTATTCAAGGTTCTCCAAATTTTCATCTACTGAAGATAGAGGGCATGGCAGGAAATCTGAGATAAATCCATCCAAGGCACTCTAGGCTATTGAAAATAAAGAGTAGGAAAGCTAAGAGGAGTCATTCTGGAACACTTGAGCTTTCAGCTACTGAAATCAGGTGCAGGAGAGTTTAAAGAAATCCCCCTGGGGGGCATTTCAGCCTTTCAAAATATTTAAAGTAGCTGCCTTCCAAAATCTGTGTCAGAGCAAGGCAAAGTCTCTTGAGGTGTAGAAAGCTAAGAACAGGACTATAAGGAGAAATTACCAGTGACCCCAATGGGCAAACAGACTGTAATTTTAAAAAAATTTCCTATGGTTCAGAAAGCTGGCGACACAAAGAGATCTTAAGAATCTTTCCAATAGTCATGTCCCAAGCCCTGCTGAAGGGAAAGTCTTAAGCCTGTCCTCAAAACATTTAAAGCCCAGTGTAAACTGAGTCAAGCTAAAGCTGTAACAAAGCCCAAATCTAGCTTAACTACAGATTAGACTGAATCAGTCTCAGTCCCATACTCTAGTAGCCTAAAAGAAGAGGTATGCCTATTCTGGGTGAATTATTTGCTTTAGTCCTTATTGTTTCTCTATACAAAATGTCCAACACAATAAATTATGAGACATGTAAACAAATAAGAAAATGTAACCCATGATCAGGAGAATGTATAGTCAATAGAAGTGGAGCCAGAGATGTCCTGGATGTTAAAATGATCAAATGGGGATTAAAAAAACAAACAAACAAACAAACAAACAAAATATATATATATATATATATATGGTAAAAATGATTAAAGATTTGGCAGAACAGGTGGCCAGTGTGAACAAAGGGATGAGAATTTCACCACAGACACTGAAGACTTTCAAGAACAACCAAAAAAAGAAAGCCAGAAATACAAAATAATATCTGATAAATGGTTGCATTAGCTAGGCTAACAGCAGACTAGACCAGGCAGAGAGAAAGACTGATAAACTTGAAGATGGGTTGATAGAAAGAATCTAAAGTAAAATACAAGAAGAAAAAAAATGTTGAAAATAAAAGAGAGCATATCCAAGACACATAGGAAAATATAAAATAAAGCAACATACATGTACTTCGAATACCAGGCAGAGGGAAAGGAGAGAATGGGAAGAAAAAATATTATGGGAAGAATCATAATTGACAAAAGACATCAGACTACAGATCCAAAAATATTGGAAATCTCGAGCAAGATAAATCAAAGAAAATGACAGTTAGGCACAACATAAGCAATGACTGAAAAGGAAAGAAAAAGTATAAACCTTAAAAGTAGCTAGAGAAAAAAAGATACATTACGTATAGGGAAACAATAATACAAATGATGCCTGACATTTCACCACAAACAATGAGGACAGAGAAAATAGAAGAATGTCTATAAAGTCAAGTTAGAATTTCTATGTCCAACAAAAATAGCCTTCAAAAATGAAGGCAGGGGCTGGGCATGGTGGCTCACGACTGTAATCCCAATACCTAGGGAGTTCTAGGTGAGTGGATTGCTTGAGCCCAAGAGTTAAAGACTAGCCTGGCAACCAAGGGAGACTACTTCTCCACAAAAAAATTAAAACTAGCTGGGCATGGTGGTGCATACCTGTGGTCCCAGCTATTTGGGAGGCTGAGGTGGGGAGATGACTAGAAGCCCCGGAGTTCAAGGCTACAGTAAGTCTTGAACATGCCACTTCACTTTAGCCTTGGCGACAGGAGTCCCTGTCTCAAAAAAAAAAATAAATAAAAGGAAAGAATAAAGACATTTGTAGACCACAAATATTATTAAAAGAAGGTCTTAAATCTGAAGGGAAATAATATCACATAGAAAGCAAGATCTGCAAGAAGTAATAAAGAGAACCAGAAAAAGGAACTATCTAGCAATATTAAAGATTGTATTTTAGCATCTTTATATAAAATAATATTATACAATAGTATCAACCATTTAAGCAAAAATAACATTAGTGGGTTTTTTTTGTTTGTTTATACGACAAAATAAATACAAGCCATAGGATAGGGAAAATTGTTGAATACTGTGCTAAGAGCTTTTTATTATTTATATTTATAAGATAGTATAAAATAATTTATATTTATTTATAAGATAGTATGAAATCAAGTAAACATAAAAAGGGATACTGAAAGATTTTTGATTTACAAAAAAAGAAGAAAAGAAAAAGAAGCAAATAAAGTAAAAATTTAAAGGCAAAAATATAGAAAAATCTCAAAATAATCATGCTAAGTACAACAAGCCAGATCAAAGAAATATGTACTACATGATCTAGATTATAATCTACAGTGACAGAAAGCAGATCAGTTGTTGACGCAGGAGGAGTCAGTAGAAGACAGGAATTATAAACAGGTGTGAGGAAACTCTCTAGGGTGATGGACATACTCATTATTTCGCTATCTTACTGCTGTAATTCCTTTTTGATTGTGAGTTGTGTTGTTTACTAAATATTCTGGGAAGTCACATGGCCTTCTCTTGTCTCCCTTCACCTTTCCCCTTCAGTCACAAAGGAATTGACTCCATTTCGTTGGCTGCAATGAGCTGTCTAGGCAGACATTGTAAGAAATTCATCAAACCAGCACATATTGATTGACTATCAGTAGCCAGTTCTGGGTTCTGGCTTCGAAAGATTAAAATCTTCCTTTCTTTCTTTCTTCCTTTCTCACTTCCTCCCTTACTTCCTCCCTTCCTCACTGTCTCCTTGCCTCCCTGTCTCTCTAGCTCCAAATTTAATTAACACTAAGTTTGAGAAATATTAATATTAGTCAAGATGTGGAGCAACTGACATGCACGCACTGCTGCAGGGAGTGTGAATTTGTCCTCCCACCTTAGATAATAACATTGTCGTCTTATTGTAGCAAAGGTGTGCACAGCTGATGACCCAGTGCTCACACTCCTAGACGGAGCCACAGATACCCTTGCACATGCACAGCTGGACACATACACAAGAATACTCCAATCAGTGCTGTTGGCACTAGCAAAAAATAAAAGGGGCAAATGAAAAACAAATCATGACATATTCATACACCGAAATATTACCAGAAATGAAAACAAAGCAAATATATTATAGCTACATATAGTAAATAGTGTGAATCTCAGGAGCATAATGTTGAGAGAGAAAAAAAGCTATGGAATAAAGTATATAATCATTCCATTTATTTAAGTTCAAAAATGGCCCAGTGCAGTGGCTCACACCTGTAGTTTGAACACTTTGGGAGGCCAAGGTGGGCAAATTGCTTGAGCCCAGGAGTTCAAGACCAGCTTGGGCAACATGGGGAAACCCCATCCCTACAAAAAAATGTACAAAATTAGCCAGGCATGGTAGCACGTACTTGTAGTCCCAGCTACTTTCGAGGCTGAGGTGGGAGGATCTCTTGAACCCAAGGAAGTGGAGGCTGCAGTGAGCCATGATCATGCCACTGCATTCAGCCTGGATGACAGAGTGGGATTCTGTCTCCACAAAAAATGAAATGACGTTTAAAAACATACGAAGTTAAAAATATATTGTGTTAGATTCAAATCTATATGGTGAAACTATCAGAAAGGCAAGAGTATAGTATAAACAATATTCAGGAGAGAGATCATTCTGAGGAAGCAGGGACCACACCACGCATCAGGTACAGGGATGCTTGTATTCCTACTCTTTATTTTCATTCCATACATTATGTGTAGTCAATATCAAATATATAAAACTACGGGCCAGGCATGGTGGCTCACACCTGTAATCCCAGCACTTTGGGAGGCCAAGGCAAGTGAGTCACCTGAGTTCAGGGGTTTGAGACCAACCTGGCTAACATGGTGAAAGTCTGCTTAAACTCACAGAAGACCCTAGACATCTTGTTTGAAGCTGAACATTCAGGGCTCTGCTCATAGTATGTATTCAATACATATATTTACAGAATAAATGAATGAGTAGCTGAGGGAATTAATGAATGAATAGAGTTTTAACTGAATAGCTGGAAGGGATAAAGCAGAATATGTGGTCTCCAATTTTTATTTGTTCATTCTCTGTCCATTATAGTCTAGAATGGGGATAATTCCTATAGATACAAAGAAATCAAAGCCCAAGATGGGTGGCTTTCAGTCCCTTGGCTTGGATGACGTTCTCTCTATCAGCTGAGAAACACAGGATAGAGATTGATGATCTTTGCGGATTCTTGGGAGGCAGAGGGGTTGTGGAATATTGAAGATGAGAAAATAGCAACCAGCTTTTCGAAAAAGGAGGAGGAAAGAAAATAGACAATAGGCTCCATCAACTTCAGAGTGGTCAGTTGCCTCTAGTCTAGGCAAGATTCTACATATTCCTATGCAATTCTTATTTTTAAAAAACTCTTGTTGGCACTTCAAAAAGGAAGTAGTCACTGCAAGTCAGCATGGAGCTGTTAGGCCGAATTAAGCTGAACCAACCCCACTTCCTTCTCTGGAAGCAATGGACATCTGGGGAAGGGTGTAGACAGAGGTCCTGATATTCAACAGTCAATAGAAAATACCCTGGGATCAGCAGGGGAAACAATGAAATTCAGGAAACAGGCTGGGCTCGATGGTTCATGCCTGTAATCCCAGCACTTTGGGAGGCTGAGGTGGGCAGATCACCTGAGGCCGGGAGTTTGAGACCAGCCTGACCAACATGGAGAAACCCTGTCTCTTAAAAAAAAAAAAAATTCAGGAAACAGATACAGTCATATGTCACTTAACGATAGGCATACATTTTGAGAAATGCTTCCTTAGACAATTTCATTCTTGTACAGACATCACGTACTTACACGAACCTGGATGGTGGAGCCTATAACACACCTATGCCATACAGCGATTGCTCTTAGGCTACAAGCCTGTGCAGCATACTACTGTACAGAATACTGTAGGCAGCTGTAACACAATGGTAAGTACTTGTGTACCTACACATATCTAAACATAGAAAAGGTACAGTAAAAATAAGGTAGTATCTTTTTTATTTCATGTATTGCTGCTGAACAAATAATCTTATAATAAGATATGTAGTAGGTTATACCATCTAGGTTTGTGTAAGTACCTGATGTTTGCACGATGACGAGCTTGCCTAACAAAGCATTTCTCAGAACGCATGCCTGTGGTTAAGTGTCATATAGGCAGTCTGTCACTGATAGAAACATCATTATGTGGTACGTAACTATACATACTGTTGCATGTGCCTGTGTGCAAAAACAACTTTCCTAAAATAAGAATAGTCTAATAAAAAATAAAGCCATAATTCTTCCCATGCCTCCTTGTCCAACTCTAGCCTTTCTCCTTTGAATAAGGGAAGTTGAGCCAGTCAAGCAGGAATGCAGCTTTGTGGGGAGGGTGGATGTCGCTTAACGAAACATGGGAGGCAGATGATTCAATAACTTAGATGTGGCGGCCCAGGAATTGGTGTAGACACCCAAGGGATCATATGATTCAGCTTCTTCCATCCTCCTGCGCATGTGTTCTGCCACATCTCCCCACATCTGATCTTCCTCTAACCAAGGGGACAGGGGCCCCTCTCTGCCACCCTCTCCATCCTGTGCACACACAGTAGCCCGCAGCTAGCAGGAAGGAGAAAGACGGCCATCGGGAGTCATCTGTCAGGTCTCTCTCTCTCTCCCTGTCTGAACTTAATGGAGAGAGACGCTGCTTTCCACTTACGCTCTTGATTTCTTGGGGAAAGCAGGCAGCTGGTACTCTCCCCATCCACCTAGAGGAGGGACAGTGAAGTCCAAAGGGGAGGAATCCATGATCTTCTCTTCTTTACTTCCCCTAAAGCAACTGATGAATGCTCCTAGCAAATCCACCCACCTGCTCTTCAGGATGCAGCTGACCAGGACCCTTCAGGACCATAAGCCCCAGCTGCCCTGTCACTGCCTGCAGTGCCCATGCAGAATTCTGGTGCTGCTGAGGTGAGTGCCAGCTATAGAGTGAGCACAGCTGTGGAGTGACCCTAAGGACCCGGATAGTGGATCTTGTCTCCAGACACTCAACTCCTCTCCTGTAGCCTGCTCTTTCATCTGTCCCTCAATGTACCAAGCCCATGGCCACCTCAGGATCTTTGCCCTCGCTGGTCCCTCTTCCCATTGATCTGTGCAAGTCTGGCTCCTTCTCAACAAGCAGGCCCAGCTGAAACGACACCTCCTCCAACAGGCTCTCCCAGCCATCTCGTTAGGCAACTCCCCAGTCCTCAGGTGCTTGCTAGCACATCACCCTGATTTATTTTTGTCCTAGCCTTTAACTCAATCTGCCTTGATTGTCTGATCTCTCACTAGAATTTGTGTACCTGAAGGGCAGGGCCCTTTCCTTTCTTGTCTGCCTTCATGTTGCTAGGGCCTAGAAAGTGCCTGGCACGGGCCAGGCACGGTGGCTCACACCTGTAATCTCAGAACTTTGAGAGGCTGAGGCAGGCGGAGCACTTGAGGTCAGGAGCTCGAGACCAGACTGGCCAACCTCATGAAACTGCATCTCTACTAAAAATACAAAAATTAGCCAGTCATAGTGGTGCACACCTGTAGTTCCAGCTACTTGGAAGGTCAAGGCATGAGAATCGCTTGAGTCAGGGAGGCAGAGGTTACAGTGAACCAAGATCATATCACTGCACTCTAGCCTGGGCTGGAAAAGAAAGAAGAAAATGTCTGGCACAGAGTAGAAGCTCAATAAACATCTATTAAATGGAAAAACATCAGCCATAAGGGAGGTCTTGATATGGACACATAAGGAAGAGTCCATTCACTTAAGTTGTTTATGTTACACATTCCTCTCAATAACTGTGGAAAGCTTTAAAAGCTTGATTAAATGACTCCAATGTTCTGAAACTTACAGTTTGTGAGTAGTGGATTCCAGGATGACAAACAATGCCTGTGACTAAACTAAAAGCTCCTGTTCTTTCCATTAGAACAGGGTCATTAAAAAAAAATAGCAGAGGAGTATGGTGAAACAGACTTCACTTGGAACCCTTTATATAAAACTGATGAAAATACAGGTGCTTCAATAAAAACCACAATGAGATTCCACCTCATACCCATTAGGATGGCTACTAACAACAGAAAAAAAAGAAAGAGAGAAAAAGAAAATAGCAAGTGCTGGCTGGGATGTGGAGAAATTAACACCCCTGTACGTTGTTGGTGGGAATGTAAAACAGTTCAGTCTCTGTGGGAATAACATGGCAGTTTTTCAAAAACTTAAACATAGAATTACCATATGATCCAGAAATTCCACTTCTGAGTATACACCCAAAAGAACTGAAAACAGGGTCTTGAGGAGATATTTACTTCCTCATGTTCAGAGCAGCATGATTCACAATAGCCATGAGGTGGAAGCAACCCAAGCAATCCACATATTTTGTCCATTGTCAGAGGAACAAACTATGGTAGATACAGAAAATGGAATATTATTCAGCCTTAAAAAAGGAGATTCTGGCACATGTTATAATATGAATGAACCTGAAAACATTACAGTAAGTGAAAAAAGCCATTCACAAAAAGACAAATACTATATGATTCCACTTACATGAGATTTCTACAGTGGAAAGTAGAATAATGGTTGCCAGGGGCTGGGGAAAGAAGAAATGAGGAGTTATTGTTTAATCAGTACAGTTCCAGTTTTGCAAAATGACAAGGGTTTTGGAGATGGATGATGGATGATGGTTATGATCGCACAAGAGTATAAATGCACTTAATGCCATTAAACTGTCCACTCAAAAATGGGGAAGAGGGTGAATTTTATGTTATATATATTTCAGCATAATTTGAAAAATTGGAGAGGCCAAGTGGCCACATAGAGGGGAAAGTGGCAGCGCACATCTCAGCGCGACATCATGTCTCCAGAGGACCTATGCAAGACATGCAGCACGTGGATAGCACTCTCTTTACAAGCTGCAGATACCACTGGATCATCATGGTGAAGGGGCGGAAGGACTAGATAACAGCTCCAGACAGAGCAGCATGCGGAGGCTTGCACTGTGAATTTTAGCTCGAAATCGACTGCAAGAACAAACCAGCAATCCTGAGAGGATCCACAGAGCCTCTAAAGGAAGCACATTGCTCTTACAGGACCCGGGACATACCCCAAATACTGAGTGCCCCAACTGCAGAAGTGGAAAAGGGAGACACTGATCTCCCAAACACACACCTTCACTGGAGAAGCTGAAGGTCTGTTTGTGGGAGAAGTTTCCAACTTTACCTAGAGCTGAGTCAATTTAGAGAGCCGAGCAAAATACAGGGGCAGAGGAAGCAGCAGAAAGGCCCTGGGAGCTTGCTGGTTCCCCAAGCAGCCCATTCCTGCCTGGCACCACAAGGATCCATTAGGCGGATGGCCAGAGGAGTAGGGGATAAAACTCCACAGGGAGAAGGAAGTCTCTAGCCAAAGTTGTAACCATTTGAACATGGCAAGAAGCCTTCTGGCCAGAACTCGGGGGAGGGCACAAATCCAGCGTGCAGACTCCACATGCTGTGGGAGAAGCAAGCCCTTTTCTTCTGCAGCTGGAAGGCGGGTAGCCTGGGGCAAGTTCTGAAGCCTGGCTATCCCGCATCCTGGAAACAGACTTGGGGCTGTGGGGGCGTGGAGGCAGGGCGACATGGTGGGAGTAAGACTGGCCCTTCAGTTTGCATAGGAGCAAACAGTCCCATCAAAAAGTGGGCTAAGGAAATGAATAGACAATTCTCAAAAAAAGTTATACAAATGGCCAATGAACATATAAAAATACTCAACATCACTAATGATCAGGGAAATTCAAATCAAAACCACAATGCAATACCACCTTACTCCTGCAAGAATGGCCATCATCAAAAAATCAAAAAACGGTAGATGTTGATGTGGATGCAGTGATCAGGGAACACTTCTACACTGCTGGTGGGAATGTAAACCAATAAAGCCACTATGGAAAACAGTGTGGAGATTCCTTAAAGAACTAAAAGTAGAACTACCATTTGATCCAGCAATCCCACTGCTGGCTATCTACCCAGAGGAAAAGAAGTCATTATTCAAAAAACATATTTGCACAGGCATGTTTATAACAGCACAATTCACAACTGCAAAATTGTGGAACCAACCCAAATGCCCATCAATGAGTGGATAAAGAAACTGTGGTATATATATACAATGGAATACTGCTAAGCCATAGAAAGGAATAAATTAACAGCATTTGTAGTGACCTGGATGAGATTGGAGACTGTTATTCTTAGTGAAGTAACTCAAGAATGGAAAACCAAATATCATATGTTCTCACTGATATGTGGGAGCTAAGCTATGATGACGCAAAGATATAAAAATGATACAATGGATTTTGGGGACTTGGGAGGAAGAGTGGGGGGGCAAGGGATAAAAGACAGCAAATATGGTGTAGTGTATACTGCTTGGGTGATGAGTGCACCAAAACGTCACAAATCACCACTAAAGAATTTACTAATGCAACCAAATCCACTGTGCTCCAATAACTTATGGTAAAATAAAAATAAAATAAAAAGAAATAAACTTAGCTGGAATTTGCACATTAAAAAATTGGAAAAACCTACAAGGGCTTAATCTGAATTTGGTGGGGTAGAGGTATGGGCAGCCAGGTCTGCCCGACCTCACAATAGGCTAAACAACTCATCCCTGTTAGAGCTGAAAGTCCCACATCCCAGGAGCCCCCTGGATCCCAGGGAAATCAGGAAGGCTGTTTTCCTCACCTCCCAGTACCAAATCTTTGTGGTGTCCCTGTGCAGGGACCCTGCAGCACAAACTCAAGGGTGGCAAGATATAGTTGTATTCTATGGAATTATTTTGGGGACACAGATCCTCCCATGGCACTGTGAATGGTGTCCTCTAGAAATTGTGCCAGTGGGCGCTGCCTTTGAGTCGGCTTCGGAGAAGGAAGTTGAGGGAAACACCTGCATCCTGCCCTAGCCCAAACCATGTGGACACAGGCTCATTGACTTGACTTGGGCTTTACCCCCAATCAGAAAGAACTGATCTCTCAGGCCCAGTCCCCAATGTGGTCCAGGCTACACAGTCAGCCCTGTGCACCTTCCTTGATTGCCAAGGTCTGATTGAGCTGCATGAGGTCATTCCAGCTCACAGACAAATTTAAAGAGAAGTCCACCAGAAGAGAGTTTTTGGAACAACTCTGTCTTGAATAGTCACAGCAAACTTCATAGGACAGGTTCGAGAAAGTGGAGAGAACAGGGCAGTTCCATGCCAGACGGTTTAGATATGGCTCCCCCCCTTAACTTTCTGGGGTGCTTAGCCCTGTGAATCACAATTTTGAGGGGAAAAATAGATTTTCAGTTGGAGTTTCACCCTAAATTTTGCCTTATACAAAGTTTAGTATGTGATTCATAAAAGGAGAGCAAGAGCTTATGTACTTTTCTTGAAGGTTTTAGTTTGACATGTTTGATTTTGTGATTAGCAGAGAAGGGAAGTTGTATTTTCCTGATAATTGTATGTTTTTCTCTGTGAGAAATTTTAGGTCGAGGTATTTATATAGGAAAAGACTATTGATGAAGCTAAAATTCATCTTACAGACACAGGAAACTATACACAAATACTCATTGAAGCTTTGCTTGTAATAGTCCAAAACTGAAAACGATCCAAATGTCCTTCAATGAGTGAATGCTTAAATAGACTTCAGTACATCCGTAACATGAAATACTACTCAGCCCTAAAACAAAACAAACATTTGATACACACAATAACTTGGAAGGATTTCAAAGGCTTTATGCTGAGCGAAAAACAAAGCCAATATCAAAGGTCACATACCATACGCTTCCATTTATTTAACAGTCTCAAAATGTGTGGCAGGGGCTATATGATAGAGTTGCATTGGGTTCACAAATCTATACGTGTGACAAAACCCATACAACTATATGACAAAGAAAAATGACTGCATGTAAAAATTGGTAAAATTTTAACAAGATGTGTTTTGTTAATAATATTGTAGAGGTTGGGCATGATGGCTGGATGGGCACAGTGGCTAATGCCTGTGATCCCAGCACTTTGGGATGCCAAAGTGGGCAGATCACCTGAGGTTGGGAGTTCAAGACCAGCCTAACCAATGTGGAGAAACCCTGTCTCTACTAAAAATACAAAATTAGCAGGGAATCGCAGCTACTCGGGAGGCTGAGAATTATTTGAACCTGGAAGGCGGAGATTGCAGTGAGCCAAGATGGCACAATTGTACCCCAGCCTGGGCAACAAAAGCAAAACTCCATCTCAAAAGAAGAAGAAAAAAAAAAAAAGGTAGTCATGCCAGGTACTGTGTTTGTGCTTTGCATACATTATTTCTAATCTCACAACTACCTTGCTGGAGAGAAAGCGTCAGCCTCCTCTTCACAGGTGTGGAAACTCATTCAGAGGGTAAATGACACTTGCAGCCAAATGAGTTAGTAATGTTGATAAAGAAGTTCAGTCTTGGGACTTGGAATTGACATCCTGGCTTCAGGTCTCAGCCAAGCGCTTAACGGGTTAACACCAACATGTTCCTTAACCTTACCAAGCTTTGTCAAGTTTATCTTTCTAATGGAACAAGAACATCAACCTCTTAAAGTTTAGGGGAGAATTAAATAACATATTATATAGAAAGCACCTACCAAACTTAGAAAGAGGCAAAATTCCACCTCCATTTGCTTAGGATCCCACCTGAACTCAAGAATTAAATTGACATATGATAGATTTATAGGAGAAAAGCACACAAATTTAGTTAATACAAGTTTTATGTGACATGAGATCCCTCATAAGGAAAATAAACCCAAAGAAGCAGTTAGGGTCAGTTACTTACACACTAAATTGGACAAAAAAATAGGAAGTTGTAAAATGTGATAAGACAAAGGGGCTGGGCTAGGGTAATAAATTGGGAGGAAAAATGGCTAACGTGATAAGGTTTGTTTGTACAGATTTCCCACGGCTCAGCTTCCCATCCTTAATAAGAATATTATTTTTCTTTCAGTATAGGGAGGACATCTTTCACATGGGCATTTCA
This sequence comes from Sapajus apella, assembly GCF_009761245.1. Taxonomy (NCBI): domain Eukaryota; kingdom Metazoa; phylum Chordata; class Mammalia; order Primates; family Cebidae; genus Sapajus; species Sapajus apella. Next base: position 32,052,013 of record NW_022436952.1, read on the forward strand.
TTTCCTGCTTTTGAGAAAGAGAATAAAGGTCAAAATAAAGAATGATCTTCTTGTACCTGCTGGGTTTTTTTTTTTTTTTTTACCTTGCCTTTAATTTAAAATAAACCAGACCAGTGAATTTTGGGTGGCATATTCTTAACTCCTTCACAAATAAAGATCCTTATTTTTCTCCTACCAAAAAAAGGTGGGGGGGTACTGGGTTTCATCAAGCAAGAGTGAGGTTCCTGGTAGGGACAAAGTGTCGAGTGGGTTTATTATTCACTGATGATGAAGAGCTTACACAAAAGAAAGGACAGATTCTGGCGGCTCTGCGTAATTTAGTGTTTCGGCTTTAGGTCTGTTTCTTATCTGAGTGAAAGGCATTGTCTCCCATTCTGGGGGCACAGAGTAGCATGTCTGAGTCTCCTGGAGCATGGCTTAGCCCTACTTCCACCTTCTTCTTTCCAAATATAAATGGCAACATCAGTAAGTGCTGCTATATTTCCTGGAGGATCCCATGCAAGTATGTGATACATTATTATCTGTCTAATTCATGAAGTGTGTCCCAAGCCCATCATCCTGTGAGTTTCACTCCACTAATAAGATTCCGTGAGATGGAGACTGTTGAGAGAAGCACCAACCCTTGGAGCACCTGCCAGGTATTGCAGACACAGGGAGAGGCGGTGGAGGGCCAGCCTGAGGGCTTTCTGGCCTGAGCTGGAGTCTACCAGATGGAAGCAGTTCCCAGTAAATGGAGCAGCACGCTGGGGAGGAGAAGGAGAAGGTTGAAAGGAGGCTGCTGGAAGTGGGGTGGGGTGGGCTTGGAAGTCCAAGTCAATGGAATCAGTGCTGCATTGCCCAACAGGTAACCAGCAGGTGCTCAGGGAATCAATAAATAATGCTTTTGAAAGAATCCAACATTCTCAACTTCATACACATGCACAAAGATCAAAGTGGCTATTATTTATAAAATCAGAAGTCACGTATACATTCTTATCATTATTTTTCAGTTAGTAATGGGTATTTGAAATTACATGCCCAAACACATTATAACCTTTTTAGAGCCTAGGACCACTCGGGTCTTGCTCTGGTTGGAGCTCATCCCTCGGGAAGGAGACAAAGGTCCCCAAGTTGGCTAGAGACTGGGAGAAAGATGAGATGCTCCCTCTCAGCTTTTGCATGCCTCCATGTTTAATCCTTCTACCTCTTGTCTCATACTTTACATAGCGGTAAATGTGTCACCTGCTTGGGTTTGAGGTAAATGTTAGTCCAGGGTTAATCAGATGAGCTGAAACACAGTGATGCTTTTTCGCTGATCTCTTCCACTGTGTTGAACTCCATTCTGTTCTGAAGCTTTTCTCTGACACCCTGTCTGTGGGGTATGTGGAGGTTCAGGGACCCAGTGAGCTGTTGGTAGCAGTATTAGATGTTGACTTGTGAACATGTTACTTGAGCTTTGGAGAAAAGAGGGATATTATAAGAAAGCTGTGTTGGACCCAGCTGGATCATCGGACTCTAGCAAGTCAGGCAAGAGAAGAGAGAGTTGGCATATGAGGCAAGAAGCTGAAAAGGACCCAAGAGATGGGGACTAGGGCCCATATATGTGGACTTTGGGTGGCCTTGAAATAATATGCAACATACTAGATATTGATCATTCTGCTCCTTAAAAGTTAGATTGTATGGCCAAACCCCAAACCCAAATACTGATTTCTTACTTCTAGGCATTTGCCTCTCATGGTTCTTTCTATCCATGGAGTTTGCAATCTCCAGTTTCTCTTCTGCCTTTTCCCTCCTTCTTGCTTTCTCTATCTGCTTTTCAAGATTTCTGTCAAATGCTACATCTTCTCCGAAACCTCATCATCCTTCCAGACCAAAGTGGCCTATCTCTACCTCTTCTGATGCCCCACAGCCTGTGACACCCTCATTCCACATTTATTGGGCACTTCTCCCAGTGCTAGAGATATTGGGATAACCTGGACATGTACCATCTCAGCCCTTGGGAGCTTACATTCTAGGGGGTGGGATGGGAAAGGGGGAAATGATCCTCAAGTGAACAAGTAAACAAAGTAATTTCCAATGGTGACCAATGCTTTGAAAGACCTTAAACAGGCTACAGCGTGTGGTTTCTTTAGGGAAGATCAGAGGAGGCCTCTCTAAGAAGGTGACAATCTGAGCCCTACGAGATAAGGAAGATTCAGCCATAAAACAAGCCAGAGAAAGAACGCATCCATGCAGAGGAACCAGAAAAGGCAAAGGCCCTGGGGTTGGTATGCTTTTCAAATGAAAAGAAAGCCACTGTGACTGGAAAGTCAGAGAGGACAGTAGACCTGTCAGAGCCTTGTAAGCCAAAGGTTGTCAGTAGATGGGCTTTAGAAAGAGCCCTCTGGCTTCAGAATGGAGAACGAGTTTGAGGGGAGCAAGAATGGAAGCAGGGGGACCAATTAGGTGACCTTTCCAATAGTCCAGGTGAAAGACTGAACTAAGGCAGAGGCACTGAGAGTGGAGAGGTGGCAACAGATTGCAGACATCCTTTGACTGTCTTATTGATGGACTCATGAGTACAGGGGACAGAGGGGTGCTGCTCAGTTGTCCTCTGTCCCTCATTGCCTAGTATGGCAGGGACTCAAGGACATTTTGTAAATTTCAATGCCAACTCAAGTTAAACCCAGGGGCAGAGCCTGTGCAGTATCCCTCTCCATGTGTCCAGACAGTCACCAGATTATTTCCAGCTCCTAGGGTTGCTTATTCTCTAACAAGTGCTGCTCCCTCAAATCCTGCCTGGCTGCCAAGGGAGAAGTACAGATCATAAAATTCAACCTCAACCCTCCCTTCCAGATCCTGAGGCTTGTCTTTTATTCCATGGCTTTGTGAAAAGCAGAAGCAATAATCCAACCACATGTCTTCTTAAACAAGGAAGTATTTTACTTTTAAATGGAAGGACACAGTTATCAAAGGGTCAGAGACTAATTCTAGGCAGGGATGGGCTGGGTGCGTTGGGGACTCTGTTCTTTTCTTTGAACCTTCAGATGCCCAAATACAGGAAATGTCAGGGCAAATAAAAGAACAGAAAAGAAAAGGTTGGTAGAAATTTGACCGGTCTGCTTGTGATTGCTTAAGATGATGCTAAGGCCTGAAGCTGACCTGGCCATGCTTTAAAGGAAATGAACCCAAGGAAAGGCTTTGGGGGCCTGGAAGGGAGCTTCTCTGTCCAGTGCACACCCAGGAGCAGCCGTAGATGAGGCCACACTGCAGACTCCCACTAAGCTTTTGGTTTGAGTCTCACACTCCTAGGAATAGAGACAGATGCCTCATGATAGGCATAAACACAGCCCCTGTGTATGTGTCACTGATACGTTGAACAAGGACAACTTTGGGAAGAAATTATATAGCAGCTTTCATTTTGGTCTCCCATTGTGTCTTTAAACTAATTTTGAGGGCTGGTTCTTCTTCTGCCCCTATATAAAACACAAGGCAGAACCCATGATTTTTCTAGTTGCTCTCAACTAATACTAACCAGTCCCTGACATGTGCTAGTACTTCCTGCCTCAGGACCTTTGCACAAACTACTTCCATTACCTGTGTCTCCCTATTCCTCACTTTTCAACTTAGCAAACATTGCTCATTTTATAATTCTCAGCTTAAATACTGCTTTCTCAGAGAAGCATTCTCCAGGACCCCAATATATTCTTTTCCATTGTGTTGCTTATCACAGTGTATATGTATATTTGTGTGATTATTTCATGTTTGTCTCCAAGAGGAAAGTAACATAATCTTTTTGCTCTTTGTGTGATACTCTTGGTGGTGAGCAGAATGCCCATCACATAGTAGATGCTCAGTAAATTTATATTAAATGGATGGATCGACAGATGGATGGATGGATGGATGGATGGACAGATGTATAAATAGATGGTTGATGAATGGACAGATGGATGGATGGCTATACTAACAGGAAGCTCCCACTGTTTTACCTTTTGCCTCAAGTTCCAATATGGCTCGGCACAGCACTATTACTGGTCCTATTGTTATTTAAATGTTTTTGTGTTTTGTTCATTGTGATTTTTTTGGCAGTAATTTTGATTTTTTAAATAGTTCATTAAAATATTACTTATTTCTATTACCAAACTTTTTGGTGTCCCCTTGGTTTTGGATACAAGGCTAGTGCCTCATTTACCACACCCTAGTCCTGACCTGCCCACAGTAAGCACTTAATGAATGGTAATGATTGTTAAAATAATTACTGTTGTATCAAGAAGAGCAAGATCCAATAGAACAATCACAGGCTTTAGAGTCAGGCAAACTTGGGCTCCAACCTCTGACCTTGGGAAACTTGGGTTCCAACTGCTGACCTTGTGGGTGAAAGAAACCAGCAGGGCCTAACAAGGGAGGAAGGCTGGGTACTTCCCAGGGGAGGGGCAGACTTCTAGACACCTGTCAGGTACACAGACACAGAGAGAAGCTGAGCACCTTTTGGCCTGGGCTGAGCCTTCAAAGATATGGGGGAGGCGGTCCCAGTGGGTAGAGAGGGGCCAAGTCTGGGGCAGAGAAGAAGACAGAGGGAACTGCCTGAAAGAATCACATGGGTCATGGTGGAAGACACTGGCTCAGGTGTGTATGGGTTCCTGGGGAATAGGGAGGGAGCAACCCCTCAGAAAGGATACTTGCCCTAAGCCAGAAGTCTCTGGGATTCCACAGGGAAGGTAAGAACTTGAATAGAAGCTCAACTCGTCAACTCCTCAGACTCTGGCACCTCATCTTCATCAACCAAAAGGTGCAACACATTAGTGCCAACTGCAGAGTGCCTAAAGCCATGACTACACAGGGAACCCAGAGCAAAATGAAAGTGTGGGGCCCCTTGCTCAAAACTGTTAACTCCTAAACAAAGACGGCAGCAGAGCCTGAAACCAGGAGCAAGGCCCTGTGTAAGTGCACAGGTCACATGCCCATGACGCCAGCCCTGATCTGGAGCTCACAGCATAGTAGCCACACTGCAGTTGTGGCATCCTGGGTCAGGATACAGCAGGAGCAGAGCCGAGGCTCCTACCCCATCCTCTCACCTCTGCCAGCCCCTGGGAATTTCTCTGCCCATAATGTAAACTCAGGCCCACTTTTTCTCAGCTCTCACTCATTGTGCCAAATTATGACTCACTGCCCTCTGGGGTCCAAGGAGGCCATGGGCTCCAGGCCTCAGTGTAGATTTGGCATCAGAGCCTTGGAGAAAACACCAAGGGCTGTTCCATGAAGACTGTGCTGGACACGGCAGGAACTTGAGTGGTTTCTTTGGGCCCTGACAGGATTCAGAAGTGAAGGAGAGGAGAGTCAGAACCATGAGCATGAAGCCAGAAAGAGCCCAGGAGTGGGGAATGAAATATTCTTTATACTTTGAATCTCATGTGACAGAGAGCTCTCTCAAAATGTCCTCCGGAGAAACGAGAAATAGTTTATTGGCTCATGAATTCAGAATGAATGGCAGGCATCCAGCTCAGGGAAAACCAGCCCCAGGGAATGCAGCACCACAGGATCCTGGTATCAATGGCATTGCTCTTCTGAAGGCAAACCATATAATCGTTACCCCCTGAAGGAGCTGCTGCTCTTCTGTCATTAGAATCTGAAAAATCCCCGGGAAGGACCCCAATTGTCTGACTGGGGAGGTGGGTGCACATCTGTTGCAAAGGAGCAGGTGCTGTGATTGGCAAGAGCCTCATAGAACCTGATACCTACATGTGCAGAGCAGTTCCCCAAAGAAGAGTGCATCTTTCCAGAAGAAAGGAGGGTGCTGAGAAAAACAAACACATGCCCCCTACTTTACTTAAAAAAATAAAAAATACTTAATCACAGGACTTGTCTTAAAGTATTGATAACCATGCTAAATGTTCATCGTTCCCTGAGCATTTATCCTAGAGAAATGATGACCTACATTCACACAAACAAAACAGTACACGAATGTTCATTGCAGCATTATTTGTAATAGCCCAAAACTGGAAACACTCAGATGTCCTTTAATGGATAAATGATTAAACAAACTGTGGTTCAACCATATCATGGAATACTATTCAGCAATAAATGAATTATTGGTGCATGCAACAACCTGAATGAATCTCCAGAGAAGTCAGCTGAGTGAGGAAAGGCCAATCCCAAAAGGTGATATATCAGACGATTCCATTTACATAACGTTATTAAAATAACAAGACTATAAACATGGAGAACAGATTAGTGGTTGCCAGGAATTGAGGAAGGAGTGGGATGTGTGGGAGGGAGAAAAGTGTAGTTATACAAGGGTTACATATGGGATCCTTGTGGTAAAGGAACTGTGTCAATGTCAACATCCTCAACTATATTGTACTATAGTTTTGCAACATGTCACCATCGAGATAACATGGTGTCAAAGTCAAACAAAATACAGAACCCGGGGGACAGAGTTTGCAGTGAGCTGAGATCGTGCCACTGCACTCCAGTCTGGGTGACAGAGCGAGACTCTGTCTCAAAAAAAAAAAAAAAACCTCTAAATTTTAAATGCTGTATTTGGGATGCAAGAATTGTCCAGGCATACACACTGTCTGGGTAGTCTTTAGTATGTCTACAGACCAAAGACAAACCTAGAGGTTTTATTAAAAACAGAGAAGTTACATATTGTTTTGCAAGAAAGTTCGTTGGCACTAGTAAAGTTTTAGGAAACAGGCAAGTTGTGATTGATGAGTGATAGCAGTGGGTAAGACTAGCCTTAGAGTCACAGCAGGTTGTTTCAGTAGCTGTTAGATAAAACAGGTTTCGGGATAGCACAGGCTTGCAGAGGACTACATCCTTAGAGCAATGTTATATGCCCCAGTCAGGCTTGCAGAGAATCACATTATTAGACCAATGTTATATGCCTTCAGTGCTTCTCCCCCTGGCATCTCAACTGTGTTTTAGTTGGGTATGATAAGAATGACCCAATTGTATGATCAAGTTTTACTCTAGGTAAAGAGTACACTACCTGGCCAGACCCAGTGGTTCATGCCTGTAATCCCAGCACTCTGGAAGGCCAAGGTGGGCATATCACCTGAGATCTGGAGTTCAAGACCAGCCTGACCAACATGGAGAAACCCCATCTCCACTAAAAATGCAAAATTAGCCGTGCATGGAGGTGCATGCCTGTAATCCCAGCTACTTGGGAGGCTGAGGCAGGAGAATCGCTTGAACCCAAGAGGCAGAGGTTGCAGTGAGCCAAGATTGCGCCATTGCACTCCAACCTGGGCAACAAAAGAGAAACTCCATCTCAAAAAAAAAAAAAATGAATACACTACCCAGTATCTCTCTGTTTTATTTCTTACAACTGCATGTGAATCTACAATTATCTCAAAAACTTCAATTTAAAAATATTAATGATCATGTTTATGTGTACCTTATTTGTATACTGTAGACACATCCAAAATATGCCTCAATTTGATCATTTCCATGCCTTTGTCTTAAATGGTGAGCTCTATTATCAGAGAGACCTTGGTTCAAATCTCCCAGCTTTGCCCTTTACTACACATGTGGGTATATAGCAAATACTAGCAAATTACTTTATTGCTGTATGTCTCTATAGCTTCACGTGGAAAAAAAAGATAATGACTGTACCTATTTCACAAAGTTGTAGTTAAGATTTAATGATATAATACTTGTAAAACATAAAACAGTAAGTAGCCTCTGTCTCATTGTAACTATTTACTATTCTTACTACTTGCAGTTACAGCTGACTAAAATCTTCTTCCTCCCTTCTCTGCCTTTTGAAGCAATATACAGTCTCTGTCCTATTTTTGAGATCTAGGTCAAATGCTATTCCTTTCAGAAATGCTTCTCTTCATCCCAATCCAAAGAGATGTATCTGGACTGCCTTGGAAATCCCCATTAGGCACAAAGACTCCACAGCTCTAGATGGCAGAAACTTCCTCAGTCCTCTATCTTACCCTAACTAGAATAAGGCATCTTTACTAATATTTATGTAATCCTTCTGTAACAAGTATCTAGCTTAATTAAAAGCAACAAGCCTCAGCTGGGCATCGTGGCTCACACCAGTTATCTTAGCACTTTGGGAGGTGGAGGTGGGAGGATCACTTGAGCCCAAGAGTTCAAAACCAGCCTGGGCAACATAGCAGGACCCCATTTCTACAAAAAAAATTTTTTTTAAGCTAGCCAGGCTTGGTGGTGCATGCCTGTAGTAATGACAGGGAAGCTAAAGTAGGAGGACCACTTGAGCCTGGGAGGTTGAGGCTGCAGTGAGCCAAGATAGTGTCACTGCACCCCAGCCTGGGTGACAAAAGAAGACCCTGTCTCAAAAAATTTAAAAAAAATAAAGCAACAAGCCTCTTCTTGAATAAGGACCATTACATTTGCATTCAGCAAACATACAAAAAAGCTAAATCTATCCTTATGGCCCAAAGGGAGGATTATCAGTTAGCTTTCGCTGCATAATAAACCACCACAAAATGTAGTGGCTCAAAACAGCAAACAGCTATTCTCACAATTCTGTGGGTCGGATGGATAGTTCTCCTGGTCTGAGCCATCTCAGCCAGGGTTTGAAGGCCTAGGATGACCTCTCAGCTGGCACAACTGGGCTCTCTGGGGACCTTTCTCTCCTTGTAGTCTCTCCTCCTTTGGGAGGCTAGCATAAGCAGGTACACATGGTGGTATAAATGTTTTCAGCAGCAAAATATTAATAGTGCAAGTCTGAATGCACCAGCACTTTTCAGGCCTCTGTTTTCATCACATGTTCTATTGTCTCATTGTCCAATGAGTCACGTAGCCAAGACCAGATTCAGTAGGGGAAGGGACTTCCCAAGACCACGCACACTGGGTGGTAGGAAGTATTGCACCCATTTTTTAAAAATGGTCTATCAAAGGAAGAAATTAGTTAAATATTTAAACCAAAATCTAATTTCAAATAATCAGTTTGAGTTAGGAAAAACATTTGATGCAAAACTGAAAGCAATTTATTTGACTTGGTATCACCAAATACAAATACAGTGACTGGTATACAGGAATGGTCAGAAGATATATAAGGGATCCCATAGGGCCCAAAGGGAAGATTATCAGTTAGCTTTTGTTGCATAATAAATCGCCCAATAAATCTTTGCAACCCCAGAGCAGTTTCAATTGCATGGCATAGTGAGACTTTAGCTACAAGCCTCTTTAGGGAGATGTTGTTTGGATTTGTTTTGTTTCTCCAAAAAGGACCTGGGCCCAGTCTTACACATCAGGTGAAACAAGAAGATGAGTTGGCAGGCTCTGTTATTCTCCTTATTGCTTAAGAAGAGAGTTTTTCTCATGTAATAGGCCGTTTATGATCATGCACAAGGATTCCCGGGCAAGATAGCCAAATAGGCACAGCTTCAGTCTGCAGCTCCTAGTGAGACCAATGCAGAAGATGGGTGATTTCTGCATTTCCAACTGAGGTTCCCAGTTCATCTCACTGGGACTGGTTAGACAGTGGGTGCAGCCCATGTAGGGCAAGCAGAAGCAGGGTGGGGCATCACCTCACCTGGGAAATGCAAGGGGTTGGGGAACTCCCTCCTCTAGCCAAGGGAAGCCGTGAGAGATGGTACTATCCAGCCCAGATACTATGCTTTTCCCATGATCTTTGCAACCTGCAGACCAGGAGATTCCCTCGGGTGCCTATATCTCCAGGGCCATGGTTTTCAAGCACAAAACTGGGTGGCCATTTGGGCAGACACTGAGCTAGCTTTGGGAGTTTTTTTTTTTTTTTTTTCAAACCCCAGTGGCACCTGGAACACCAGCAAGACAGAACCATTCACTCCCTTGGAAAAGGGGATGAAGCCAGGAAGCGGAGTGGTTTCATGCAGCAGATCCCATCCCCACAGAGCTCAACAAGCTAAGTTTCACTGGGTTGAAATTCTCACCACCAGAACAGCAGTCTGAAGTCAACCTGGGACACTTGGTAGGGGAAGGGGCATCCACCATTGCTAAGGTTTGAATAGGCAGTTTTCCCCTCATAGTATAAACAAAGCCACCAGGAAGTTCAAACTGGGTGCAGAACCCACCGTAGCATGGCAAAGCTGCTGCAGCCAGACTGCCTCTCTAGATTCCTCCTCTTTGGTCAGGGAATCTCTGAAAGAAAGGCAGCAGCCCTAGTCAGGGGCTTATACGTACTCCCATTTCCCTGGGACAGAGCACCTGGGGGAAGTGGTGGCTGTGGGTGCAGCTACAGCAGACTTAAACATTCCTGTCTGCCAGCTCTGAAGAGAGCAGCAAATCTCCCAGCACAGTGCTTGAACTCTGCTAAGGGACAGACTGCCTCCTCAAGTGGGTCCCTGATCCCTGTGCCTCCTGTCTGAGAGACACCTCCCAGAAGAGGTCAACAATCACCTCATGCAGGAGAGCTCTGGCTGGCATCTTGTGGGGTCCCCTCTGGGACAAAGCTTCCAGAGGAAGGAGCAGCAATCTTTCCTGTTCTACAGCCTCCACTGGTGATATCCAGGCAAACAGGGTCTGGAGTGGACCTCCAGAAAACTACAGCAGACCTGCAGCAAAGGGGCCTGATTGTTAGAAGAAAAAATAATAAACGGAAAGCAATAGCATCAACATCAACAAAAAGGATGCCCAGACAAAACTCCAACCAAACATCACCAACATCAGAGACCAAAGGTAGATAAATCCATGATGAGGAAAAAACAGTGCAAAAAGGCTGAAAATTCCAAAAACCAGAATGCATCTTCTCCTCCAAAAGATCACAACTCCTTGTCAGCAAGGGAACAAAACTGGACAGAGAATGAGTTTGATAAATTGACAGAAGTAAACTTCAGAAGGTGGATACTAACAAACTTCTCCAATTAAAGGAGCATATTCTAACCCAATGCAAGGAGGCTAAGAACCTTGATAAAAAGTTAAAGGAAATTCTAACTAGAATAACCAATTTAGAGAGGAACATAGATGACCTGATGGAACTGAAAAACTGTTAATAAAATAGCACGAGAACTTTGTGAAACATACGCAAATATCATATAGCTGAATCCATCAAGCGGAAGAAGAGATATCCAAGATTGAAGATCAACTTAATGAAATAAAGTGTGAAGACAAGATAAGAGAAGAAAGAATGAAAAGGAATGAACAAAGCTTCCAAGAAACATTGGACTATGTGAAAAGACCAAATTTATGATTGATTAGTGTACCTGAAAATGACAAAGAGAATGGAAACGAGCTGGAAACACACTTCAGAATATTATCCAGGAGAACTTCTGCAATCTAGCAAGACATGCCAACATTCAAATTCAGAAAACACAGAGAACACCACAAAGATACTCCTAGAGAAGAGCAACCCTGAGACACATAATCATCAGATTTATCAAGGTTGAAATGAAGGAAAAAATGTTAAGGGCAGCCAGAGAGAAAGGTCAGGTTACTAACAAAGGGAAGCCCATCAGACTAATAGTGGATCTCTCTGCAGAAATCGTACAAGCCAGAAGAGAGTGAGGGCCAATATTCAACATTCTTAAAGAAAAGGGTTTTCAACCCAGAATTTCATATCTAACCAAACTAAGCTTCATAAGTGAAGGATAAATAAAATCCTTTACAGACAAGCAGACTTTTGTCACCACCAGGCCTGCCTTACAAGAGCTCCTGAAGGAAGCACTACATATGGAAAGGAAAAACCAGTACCAGCCACTGCAAAAACATACCAAAATGTAAAGACCATCAACACTATGAAGAAACTGAATCAACTATTGTGCAAAAATACCAGCTAACATCATAATGACAGGATCAAATTCACACATAACAATATTAACTTTAAATGTAAACATGTTAAATGCCCCGATTAAAAGACACAGACTGGCAATGGATAAAGAGTCAAGACCCATCAGTGTACTGTATTCAGGAGACACATCTCACATAGGCTCAAAATAAGGGATGGAGAAATATTTACCAAGCAAATGCAAAGCAAAAAGAAGCAGGAGTTTCAATCCTAGTCTCTGATAAAACAGACTTCAAACCAACAAAGATGAAAAAAGGCATAGAAGGGCATTGATGGTAAAGGGATCAATGCAACAAGAAGAGCTAACTATCCAAAATATATATGCACCCAATACAGGAGCACCCAGATTCATAAAGCGAGTTCTTAGAAACCTACAAAGAAATTAAGATTCCCACACAATAATAGTGGGAAACTTTAACACCCCATTGTCAATATTAGACAGATCAGTGAGACAAAAAATTAAGAAGCATATTGAGGACTCGAACTCAAATCTGGACCAAGTGGACCTAATAGACATCTACAGAACTCTCCACTCCAAATCAACAGAATATACATTCTTCTCAGCACCACATAACACTTATTCTAAAATTGACCACATAATTGGAAGTAAGACACTCTTCAGCAAATGCAAAAGAACGTAAATCATAACAAACAGTTTCTCAGACCACAGTGCAATCGCATTAGAACTGAGGATTAAGAAACTCACTCAAAATTGCACAACTACGTGGAAACTGAACAACCTGTTCCTGAATGAATACTGAGTAAATAACAAAATTAAGTCAGAAATAAATAAGTTCTTTGAAACCAATGAGAACAAAGACACAACATACCAGAATCTCTGGGACACAGAGAAAATAGTGTTTAGAGGGAAATTTATAGTACTAAATACCCACATGAGAAAGCGGGAAAGATCTAAAACTGACACCCTAACAACACAATTAAAAGAACTAGAGAAGCAGAAGCAAACAAATTCAAAAGCCAGCAGAAGACAAGAAATAACTAAGATCAGAGCAGAACTGAAGGAGATAGAGGCACGAAAAAACCCCCCAAAAAATTGATGAATCTAGGAGCTGGTTTTTTGAAATGATTAATAAACAGACTGCTAGCCAGACTAATGAAGAAGAAAAGAGAGAAGAATAAAATCGACATAATAAAAAATGATAAAGGGAATATCACCACTAATACCATAGAAATACAAACTACTGACAGAGAATACTAGAAACACCTCTATGCAAATAAACTAGAAAATGTAGAAGAAATGGATAAATTCCTGGACATATACACCCTCCAAAGACTAAACCAGGAAAAAGTCAAATCCCTGAATAGACCAATAATAAGTTCTGAAATTGAGGCAGTAATTAATAGCCTACCAGCCAAAAAAGTCCAGGACCAGACGGATTCACAGCCAAATTCTACTAGAGATACAAAGAGGAACTGATACCATTCCTTCTGAAACTATTCCAAACAATAGAAAAAGAGGGACTCCTCCCTAACTCATTTTATGAGACCAGCACCATCCTGATACCAAAACCTGGCAGAGACACAACAAAAAAAGAAAATTTCAGGCCAACATCCCTGATGAACATTGATGTGAAATTCCTCAACAAAATACTGGCAAACCAAATGCAGCAGCACACTAAAAAGCTTATTAATCACGATCAAGTAGGCTTCATCCCTGGGATGCAAGGCTGGTTCAACATACACAAATCGATAAATGTAATCCATCACATAAATGGAACCAAAGACAAAAACCACAGGATTATCTCAAAAAATGCAGAAAAGGCCTTCAATAAAATTCAAAAATCCTTCATGCTAAAAACACTCAATAAACTACATGTTGATGGAACATATCTCACAATAATAAGAGCTATTTATGACAAACCCGCAACCAATATCATACTGCATGGGCAAAAGCTAAAATTATTCCCTTTGAAAACCAACACAAGACAAGGATGCACTCTCTCACCACTCCTATTCAATATAATATTAGAAGTTATGGCCAGAGCAGTCAGGCAAGAAAAAGAAATAAAGCATATTCAATCAGGAAGAGAGGAGTCAAATTGTCCCTGTTTGCAGATGACATGATTGCATATTTAGAAAACCCCACAGTCTCAGCCCAAAAACTCAAGCTGATAAGCAACTTCAGCAAAGTCTCAGGATACAAAATCAATGTGAAAAAATCACAAGCATTCCTATACTCCAATAATAGACAAGCAAAGAGGCAAATCATGAGTGAACTCACATTTGCAATTGTTACAAAGACAATAAAATACCTAGCAATACAACTTACAGGGATATGAAGGACCTCTTCAAGGAGAACTGCAAACCCCTGCTCAAGGAAATAAGAGAAGACACAAACAAATGGAAAGACATTTCATGCTCATGGATAGGAAGAATCAACATCATGAAAATGGCCATACTGCCCAAAGTAATTTATAGATTCAGTGCTATTCCCATCAAGCTACCATTGACTTTCTTTATAGAATTTTAAAAAATTAAATTTCATATGGAACCAAAAAAGAGTCCATATAGCCAAGACAATCCCAAGCAAAAAGAACAAAGCTGGAGGCATCACACTACCTGACTTCAAACTAAACTACAAGGCTACAGTAACCAAAATCACATGGTACTGGTACCAAAACAGATATGTAGACCAATGGAACAAAACAGAGGCCTCAGAAATAACACCACACATCTACAATCATTTGATCTTTGACAAATCTGACAAAAACAAGCAAGGGGGAAAGGATTCCCTATTTAATAAATAGTTTTGGGAAAACTGGCTACCCATATACAGAAAACTGAAACTGGACCCCTTCCTTACACCTTATACAAAAATAAACTCAAGATGGATTAAAGACTTAAATGTAAGACCTAAAACCATAAAAACCCTAGGAAAAAAACCTAGGCAATATCATTTGGGACACAGGCATGGGCAAAGACTTCATGACAAAAACACCAAAAGCAATTGCAACAAAAGACAAAATTGACAAATGAGATCTAATTAAACTAAAGAGCTTCTGCAAAGCAAAAGAAACTTTCATTAGAGTGAACAGGCTATCTACAGAATGGGAGAAAATTTTTGCAATCTACCCATCTGACAAAGTGCTAATATCCAGAATCTACAAGAAACTTAAACAAATTTCCAAGGAAAAAACAACCCCATCAAAAACTGGGTGATAGATATGAACAGACACTTTTCAAAAGAAGACATTTATGTGGCCAATACACATTTGAAAAAAAGCTCATCATCACTATTCATTAGAGAAATGCAAATGAAAACTACAGTGAGATACCATCTGACACTAGTTAGAATGGTGATCATTAAAAAGTCAGGAAACGATAGATACTGGACAAATAGGAATGCTTTTACATTGCTGGTGGGAGTGTATATTAGCTCAACCATTGTGAAAGACAGTGTGGCGATTTCTCAAGGATCTAGAACCAGAAATACCATTTAACCCAGCAATCCCATTACTGGGTATATGCCCAAAGGATTATAAATCACTCTACTATAAAGACACATGCACACGTATGTTTATTGCAGCACTATTCACAATAGCAAAGACTTGGAACCAACCCAAATGTCCATTAATGATAGACTGAACAAAGAAAATGTAGCACATATACACCATGGAATACTATGCAGCCATAAAAAAGAATGAGTTCATGTCCTTTGCAGGGACATGGAAAAACCATTATTTTCAGCAAAAGGAGAAACCATTATTCTCAGCAAACTAACACAAGAATAGAAAACCAAACACCACATATTCTCGCTGATATGTGGGAGTTGAACAATGAGAACATATGGTCACAGGGAGGGGCCTGTCAGGGGTTGGGGGGTGAGGGGAGGGATAGCATTAGGAGAAATACTTAATGTAGATGACAGGTTGATGGGTGCAGCAAACCACCGTGGCACATGTATACCTATGTAACAAACCTGCATGTTCTGCACATGTATCCCAGAACTTAAAGTGTAATAAAAAATCAAAATAAACAACAATTTTAAAACTTAAAAAAAGATCACGCACAAGGAAAAGGCACATGTGATTATTTCCAATCACAAGTATTTATGGTAAGGACATATGTGAGATGGTGTAGCCCAGGGACTCTTTACCAGCCAGTGTCACCTTGGGTTATGGTCAGGCCTGCCCTTAATATTTACAGGGTCCAGGTCAAGAATCGAAAAGGAGGTTCCCATGTCAGGTGTGCCAATATTTTAAACTTATAAATGAAGTTAACGAACAAATTTAAGAGTAAAACGAATTGCCCAATATTGCATCCATGTGCAACTATTGCATATAGAATAGTCCCCCTTATTCACAGGCACCCTCCAGTGGATGCCTGCAGCTACAGATAATACTGAACCCCGTTTGAGCACAAATTTCTTTTTCTTCCTTCACCATGTCATAGAATAAGATGCATTCTTTGCAGAGATCATACTAACTTCGGCATACAATTTTTTTCTTTCCTTATTAACTCAAGAACGTTTACCTTTTCACTTAAAGAAAGCACTTTCCATCTTCTCTTTGGCATATCCAAATTACCAACATCACTACTCTTGCACTTTGGGGCTATTAAGAAAAATGAGAGTTATTTGAACATAAGCACTGCAATACCATGACAGTTGGTTCAATAACCAAGATGGCTACTGACTGACTAATGGGTCAGTAACGCATACAAGATGGATATGCTAGATGAAGGGATGCTTCACATCCCAGGTGGGTCAGAATGGGACAGTTTGAGATTTTATCATGCTACTCAGATTAAATTGGGTGCAATTTAAAACTTATGAATTGTTTATTTCGGGAATTTTTCATTTAACATTTTTGGGCTGCAGTTGACCATAGCTAACCAAAATCATGGAAAGAGAAATTGCAGATAAAAGGGGAACTACTGTATTGCAATTGTGCTATTTGGGAGGAAAGATTTGAACAAGTTAATTGACTTACCTTCCCAAGCTTCTAAACACTTCTGCTACTCAGCTGCACCTCCCTGAAGCCCAGAGGAGCATCTGTCTCCAGTGTAAAGTAAAGGGTGACACCACCCAGAAACCTTCACAGCATTTGGACTCAGATGTGTTTAATTTAAAAGATACGGCAGGGGAGGTGGAGAAGTATTTTTCCTTTTGTCACAAAGAGTGTTCATCACAACAGTGGATTTTCATAGTTACGAGCCATGCTGGGCCAGCCTGGAGCACCATATCCCAAGAGATACAGGTGCTTCATGCTGCCTAATAAATGTGTTTTGTGTGTGTTCGCGATATAATAGTCCTCTAAGGCATGGGTTCTTCGACAGGATCACCTCTTGCCTGGGCCTTAAAATAGTTCCAGTTCCATGTGCTTTGCAAATTAGGATGCATCAAGAGACAACTGTTATCTACTAGTGAGAGCGGCAGTCCCAGGATGTTAACACACTGCATGGTCTGCAGGTGTCAGGGTCACCAAGAAAGATCGGACTTATACAGGCACTGGATGGAAGACAGGGCAGGGGCAGCTTGAATAGTGAGTTCCAGTACCCCAGAGCCAGCTGACGCCACCCCACAGCAACAGTTTGTATGCACCACTCTTGCGCTGCAGGTGAAGGATCCCACTCCCTCCCCACTTGTAAGGGTTGCAGTAGTGGGAATGGCCAGGTGCCATATGACACATGTTTAAGCAGAACAAAGGAGCACACATTGAGTCGGGAACAGAGAAAACTATTCCCACACAAGGTGATAAGCCCAGCATAGTCTCTGAGGGCGCTTTATCTCTTGATAAGGAAGTGTTCCGGCTCCAAGGCCATTCTTTTTTTTTTTTTTTTTTTTTTTTGAGACGGAGTCTCACTCTGTCACCCAGGCTGGAGTGCAGTGGTGTGACCTCAGCTCACTGCAATTTACACCTCCTGGGTTCAAGCAACTCTATTGCCTCATCCTCCAGAGTAGCAGAGACTACAGGCACCCACCACCATGCCTGGCTAATTTTTTTGTATTTTTAGTAGAGATGGGGTTTTACCAGATTGGCCAGGATGGTTTCAAACTCCTGAGCTCAGGTGAACTGTCTGCCTCGGCCTCCCAAAAGTGCTGGGATTACATGCGTGAGGAACCATGCCTGGTTTTTTGGTTTTGTTTGTTTGTTTGTTTGTTGGGACAGTCTTGATTTCCCACCCAGGCTGGAGTGCAGTGGCACAATCACGGCTCCCTGCAGCCTCAGCTCCCCAGCTGGAGTGATCTTCCCGCTTCAGCCCTCCTAGCAGCTGGGATCACAGGCACACACTACCATGTGATTGAGTGTTCATGTGCAATGAGTGGTTAATTATTTTTTTTTTTTTTTTTTTTTGTGGAGACAGTGTCTTGCTATGCTGCCAAGGCTGGTCTCAAACTCCTGGCCTTATGCAATCCTCCTGCCTCAACCTCCCAAAGTGCTGGGACTACGGGCATGAGCCACCACACCCAGCTCACTCTTTTCGAATTGATACATAATAATTGTGGATATTTGTGGGGTGCATCGTGATGTTTCAGTACATATAAGGTATCATGATCAGATCAGGGTAGTTGGCATATCCATCATCTCCAACATTTACCATCTCTTTGTGTTAGGAACATTCATTGTCCTTCTAGCTATTTGAAAGCATGTATTGTGGTTAACTAGAGTCATTCTACAGTGGTAGAGAAAGCTAGAGCTTACTCCTCCTATCTAGCTGTATGGTTATATGCTTTAACAAGGCCACTGTTATGCAGCTATGCAGGGGTGGAAAGACTGCATGCCTGTGACTGCCTTTTCCAACAGGACGTGCAGCTGGTCTGAGAGAGAACCAGAACACTCACTTCCTTTTGCCTGGGACAACAATCTGAGCTCTTGGGACTTGCTTTGCTCACTGGGCACTTTTACTTCACAACTAAAACCATTTTATTAGACTGCTTTACCACTATTTAACATGGCTAATGGTTAATGGGAAGAGTTCCTGGTGAGTCGACTCAGAGACAGCTGGCTTGGTTCATGCTCTGCCCCTCCCTACACAGGCAACTGGCTTCTATACAACTCTAGTCTATCAGTGAGGTCAGGTGCCTGGGGTGGTTTTACTTGGAAACCCAAGGAACAGCAACCTGCGAAGGGGAGAGACACAACATCAGGCCCCTTTCCTCTGAAGCTAGTTGGACTTGGGAAAAACATTCTAAGGTTTCACGACCAGTTAGGGACATGGACACACAATGCATGGACCAATGAGAAAGAAGTGAGGGGTGACACTGAAAGTAACAACAGAGGCCAGGTGCAGTGGCTCATGCCTATAATCCCAGCACTTTGGGAGGCAAAGGTCAAGAGATCGAGACCATCCTGACCAACATGGTGAAACCCCGACTCTACTAAAAACACAAAAATTAGCTAGCTGTAGTCTCAGCTATTCGGGAGGCTGACACAGGAGAATTGCTTGAACCTGGGAGGCGGAGGTTGCAATGAGCTGAGATTGCACCACTGCACTCCAGCCTGGTGGCAGAGCAAGACTCCATCTCAAAAAATAAAAATAAAAATAAGAAATGTAACAGCAGAAAAATTCCATTAACTAACTGGAGGGCTGAGAAAGAAGACAGGCTGCTCCAATGACTGTATATTTTAGCTCAAATGTACTGACCCCTGTCCTACATGGCCCTGTGTTATTACAGAGCAGCACAGCATACACTAGACAAATGTGATGTGCAAGCATATATCTTTGGCTGTCCATCATGGGTTATGGTAAGAGCTATGTCTACAGGCAGAAGATATTTGGTGCTTCTGTAAGAGACTAAGTTATGGGGTATGCTAGGCAATATTGTGAAACTATTTCAGCAAACACCTCATAGGTCAGTTGTGAGCTAATGCCAACAAGGCCCATAACACTGTTTCTGCAACATGAAAGTACTCAGTAAGCACTGACGGTTGTTTTTGTAGACTTCTAAGACCTCCGAGGCTGGAGCAGCCCTGTGGAGTAGCACAGCCTGCTCCTTTGGAGATGCCAGGCTGATTAACACACAGAGATTATCTGATTATTAAGTGTCATCAAGGATGCTTGGTGGTAGGAGGAAGTGGGGGGAATAAAAGACTCAGGGAACACACAACAACCACTCATAAATGTGTTCTATATTGGTGAGATCAAGCAATGGCAATATGTTGAGCAATCAACATATTGATTAGTGAATATTGTGAAATCTATTCCTTATTTTCTTTCACTAAACAAATATGCATTTAATACTGTGTCAGACACCTCTGTACACCACTTCCAGTCTATCAGCTTCATCTCTTACTCTAGCCACCACTACAGCAGCCGGTTGCACACAGGCTCTGCCCAGCTCAAGATGGTATAATCTGACAGCACCTCACCTTGTCCATCACGCGTACCCCTCTTTCCCTGCACCAGGGATTCTCTGATGCTGAGGTGTAAGAAGCATGTAAGAATCTGCTCAGTACTCAGGTATGTGCAACCTGGAAGTCTGGACAAGTACTTCCGACCACACCTGAGTTTATGTGAATGAAGTGACATTTGAAAAGCCTTAAGGATGAGAGCTGGTTGCCAGGGAAGCCAATCATGAGAGGATTGGAATTTTCAGCCTCTATCCCCAAACTCCAGGGAGGGGAGAGAGGCTGAGAGGCTGGAGATTGATCTGATCACCAATGGTTATTTAATCAATCATGTTTATGTAATAAAGTCTCCATAAAAATCTAAAAGGATAGGGTTCCAAGAGTTTCCAGGTTGGTGAACTTGGAACAATGCTCAGTGGAGGTGCTGAGAGGGTGGCACACCTGGAGAGGACACAGAAGCTCCAAACTCCCTCCCCATGCCTTGCCCTATGCACTGACCTGGCTGTTCCTGAGTTGTATGCTTCATAATATAGCCTTGTAAGTAAACTGTTCTTCTGAGTTCTGAGAACTGTTTAAGCAATGATGGAATCTTAGGAGGGGATCATGGGAAACTCTGATGTGCAGCCAAGTCAAACAGAAGTTGTGGTAGCCTGGGGACCCACTATTTGAAATTGGCATCTGAAAAGTTGCCAGTCTCACGGGACTGAGCCCTTAACCTGTGTGGTCTGTGCTAACACCGGGTAGTCTGAGAAGTGAAGCACTGAGAATAGTAGTAGAGAATAAATGGGAGATTTTTTTTCAAGGAATAATAAGATTCTGGATATATTTTTGGAAGTAGGGCCAAAATTACTTATTAATGAGTTACATATGGGGTATGAGACAAACAGAGGAGTCAAAGATATCTCCAGACAATGGACAAGGAATATTCCTTCCCAGAGACTAAGTGCCGGCCTGAGAAAGAAGCCAGAGTACCCCCAAAAGGGGACATTTTAGCTCCCATGTGCTCACCCTTGCTCTATACTCTCCCCATTGTATTCTAGGGTAGCTCAGCTTATACTAGACAATCGTGCTGCACAAGCACACATCATGGGCTGCCCATCATGGGCTGTCCTACGAGCTGTGTTTACCAGCAGAGATCACAGCTCTACAAGTTGAAGTGTTCCCTCTGGTGGTCCCCATGTGTACAGGCTATTTGAGCATCTGAAGGTGATTAGCTCCCAAAGAAAAGAAAAACTCCTGTTTAGAGAATGAATGAATCTCCCAGAGGTAAGGACCCGTCATAAGGTATTTGCTCCCTCTGCCTGTACTTAATGAGACAATTAGGGGAGTCCACAGCGACAGTCCAAGTCATCTTTGTCCTCTACTTCCTGTTGCATTCTCAGCATTGTTCCCTTTTTAGAAAGAGCCTGTTAACTATCATAAATCAAAAAACAGCATTCTGACCTCTGCCCTGTAACTTCCTGATCCTCCTCTTCTTATAAATATGAGGCAGAGCTGGGGTCCCGGGAAGCCAGGAAGCAGTGAGCCCAGGAGTCCTCGGCCAGCTCTGCCTGCCCACCAGAAGGATGAAAGTCTCCGTGGCTGCCCTCTCCTGCCTCATGCTTGTTGCTGCCCTTGGATCCCAGGCCCGGGTCATAGATGGTGAGTCCAGTAGCCCTTCTTCCAGGTGACCAGGTCCATGGTAACTCAGGATCTGGGGCAGAGACACATTGCCCTTCTGTGGCTACTCTCCATCCCAGACGTGGCTGTGGTACTCATTTAAAAGCAGCCACAGAGTATAGACCTGGCTCTATCTGCAGGCTTTGGACCCTGAGATGGAAATATACACTATGGCTGGTCCACTGTGGGGCCAATTATTCTCCTTTCCACAGCAAAAATTATTTGATACCTTCCCTTAGCTGACATAGGACTATTAAGTGCTAGATTAAAAGAAGTGTATTAAAATTACAAATTTGTAGAAAGAAGCATAGAATTGTATGACACTAGAACTGTTACATACCATCCATAATTTTGGAGAATAAATAGAACCAGTCACACAAATGTCTCAACCAAGGTCACCTAACCATCCTATATTTTTGTTTAACAAATGCACATCTAGTACTTTCTATGTACAGGGCAGGCACTGTTCTAAGTGTCTTATAGATATTAATACATCAATGCCACCTAACAACTCTGTGGGGTACATATAAGGTTAAAAAAAAAAAAAGCAAATTTGCTGCTTTCATAAGGAAAAAAATATCAATTTTATATAGTTTTTTTTATATTATTATTGTTGACATTTTACAAATGAGAAAACTGAGGCACAGAACCTTAGATAACTTGGTAGATCATACAGCTAGTAAGTGGTGGAATTAAGATATGAGCTAATTAGGAAGTAGTTATGGAAAGACAAGGCCATTTAAGATCTTTTTTTAC